>NC_134736.1:18254696-18557727 GCF_049634645.1 Pelodiscus sinensis
TCTTTCTTCTGTGTAGTAACCAGAAGATTGGAAACAGTATTCTTTTATGATCAATTCAGTCTCAGTAATACAATGTTGTTGAATGCAAATATCACCATGGCAAGAGAGAAAGAAGAGGAAACTTTGCTACCTGTAAAGTGAAGACTTCTTCTTAGGTCAGTAAAGAGAGTGAATAGAAACTATGTTTTCCAAGTACTTTTGGCAATAGTTTAATGTTGTTTCCAACTCCACCCCACCTCCTCAGATACTTTAACTTAAATTAAAGCACACTTTTAAAAAAGTTAATTTTCTAAGCTAATCAGCAGCTTTATTGTTGTTCAGTATTTCTGATCAGATAAACCTGTTTTATATGAAAATGTTGCCACAAAAGTTTATGTATTTATTCTTTGTTGGGGGAAACTCCACTTCTGAAAATGTGATACTGTTGACTTTAGCAGTTAAAAAAGAATTTAAAACCTCAGTGCTTTGCTTCTATACTGTGCGTGTAAAGTTTTTAAAAGGTTATTCCTCTCTGTCCCCCCCCCCCCCCAGCTGAAAAGAGGACACTTTCTTGAAGAATATATCTTATCAAGCAAATGTTGTGGCTTGTTCAGATAGTCATTTCCAATCTGAATGTAGATGCTTTGCATATTAATGTATGGCTGTAGTTCTTTCTGTGAAATTTATTTTTTGATTTGTTGCCAGGAGGTGGGAGAAGGAGATTTTACTTTTAAAAAATAGGCTTGGAATGGTGGACGCTTGCCTTCTGAAATAATTTAAGAACTTTAAGCTTTTTTGTGTAAGAGCTTACTTAAAAGTATCCATCACAGAGATTTTTAAACACTTTTAACTTTTGTGGAGCGGAAAGCACAATCTTGTTGTACTGCCTAATGGAGAATTTTCTAAATATAGCCAAGTGTTCAAGGAAGAAAATGACTTATTAAATAAAGGTAGACTCAAATATTAGACTTTAAAAAGGAGTTTTTAGCCCATGGCTTTCCTGTGTTTTCATTCAATTTCAACTACTGGTAACTTCTCATTTCAAATGTACTGCAAAGGAGATTTTTCTTCAAAAAATTAACATTAAATTGAGTAACTGGGGAAAATATATATAACACTGACTATACAAATAGTATTTTGGAAGTGCCTTTTAACTCTTGAGATAATCCTGGAAATAAATGTATATGCAGAAGTAAAATAACTTTGTTGTAAACTATTTTTTTATGTTATCTAGTAGAACTAGGTGTGGAATTGTTTCTTCATAGGAAAGAAAAACATAGCTAAGCAGAAGGAAGGTTACTGATAGATTAGGAATGGCATGTGCTGTTTTGGAGATAGAAATGCACAGGTCTTACTGCTAAGTGATTGTAAGTGAAAACTCTGCAACTTTGTAAGTAGTAAATCGGCAGTTTTATTTTCCAATAACAGGGGTGAGTGTAGACTGGAAATGATGAGATTATCTAGCCTGTTCCCTTTGGTTCTTTCATTGATTTGTATTGGGGTCACCTGCTACCTGCAGAAGAGAAGAGGGGCAAGGAATATCTGTGGCCAAACAAAAGGACCGTGAAAATGACCAGATCTGAAACACTCTAAAGCCTTTCTTTTTTTCACCGTTCTTCACGTTGGCTTCAAGCAAGTGTTTGGCTGGAAGGACAGGAAAAGGTCTGCCCCTGCTGTGGTTTAGCAACCAACCTGCAGAGGAACATGGAGTCAGTGTGATCTATTGGGCACAGGACACCTGGATTCTATTTCTGTGTTGCTGGGGGCAGGTAATTTCTGCCTCTTTGTGCTTCAGAAAGGGATAGAATCACATAGTCACCTTGTTTGTAAAGTTCTATGAGGCCATTTGTTTCATATTTGCAGAGTGGAGAGAGGCTTACCATGCACACAGATCTGGATTTCCAACACTGCTATATTTGAGGTTCTTCAGCTCCCGAGATTTTGCTCAGGTCATGTTAGTAATAGGGATCATTCACAAATAGCCCCTCTTTCCCATCACCGCTGAAGTGAGTTTAGATCCAAGTATTCATGCTGGCCCCACCTCTAGTGCAAGATAGAAATCATTTTTGGAAGATTGCAACCCATCTACAGGCGTAAGATTTAGCAACAGTTAGTGTCTTAGGAGGTATAGATGGGAAAGCGCTATTAGAATGTTGGATCCCCACCAAGGGAAAGCCCAATAGTAGATGACCATCATTCTGTTTAATGGGTACTGCCCAGTTCCCATTTACCACAGTTCCTCAAGGGTGGACCAGTCAGCTAATAACCTGTCATCCACTTGGCCTCACAGCATTTTTATTTTTATCTCTTCTCTCTTGTTTTTTTCACACTACAAACACCCTGGTGCTTTTATTCCACACATGAACTTTAAAACTTCTGAATAAAAAAAATGTGACCGTAATTTCTTTAGTGCCCAAGCTCTCACCCATATCCGGTGCTGTCCATAGCCAACATGTATTCAATGCATGTTGCTCCCCTGTCTGTTCTGCTCTCACACTCATGCTGTGAGTCTGGGACTGCCGAACAATTTAAATGGGGTGGTGGTGGGGGGAAGTGCTATAATGAGTTTCCTTGTTCTAATTCCCATCTGTGATTCTGCTCACTCTCCCTGCTTAAAATATGGGGCAAAACTTTTGAAACTGCCACACAGACGAATCAGAAGTGAACGTGTGATGGAGGAAGTATGAGAAACAGACAAATGGGATGTTCTCTGCTACCCCAAAACAGCAAGCTACATTTGCTCTGAGAATGAGCAGCCCTATGGGTTGGAGTGGGATGGGGCAGAAACAAAATTGTCCTAAAGTTTCAGAAGTGACTAACGATTGTGGGCGCCTGTCTTCAGATGCTTTAGAGACCTGATTTCAAGGTCAGTGCTCAGTGCTTTCTGACAATCCAGGCCCCTTTGAAGTGTCATACCTTGGGCACTTTTGAAAACCAGTCTCAATACACCTGTATCTCTAGCTAGGTCCATTTGTACCATTGAGGCTTATGGAGCAGATATCGGAAAATGTCATCATACTGTCAGGCAATTAGAAACGTGTGTGAATACGGTGGAGGCGCTCAGTGTCATGGGGTAGACAGTATAGCTTTGCTTATTCTGTTTATTTGGTGTGATCTTGAGCAGCTGTCACAAATGGGCTCCGCAAACCTTCTTTGCCTACCCTCTGAAAAGGTCTGGTGCAGAAATGCAGAGCAACGTCTCCTTTGGCATCGAAAGTAGCACTGCATGCACAGGCTGTTCTGCACAGTCAGGAAGGGATGTGGAATCTTGCTCTGTACTTCTGCCTTATACAGAGGACCCTTCAGAAGACTCCTGAGCAGGGCAGCAGGAAGCATTTTGGGTTCATCTGTATTTCTAGCCTTAGTCCTGATTTTGATTGATACTGACTGTCCTCATCCTCCTTCTGAAACCCATGACTGTGCCTTCTTCCATCGCCCTCCCTCTGCATCCCATAGGAATAAAATGGTAGCAATGACTGGGACATGGGGAAAACTTGGGAATCAGAAGCGGCATCATCAGGAGCATGCTTAGAAGGTTATATTGAGCTGACTATACTGAAGCCCATTTACTGCAAATCCTAGCATTTCCCATGAGGGCTGCATCTCAAGCTAGTAAGTGTTCAGGCAAAGCTATTCTAAGGCCAGGTCTACTCTGGAGGAGAAAGTCAACTTAATACACAGCTCCAGCTACAAGAACAGCATAGCTGGAATCGACGTACTTTAAGTTGAAAGTCTACACTTTGGGAGGTTCCCTTACTCTTCACGACCCCGTGGAGTACCAGGGTCGACGGGGGATCTGTCAGCAGTTGATTTAGTGGGTCCTTACTAGACCTGCTAAATCAAACTTCAGAAGATCGCTCTCTAGGGGTAGACCTGGCCTGACTTTGCTTACATTATTGGCTTCCCCCACTGTAACTCATTTATGGGTACAGCTAGATGGCGAGGATCTATCTGAAAAAGATACACAAAATGTGGTCTGCATTTTGCGTATCTTTTTCCGATACTTTTGTCGGAAGAGGCTTTTCCGAAATTTGGCCCATTTATACTGGACCAAATTTTGGAAAAAAACCCTCTTTTGAAAGTCCCCTTCTTCCTCATGGAAGGAGGAATACAGTGGCTTCCGAAAGAGCGCGTTTGCTCTTCCGCAAAAAAAAGCAGAAGAGCAAACGTGTTCTCTGGATGCGGTGGAGGTTTTTCAGGATACCAGAGGTATCACAACCTCTCCCCCTCCCCCCCGCAGTCTAGCCATACCCATTATATCATTTGGTTGGTAGGCCAGCTTAACTGAAAGAGGAAAGAATTTGTATCCCAAGCCCCTCAGTTACTGAAATGAAACCCCTGAGCCAGTGGTATCAGTCCCCAAGTGCCAGCCATAGTTCTAAGTGCTGCTAGCAATCAGAATGAAATTTAGCAATCTCAGTCCTCTGTGGACTAGCAGGAGCAAGGAGCACTATGGAGCCTTTTTAGAGAGAGACATGCAAAACCTGTCCACATTAAGAGATAAGACAACAGTATTGGAATTCTCTCCCAGGGGCATGTATAAGCTGAAGACACCTTCTTTGCCATGACAGAGATGAGGCTGCACGTATAGCCACATCATTGCTGTCTGGGGTTGGGGCATAGGATGGGGGCAATGACCACAACCAGAATACAAACGTTCAGAGCTTTATTTGTGACATTTTAAGACAAAAATGTGTTTATTCTTACAGGTCGCAGGGGAGATAAGGCCATTACATTTATAGTATTGTCCACAGACTTCATAAATGTGAGTACATAATTCAGAGTTATGTTGTTTTCAATACGGGGAGAAGTTTTGGTTCTACTTATCAAAGAATAATACACTGAAGCAGAACAGGTCCCTAACTCCCATTGAGAGTCAATGGGAGTTGGGAATGTGACCAATTTTAGGAACTTTTGAAAATCTCACTAGGTTCCTATTTGCATCTTTAGGTGCCTACAGACATTTGTAAATCTGGCCCTAAGTCTCATTGCCCTTCCATACATCTTATGCTTTAAATGCTTAAGTCATTTTGAAGATGACTCTTAAAGGTTTCCTAAGCCACATAGGTGGTTTTCACAATGTTGCCCATCTGCTTTAAAATAACACATGAAAAAAATGAATGTAAGACAAGGTTTTGGCTGCTGTTAATGGTTTCTGCATTGTAAAAGGATTTTGACTAAAGAGTCAATGACAAAGAGGCATAAACTTGGAGTATAGTTTAGCTGCTAAATTCAGGTTTAAATCTGTATTTGCCAGAGCCTGAAAAGTTCAGAAGTGTTTGGATCCAGAATTAGAGTTTGGCCCATTATAGATGGCAAAAATAGTTTTGAAATGTGTTTCTGAACTGTGATCCCCACTAAGTTTAGGTGTCTAGGGCTTTGTATTAGCCATTACAAAGGTAGGAAACTACCACTGTTCCCTATAAGCTGAGTGGTTTGGCAGCCACCCAGGGGAGATTAAAATGCCACCCATATGATTAGCTGAGTTCCCACAGTGCCCACAGCCAGCAGCATATATTACTACTGATGGTGCACATCCACACATGCCTCAGTGCACATAACAACAATCATTCTGCACATTGAGGGGGGAATAGAGGGAACATTGGAAACCACTGCAAAACTCACTGTTAATGTTGATCCTCTGCATACAAAATTTGAAGGTGTCTGAATCTGGGCCATATCCCTAGCAGAAAACAAGTGGTGAAATACCCTGCACTGACAAGTAAGGACTCTGAAAAAACAGGTGTCTTTTCTGAACTGCTTCTCTAGTATTCTTAGGGTTCAGGTGGTTGACTAAATGAGCATTGTGTGCACCAGGCAGCAGGGTTTAGGGTTGTTCTCAAGTGCCTTTGTTTGCAGTATGTAAAGCCATCAATGCATCATTCCTTCTGCTTCAGCTCTTTGCGACTCCCGTCTTCTCTATTGATTTTGCACAGAACTTAGTGCCCTGGAAAGTGTGACCTGTACTGCTGGCTAATTTATTTCTGTCATGCTTGTAGGATTTGGGGAGGGTGATGGCGGGGCAGGGGACAATGAATTCAAGATGTGGAATATATATCCCAAGCTCTGAAACCCTCACAGATTTTCCAGTATCCCAAATCCCCTAGTTTGTATTCTGTACAACGTCAGATAAAAAGGGAAATCAAATTCACATAACTAATCAGGCAATTCACCGGAATGAACTCTTCTTGGTGACGTATGCCTGGGCTAATATTTATTCAAAGTTTGCTAGATTTCAAAATCAATTTTTAAACTCTCTGATTTATGAGCTTGAACCAAAAGCCCAGATCTGAGCTCCCTAAAACCTGCTTTAATCTGAGCACTGCTGCTTGAGCTCATCTGTGTTTATTTCATGGAAGTTGGAGGAGTTGGATTTTATTTGTGTTGAAAATTCACGTTGGCTTAGAGTGGGTGGTGGTTGAAAGATACATAGTTGCTTTTATTTTAATATTGTAATTGGGATTGTTTATCCAATGGACACAAATATTAGTCTTCTCTGTCCCAGTTTTCTTTAATCAATGAAATGACATTTGCATTAGATATGTGAGTTAAAGAAATTGCTCCAAGTCTATAAATATTTATGAGCAGATTCTGTCCCCCTGCTTACATTGACTAGTAACTTTCTGTCTGAGTAGTCCCTTTGAAATCATTGGCCCTTGCTCTCAGATGTAGTGCTTTATACCATGACTTAGTCTCAGCGAGTTCCCTGAACTTTGGAAAAGAGCAGTGAACTTTTTGGCTCTGATTGAAATCATGTGACATTCATGGCGGTATCATGATTTCAGTGGGCAACTGGGTGGAACTCAGCAGTTTTGCTTGGAGATTCTGAGTTGATTAGAACCCAGAATGCTAACCCAGAATAGGAGTGCCGTGTGTTTAAGAATCAAAATCAAAGTGCGAGCCCCACGTGAAGCAAAACTGTTGCCTATCCTGAAGCTGGAACTCTGGGAGTTGGAGGAGTCAAACACTGTCTCAGAATTCCCACACTCATTTACACAATTACCCTCTTTCTGTTGTCCTTATATGTACCCATGGGTCTGTGAACTTCACTCCAATTCATCTGATGAAGTGGGTTTTATTCATGAAAGCTTATGCTCTAATAAATTTGTGAGTCTGTAAGGCCTTGTCTACACTAAAAGGAAGATTGTTGCTGCCGCAAATGATCTTCCAGAGCTTGATTTAGCGAGTCTAGTAAAGACTTGCTAAATCGAACTCAGAGGATGCCCCTGCTGGCATTTTTCAAGGAGTAAAGGAAGCTGTTGGAAGTGTTGCTCACACCAGCCTCCCACTGTTGGGACGCTGCCAAGCTCAGCTTAAGGTTAGCCAGCTCCAGTTACATATTTTATGTTGCTGGCTCTAATGTAGACTGGCCTATGGTGCCACAGGAAGCCTTGTTGTTTTTGTAGATACAGACTAACATGGCTCCCACTTTGAGACTTTTCACTTGGGATACAGGGGTTTGTTTGGGTCCACCACAGTGCAAAGCCCTGTGTGGGCCCATGATTATGGAAAGCTCAGTGAACCTTTCAGCAAACCTGACCTGAGGGTTAGGTTTGTAATACAAAGTCAAACAAGGTGATCATCACTCGCCTTGGGGTTCCAGTGAACCCATTTCACATAGTTACAAATATTTTGTTGCAAACATCTTACATGTTAAACTGTCCTGTGCATTTCCAAAGAGCCTAAGACTGACACCCGAGTGAGGACCATGCATTTGGGGGAGAATTTTGAAGGCGAAGATGTACATTCAGTGCAAGGTCAATAAGACTGTCCCCAGGCTGTGGGATAAAAACTGAATTTTGGAATAGTACATGTCTCACTTTCACTGTACTGCTCTGTCTGCCTTGCAGCAAATATGCCCTTGAGTTACAAACTCTGTCAACACACTTAGGTTCTGAGTTGTATCACTAAGGCTGTGTCCAGACTCAGGGGTTTTTTCGAAAAAAGTAGCCTTTTTTCGAAAAAACTTCACCTGCGTCCAGACTCAAGCCGCGTTCTTTCGAAATTAAATCGAAAGAATGCGGCTTTTCTTTCGACGGCGGTAAACCTCAATTTACGAGGAAGAACGCCTTCTTTCGAAAGTTCTTCTTTCGAAAGAAGGCGTTCTTGAATGTAAATAGGGCTTCTTCGAAAGAGAGCATCCAGACTCACTGGATGCTTTCTTTCGAAAAAGCAAGCCGCTTTTTCGAAAGTTCAACGTGCAGTCTAGACGCTCTCTTTCAAAAGAGCCTCTTTCGAAAGAGGCTTGCAGTCTAGACATAGCCTAAGAGGCTAGGACCACGCACCCAACCAGATAGGCTCCCAGTGTCTGATCATGTCAGTATTTGTATTTCTTGCCCTTCCTTCCCCCCACTGGTCATGATGGGATAGGTCCTAACATTAAACTTGGTTTTCTCACGGCATTGCCCCCATCGAGGATCAGAGTGAAAGAGAGTGTGACTCTGAAAAGAAAAGGTCTTTTGGTTTATACATGGCTCCTTGAGTCACTAAAAAGCCCATGAGAAAGACAAACACACACACTTTAAATGAAAAATACTAAACCCCATACCTAAAACTTTATACAGCATCCTGGGCTGGATTCGTCTCTGCCTTTCACCAGTTCTAGACTGGTTTAATTCTCGTGACTGGAGTTACTTGTTCTGGTATAACCGAAAGCAAATTCAAATTCACTTTTTTCACTTAAAACCATTGGAAAAAAGCTGCCTGAGGCTTTTCTCTCCTTCAAAATGTCAGTGCAAACTTACATTGCCAGGGAGAGGAACTTCTGGAAAAAATTATTTAAAAAACAATTTGCAATTGTATTCCCCCTCTCAAATTCAGAAAATGTTGACCAGTTTTAATTTTTATTATTTTTTCAGCACTCGAGAGTGTGCCAAGCCTTTTGCAGAAACAAATTAAGGCTGTCCTGTGCTGAAGATTAACTGACATATGATGCAGCTCACAAGGGTCAAAAACAAGCATCAAAGGGGCAAAGGGAGAGGAAAAACAGCATCATAATAATGAGATCATGTTGTTACACAAAACAGCCTGTACAAATGGTTCCCCTAAGGGCTTAATCTAGTGTTCATTGAAGTGGAGGGAAAGAGTCCTAGTGACTTCAATGAGAGTTAGAAAAGGCCATAAATTACAACTTTTCTCTATACATAGCTATATTTGAAAGGTTTGGTCTTGACCATGCATATAAGGCAGTAATCTCTCATGCATAGTGCCTTTACTATGAGTATATTTATTTGGTTGCAGGCAATGTTCCCTCCAATCTTTTCCATCCATGTGTGGAATACGTTTTTGATGTGCACCAAGGCATCAGTAGAAACAAAGCACCTAGCTGTGGGTGCCCTGCTGTTCAGCTGGGTGACATTTGACACCCTCCTGCGGGCCACACAAGTGCACAGCTTACAAGGAACACTGATTGCATTTACATGCTGTACAGACACCAAATGGGAAGCTGGACTCCATCGTGCTACACACAGAACACACACAAAACAAAAAAATGGTGCCTTCTCAAGAAGCATATGCCACTTCTGTTTGTTACTATCTCAGTGTAAGCCATATAATAATACTATCTAGCTCTTGTATAGCACTTTTCATTAGTAATTCTCAAAATGCTTTATAAAGGGAAATAAGAAGATGGGGAAACTGAGGTACAGAGCAGGGAAGAGACTTGTGCAGGGTCATCAGGCTGGTATTTTCCTCTTGAGTACATTGAAGTATCACAAGCATTGTTACAGGCTGGGGACTGACTGGCTAAGTAGCAGTTCTGCAGAAAAGGACCTGGGGATTACAGTGGATGAGAAGCTGGATATGAGTCAAAAGTGTGCCCTTGTAGCCAAGAAGGCTAATGGCATATTAGGTTGCATTAAGAGGAGCATTGTCAGCAGATCTAGAGAAGTGATTATCCCCTTTATTCGGCATTGGTGAGGCCACATCTGGAGTATTGTGTCCAGTTCTGGGCCCCCCATTATAGAAAGGATGTGGATGCATTAGAGAAGGTCCAGCGGAGTGACCAAAATGATTAGGGGCTGGAGCACATGACCTATGAGGAGAGACTGAAGGAATTGGGTTTGTTTAGTCTGCAGAAGCGAAGAGCAAGGGGGGATTTGATAGCAGCCTTCAACTTCCTGAAGGGAGATTCCAAAGAGGATGGAGAGAGGCTGTTCACAGTAGTGACAGATGGCAGAACAAGGAGCAATGGTCTCAAGTTACAGTGGGGGAGGTCTAGGTTGGATATTAGGAAAAACTATTTCACTAGGAGGGTAGTGAAGCACTAGGATGGGTTCCCTAGAGAGGTGGTGGAATCTCCATCCCTAGAAGTTTTTAAATCTCAGCTTGATGAAGCCCTGGCTGGGTTGATTTAATTGGGATTGGTCCTGCCTTAGGCAGGGGGCTGGACTTGATGACCTCCTGAGGTCTCTTCCAGCTCTATGATTCTATAAGTTCTTGCTCCTCTAGGCTATATGCATGTGGGTTGCCCAATTATTGTGATGGGTGCCATACAAATATGTATCATTCATTATTCTTATTTGGAGCCTTTAGTCCACTGGTTTTGCTTGTGGAGTTTTGTTTTACATTTGTGCGCTTTCTATGCTTCTTGTGTAATTCTTGTATAGCATGCTCTGTGCAAAACCTAGGTCTGGGCTAAACATGGTGACATCTGTCTGGTTTTTGCATGTACTGTAATATAGAATATGAATGTTTCCTCTTGTGAACAAGTTGTGCTTCTTCGGAAGAGAGGCTTCTTAGAAGCTTCACTGTTTGTTGTTACTACCACAGCCACGAGTCTTCATTTTAGTCACCATTAGTGTCAGCAAAGGCAGTGTACACATTTGGTTGTTCTCTCTCCCTTTCTCCACCACAGGCATAACACAATGCTTGTAATGCCGTAGGTTACAGCTGCCGGAATCACAGTTTATATAAAAGAGGTTGGGGGCAGTAAGATGAGTGCTTGGGTGGCCACTCAGGAGAGATTCAAATGCCACCCAGTTGATTGGCAGAGCACCCACAGCTGGCAGCAAGTGCATATAACAAAATTTATTCCACATATGGATGGAAAAAATAAAGGGAACATTGGTTAGGGGGAAGGACTGGAGCTTGATGATGATGACCATAGAATCATAGAATACTAGGACTGGAAGGGACCTCGAGAGGTCATCGAGACCAGCCCCCTGCCCTCATGGCAGGACCAAATACTGTCTAGACCATCCCTGATAGACATTTATCTAACCTGCTCTTAAATATCTCCAGAGATGGGGATTCCACAACCTCCCTGGGCAATTTATTCCAGTGTTTCACCACCCTGACAAATAGGAACTTTTTCCTAATGTCCAACCTGAACCTCCCTTGCTGCAGTTTAAGCCCATTGCTTCTTGTTCTATCCTCAGAGGCCAAGATGAACAAGTTTTCTCCCTCCTCCTTATGACACCCTTTTAGATACCTGAAAACTGCTCTCATGTCCCCCCTCAATCTTCTCTTTTCTGAACTAAACAAGCCCAGTTCTTTCAGCCTTCCTTCATAGGTCATGTTCTCTAGACTTTTAATCATTCGTGTTGCTCTTCTCTGGACCCTCTCCAATTTCTCCACATCTTTCTTGAAATGCGGTGCCCAGAACTGGACACAATACTCCAACTGAGGCCTAATCAGTGCAGAGAAGAGCAGAAGAACGACTTCTCGTGTCTTGCTCACAACACACCTGTTAATGCATCCCAGAATCATATTTCCTTTTTTTGCAACAGCACCACACTGCTGACTCATATTCAGCTTGTGGTCCACTATACCCCCTAGATCCCTTTCTGCTGAACTCCTTCCTAGACAGTCGCTTCCCATTCTGTATGTGTGAAACTGATTGTTCCTTCCTAAGTGGAGCACTTTGCATTTGTCTTTATTAAACTTCATCCTGTTTACCTCAAACCATTCCTCCAATTTGTCCAGATCATTTTGAATTATGACTCTATCCTCCAGAGCAGTCGCAACCCCTCCCAGCTTGGTATCATCTGCAAACTTAATAAGCGTACTTTCTATGCCAATATCTAAATCGTTGATGAAGATATTGAAAAGAGCCGGTCCCAAAACAGATCCCTGCGGAACCCCACTAGTTATACCGTTCCAGCAGGATTTTGAACCATTAATACCTACTCTCTGAGTACGGTTATTCAGCCATGATGATTAGAGCTAAACACCTAAGGGTATGTCTAGACTATGTTCCTCTTTCAAAAGAGGAATGCAAATGAGGGAAATAAAAAATGCAAATGAAGCACGGATTTACAAATCTCACACTTCATTCGCATAATCTCTTCAGCTAGCTTTTTCTGGAGATTTTTTTTTGGAAAAAAAAAGCAGTCTAGCGGGGGTTCTTTTAAAATAAACCCCTTTTTCAAAAGAATCCTGTAAATCTAATTTTTCCAGGAATAAGCGTTCTTTTAAAAAGGGGGTGTTTTTTGAAAGAACCCCGTCTAGACTGCTTTTTTTTCATAACAATCTCTTCCGAAAAAGCGGTTAGATGAGATTATGCAAATGAAGTGCGAGATTTGTAAATCAGCATTTCATTTGCATTTTTGATTTCCCTCATTTGCATTCCTCTTTCGAAAGAGGAATGTAGTCTAGATGCACCCTCTAGTTTAGATTGAGGTCTCAACATACAGGGTGCTGTATATACATAATAAGAGAGGGTCCCTACCCTGATCAACTCTTAAATTGACAAGACAGTCAGAGATTAGAAGAGGGAAAATATTATTCCCATTTGCGGAGAGGAAGCAGAGGCAGAGAGGGTAAGTGACTTTCCCATGTCATACAGGAAGTCTGTGGCAGAGTCAAGAACCTCCTGAGTTCTAGTCCAGTGCATTATCCACACAATCAGCCCTTCTGTCAATATATCCTGCTCCAGCATATAGACTCCATGGCAGAGGAGCTTGTTAACTCATTTTACTGAACTCTGTCATGAATTCTGTGTATATGCTGGTGAATCTTCTTTCTTTCTCCAAAACTAGATGACTGAGTAACAAAATGGCAGATGAATTTTGATTTTGATAAATGCACAGTTATGCGTATTGGAAAACATAATTTCAACTATATGTATAAAATGATGGAGACAAAATTAGCTATTAACACTCAAGAGAGAGATGTTGGAGTCATTGTGGATAGTTCTCTGAAAACACCCACTCAATGTGCAGCAGCAGTCAAAAAAACAAACAGAATGTTAGGAATTATTTAAAAAGTGATTGAGAATAAGACATAGAATATCTTATTGCCTCTATATAAATCCTTGAGTACTGCATGCAGATGTAATCATCTCAACTCAAAAAAGATATCTTGGCATTGGAAATAGTTTAGAAAAGGGCTACCAAAATGATTAGCGGTATTGAATGGCTGACCTGAGGAGAGATGGATAAAATTGGGACTTTTCAGCTTGGAAAGGACATGACCAAGGTGGGATATGGTAATGGTCTATAAAATCATGACTGATGTGGAGAAAGTGAATAAAGAGGAGTTGTTTACTCCTTCCCATAACACAAGAACCAAAATTAATAGGTAGCAGGTTTAAAACAAACAAAAGGAAGTACTACTTCATACAACACACAGTCAACCTGTGGAACTCCTTGCCAGAGGACCTTGTGAAAACCAGGACTTTAACTGGGTTAAAAAAAGAAGTTAAGTTAAGTTCATGGAGGTTAGGTCCATCAATGGTTGTTAGCCAGGAGAGGTAGCAATGGTGTTCCTAACCTCTGTCAGAAGCTGGGAATAGGTGACAGGAGAGGGATCACCTGATGATTCCCTGTTCTGTTCATTCCCTCTGAGGTGGCTGGCATTGGTCACTGTCGGCAGACAGGACACTGGACTAGACTGACCTTTGGTCTGAGCCAGTCTGCCCGTTCTTATGAGCAAATGGAGACCAAACCACAATGAACCCTGCCAAGGTATTGTGGGTCACTGCTGCTGAAGTGGAATATAAAACCAAGGTCCTGTGTATTTGTTCTTGTTAAAAATCTTTTCATAAATGAGTAGCTGTTAACGACAGTGTCTGAGTCAGGTTCCAGTTTGGCTATTTGCTTCAGGGGGTAGCCGAGTTAGTCTGTTACAGAAAAAAAACAAGAAATGGTCTGGTAGCACTTTATAGACTAATGAAATATGTAGATGGTATCATGAGCTTTCGTGGGCACAGCCCACTTCTTCAGATGACCGGAGTTATGAGTTGGGGATATGAAAACTTGAAATGAATAGGAGAGGGGAAGGGGAGGGGGGAGAGAAAGAAAAAGGGAGGGGGTGAGAGACGGAGCATCATTAAGTATCTGGAGAATGGGTACTTAAACCTAAGCAGATAAAAATCAAAGTCAATAGATAAAGTCCTAAAACAGGAAGTGATAGAAATGTAGCCGTGTTAGTCTGGGGTAGTTGAAGCAAAATGCAGGACAATGTAGCACTTTAAAGACTAACAAGATGGTTTATTAGATGATGAGCTTTTGTGGGCCAGACCCACTTCCTCAGATCAAATAGTGGAAGAAAAGTCTTCCACTATTTGATCTGAGGAAGTGGGTCTGGCCCACGAAAGCTCATCATCTAATAAACCATCTTGTTAGTCTTTAAAGTGCTACATTGTCCTGCATTTTGCTAAAACAGGAAGGATACCACTCAGGGACCTGTTAGCACCTTCAATGTTTATTAAGTAGGTCGAGTCCCGACCAGCCCATATCACCACTGAGTCCATTAGCATGTGAATTGAATTTGTGGATGAACTGGGATTCCAGGGCTTCTCTGTGTAGAGCTGGTTTGAGTCAAGACAGATATTTGCAGGTGTGTCAGACAAGCTGAAAATGCTAGCTGAAATGTTAGGCAAGCTGAAATGCTCACCAACAGGCTTCTGTATATTCCCTTTACGTATATGTGATTTGGGTCCATTGATTCTTTCCCTCAGAGACCGTCCAGTTTGTCCAATATATATAGCAGTGGGGCACTACTGGCATTTCATGGCATAGATCAAATTACTGGATGTACAGTCAAATGACCCTTTGATTTTGTGGCTTATGTTATAGACTCATAGCCTTTAAGGTCAGAAGGGACCATCATGATCATCTAGTCTGACCCTCTGCACAGTGCAGGCCACAGAATCTTACCCACCCACTCCTGGAATAATCCTCTCACCTATATCTCAGATATTGAAGCCTTCAAATAGTTTAAAGACCCCAAGATGCAGAGAATCCTCCAGCTGTGATCTGATGTTGTTTGCTACAGTGATGAATTCGCCAGTGTAGATATGTGGGCAGAGTTGGCATCTTTTTTAGTTGCAGGGCTGGGTTCCTGGAGATTTATGATGTGGTTGTATGGCATGGTTATCAGAAAGAATGCGTTTGTCTGTAAGCAAGGATAGGTTTTTCTCCTAAGACCTCTGAGAGTGAGGGATCATTTTCCAAGATGGTCTGCCTGCCTAAATCCCACTTGTGTTTTCAGCTGAAAATGGCATTCTGCACATCCTGTCCTAAATGGATATATATGTAGCAAGTTGTGCTCTTGATGTACCCTCATTTCATTAACGGGAGAAGAGATCCTAAATAATATGTCTTCACTGTCACACACAAGGACACATGGATATACCACATACAGATCCTATGTGTAAAGTGTGTTGGGAGCTTTTGAGATAAGACATTGTAATAATGCAAGTGAGTATCATTTAATAAACTTCAGCTGATTTTTCTAGTGTAAATTACTTCCCTGTGTTAAATGTCCCTAAGAATCTAAGTCTGTCAGATTGATGCTTTGCAAAATTTTTTCTTTTAAAAGAGCAAGTGTAATAGATGTACATATCCTACATGTCTCTTTTGTAAGGTTGGTTATGAAATGCATTAATTTATGATTTGGAGCCAGAGAAGGATTGGGCTGCCCATAGAATAGGCAAAATGCAGGACAATGTAGCACTTTAAAGACTAACAAGATGGTTTATTAGGTGATGAGCTTTCGTGGGCCAGACCCACTTCCTCAGATCAAACAGTGGATCTCACTGTTTGTGTTTGGTTTCAACCAGTATATTAAAGGTAATTTGCTCTGCTGGGGTAAATAAGCAGCATGTCAGGGTACATCTACACTAGCCCCCTAGTTCGAACTAGGGAGGCTAATGAGGGTGACCGAAATTGCTAATGACGCGTGGGATTTAAATATTACTCCTCATGGAATGAGGTTTAACAGTTAATTCGAACTAAGGGTTTATCTCAGAATTCTGCTTTTCTGCTGCATGTAGACGCGGGCAGTTACTTCGGGCTAGTCAGTTTCCAAAATGGCGACTGGCCAGGAATATGCTAATCAAGCATGGGATATTTAAATCCTGCTCTTCATTAGCAATTTCGGTCGCCCTCATTAGACTCCCTAGTTTGAACGAGGGGACTAGTATAGATGTACCCTCAGTGACTTACACCAGGTCAGGATATGGCCCAGTTTTCTAGCAACTCAAACATTAGACATTAGGATTTTTTTTAATAATTTATTTTGTAATTAAAAATTTGTACAAGGTTTTAAGCTTCATTTGCATGTGAGAATTGTAGATGTTTTGATAATACAGCCCCTTTGATATACTGTATTATTTCAGTTTGGATAAATTAAATAAATTGGATAAATATTTCAATCACTGTAGCTTGTTCTGAAGATTTGCATGTAAGTGTCTTTACTCACATGAGTAATCCAATGGGGTTACTTCTAATTATATAATAGAAATGCTGGTATCTGGACCCCAATCAAAATCCCTACTGTATTAGTGCTGTATATGTCCAGGGTAAGTCTATCATTACCCCGAAGACTCACATCAGAATGGACTAGACAGATAAAGGGAATGTTATCTCCATGTTTAGAGATGGGGAACTGAGGCACAGAGACATGAAAGGACTTGTCCATGGTCCCACATTGCCAACTTTGCTGATTGGGTCATAGGTCTTGCAATATTGGGGGGTTTGGTGAAGTCCCAACTTTTGGAAGTTCTGTATGTGATACATTCAGCATTCATTCAAAAATAAATTCAAAACTTTGTAGGTGTGGGGAAAAGCTTTGAAAATATGAATTCTGAAGGCTCAAACTCCTGCCTGCCCCCACAAAGCAATCTCATGATTTTAAAGCTAATGTCTTGATTTCGAGGGGCCTGACTGATGATTTTTGGAAGCTTAGGGTTGGCAAGGCTGAAGGCCATATGGTAAGATTATGGCAGAGCTGGGAATTAAATGCTCATTTTAAGAGTAGCCAGCACAGTGCTCAAACCCTTGACTGCCCTTCCTCATTGCTTACATGATTCAAGTAGCTCACATATGTAATTGTCTATAGGGTCGTGTCCATGGTTTTGAATTGAGCTACGTCATAGGAAGAAGCTGTGGGAGTATTGTCAGAGATTCCAGTAGGAGTGTCACTATTGCTGTTGATTTTTACATGGATGATGCTCAGCTACTCCGGTTATGGGCAACCGTATACAATCTTAAAATAGTGAGAGGTTGGAGTTCAGAACTAAGAAACACTCAGGACACCTGGGCTGTGTCTACACTGGGCCACTTATTCCGGAAAATCAGCCGCTTTTCCGGAATAAGCTGCGAGCTGTCTACACTGGCCCTTGAATTTCCGGAAAAGCAACGACGCTCTACTGTACAAAATCAGGCGCTATTCCGGAAAAGCTACGCTGCTCCCGCTCGGGCATAAGTCCTTATTCCAGAACAATGTTCTGGAAAAGGGCCAGTGTAGACAGCCCAGTAGTCTTTTCCGGAAAAAAGCCCTGATCGCGAAAATGACGATCGGGGCTCTTTTCCGGAAAAGCGCGTCTACATTGGCCACAGATGTTTTTCCGGAAAAAGGGCTTTTCCGGAGAAGCAGCCTGCCAATGTAGACGCTCTTTTTCTGGAAATACTTCTAACGAAAACTATTCTGTTTTAAGCATTTCCGGGAATTCATGCCAGTGTAGACGCAGCCCTGGTTTTTATGTCCAGCCGTGCCACTGAATTGCCCTGCATGCTTGAGGGGCAAGTCATTTAGCATTTAATAAGTTATTTAATGAGTATGTATTTCATTTTCCTCATCTGTCAAATGGGAACAATATTTTGTTGGCCTATTGGATGTATCATTATACTGATGCTTTTACATGCTAGGTAGAAAATGGAGAACTAACATGTACAAGTGAAAAGGAAAAAGTAGGTTAGCCTGTCTGGGCTTGTCATGCTTTTACTGTGTCAGCAAACTCAGTGAGACAAAGTGGAGAGAAATAGATCAAAAGAATGCATTAATATAAAAGGTAAACAGACGAAGAGAAATGTACATAGCAGCAAGTAGCGAGTTGCACAAAGAGGTCCTGCTAACACACAACCTGATTTTTGGTGCTTAGCTCCAACAGCCCTGCTGTTCCAGTATATGCAAGGATGTTCCCCATCATTACATATACCACACTTGGAAGAGGGGAAAGTGATCAGGAATAGTCAATATGGATCCACCAAGGGCAAGTCATGCCTGACCAATCTGATTGCCTTCTATGACAAGGTAACTGGCTCCGTGGACACGGAGAAGTCAGTGGATATGATATACCTTGACTTTAGCAAAGCTTTTGATATGGTCTCCCACAATATTCTTGCAGGCAAGTTAAAGAAGCATGGATTGGATAAATGGACTGTAAGGTGGATAGAAAGCTGGCTAGATTGTCAGACTTAATGGGTAGTGATCAACGGCTTGATGTCTGGTAGGCAGTCGGTTTCAAGCAGAGTACCCCAATGATCAGTTCTAGGTTTTGTTCAACATCTTTATTAATGACCTGGATGAAGGGATGGATTGCTCTAAGCTGGAATAAATTGCCCAGGGAGGTTGTGGAATCCCCATCTCTGGAGATATTTAAGAGTAGGTTAGATAAAGGTCTATCAGGGATGGTCTAGACTGTATTTGGTCCTGCCATGAGGGCAGGGGACTGGACTCGATGACCTCTCGAGGTCCCTTCCAGTCCTAGTATTCTATGATTCTATGATTCTAAGCTAGGGGGAGAGGTAGATATGTTGGAGGGCAGGGATAGAGTCCAGAGTAACCTAGACAAATTGGAGGACTGGGCCAAAAGAAAGCTGATGAGGTTCAACAAGGACAAGTGCAGAGTCCTGTTATAGGCTGAGGACCAACTGGCTAAGTAGTAGTTCTGCAGAAAAGGACCTGGGGATTACAGTGGATGAGAAGCTGGATATGAGTCAACAGTGTGCCCTTGTAGCCAAGAAGGCTAATGGCATATTAGGGTGCATTAGGAGGAGCATTGCCAGCAGATCTAGAGAAGTGATTATTCCCCTTTATTCAACACTGGTGAGGCCACATCTGGAGTATTGTGTCCAGTTCTGGTCCCCCACTATAGAAAGGATATGGATTGGAGAGGGTCCAGTGGAAGGCAACCAAAATGATTAGGGGGCTGAAGCACATGATCTACGAGGAGAGGCTGAGGGATTTGGGCTTTTTTAGTCTGCAGAATCATAGAATCATAGGACTGGAAGGGACCTCGAGAGGTCATTGAGTCCAGCCCCCTGCCCTCAAGGCAGGACCAAGCCGTATCAAATGCCTTACTAAAGTCTATGTATATATATATATGACATCCACCGCTTCTCCCTTATCCACAAGGCTCGTTATCCTATCAAAGAAAGCTATCAGATTAGTTTGGCACGACTTTGTTCTTCACAAACCCATGCTGGCTATTCCTTATCACTTTATTACCTTCCAAGTGTTTGCATATGATTTCTTTAATTACCTGCTCCATTATCTTCCCTGGGACAGATGTTAAACTGACCCGTCAGTAGTTTCCTGGGTTGTTCTTATTCCCTTTTTTATAGATGGGCACAATATTTGCCCTTTTCCAGTCTTCTGGTATGTCCCCTGTCTTCCATGATTTTTCAAAGATCATAGCTAAAGGCTCAGATATCTCCTCTATCAGCTCCTTGAGTATCCTGGGAATACTTGTGAGATCTCATGGGAATCACAGTGCTAGCTGCAGGAATTTTCCTAAGAGTGGAGAGTGCGCACTAATCAGCTAAGTAGAATCAGAGACTGGAAGAGACCTCAGAAGTCATCAAATCCAGTCTCCTGCTCAAAGGAGGACCAATCCCAACTAAACCATCTCATGAGATCTCACAAGAAGAGAAGAGTGAGGGGGGATTTGACAGCAGCCTTCAACTTCCTGAAGAGAGGTTCCAAAGAGAATGGAGAGAGGCTGTTCTCTGTAGAGACGGATGGCAGAATAAGGAGCATAAGGAGAATAAGGTCTTACATTACAGTGGATATGAGTCCCTAGGAGGGTGGTGAAGCAGTGGAATGGGCTACCTTGGGAGGTGGTGAAATCTCCATCCCTAGAGGTTTTTAAGTTCTGGCTTGACAAAGCCCTGGCTGGGATGGTTTAGTTGGGATTGGTCCTCCTTTGAGCAGGAGACTGGATTTGATGACTTCTGAGGTCTCTTCCAGTCTCTGATTCTACTTAGCTGATTAGTGTGCACTCTCCACTCTTAGGAAAATTCCTGCAGCTAGCACTGTGATTCCCATGAGATCTCACAAGCTAAGTGAGGTGGTGTTGGCTCAGGAAGTGGGGAAGGGGTCCTCCAGGTGATGAACGGCTGAAGAAGTGGACTGTGTCCACGAAAGCTCATGATACCATCTACATGTCTATAAAGTGCTACCAGACCATTTGTGGTTTTTTTCTGTAGGGGTATGTCTAGACTACAGAGTTTTGTCGACAGAAGTTTTGTCGACAGATACTGTCGACAAAGCTTATGTCAACAAAGAGCGTCTAGACTACATCCAGGTCTGTCGACAAAGCAAGCCACTTTGTCGACATAACAGTGTGGACGCAAAGGACAGCGTAGATGCAATAATGCCTTCTATCGACAGAACTCTGTCGACAAAAGGCGTTATTCCTCGTAGAATGAGGTTTACATATGTCGACAAAACTGCTGAGTTTTGTCGACGTTATGTCGACATAACTCAAAGGCAGTGTGGACGCAGGTATAGTTTTGTCGACAAAAGTCCACTTTTGTCAACAAAACCCTGTAGTCTAGACACACCCTCAGGGTATGTCTACACTAACCCGCTAGTTCGAACTAGCGGGGTAATGTAGGCATACCGCACTTGCAAATGAAGCCCGGGATTTGAATTTCCCGGGCTTCATTTGCATAAGTGGGGCGCCGCCATTTTTAAAACCCCGCTGGTTCGAACCCCGTGCAGCGCGGCTACACGGGGCACGAACTAGGTAGTTCGAACTAGGCTTCCTAGTTCGAACTACCGTTACTCCTCGTGGAAGGGGCCTCAAAAGATCATCAAGTCCAGTCCTCTGCCCTCAAGCATCGTCTAGATCAGGGGTGTCCAAACTTTTTTCAAAGAGGGCCAGATTTGAAGAAGTGAACATGCGTGAGGGCCGTCCCCGCACTCTCAGCCCCAAGGCGGAGGGCCCGCAGGGTCGGAGGCGGGCGGAGAGCGCAGGGCACGGCGGCCTCACGGCGGCCTGGGGGCAGGGCGAACCCGCAGCCGAGCGGAGGAGCGGGGCTGCGGACGTGCCCTACAGGGCAGGCTCTAGGACCGCGGAGGCCATGGGCGGCGGTGGCGCAGCCGGAAGCGGCGCGCTGGACACGCCAGTTCAAAAGAGAGCCGGGGAGCCAGGAGAGGGGGAGGAAGCGGGGGCCGTATTAAATCGGAACACGGGCCGCAATTGGCCCGCGGGCCGGACTTTGGACATGCCTGGTCTAGATCATTCCTGATGAATGTCTGTCAAACCTGCTCTTAAATATCTCCAGAGATGGAGATTCCACAAACTCCTGATGCAATTTATTCCAGTGTTTAACCACCCAGGCAGTTAGGAAGTTTTTCCTAATGTCCAACATAAAGAATTGGTGGTTTTTACCCACAAAAGTGGTTTTTATTCACAAAAGCTTATGTCCAAATAAATCTGTTAGTCATTAAGGTGCCACAGAACTTTTGCAGAGACAGACTAACACAGCTACCCCCTGAGATTTAAAACTAAAGTGTAAACTTGGTTAATCTGACTATGTCTTGTCAAAGTATGGCATGGAAAATATCAGGATATAGTTATCCTTGCTTTTCTGCCTGCTCCTTGCACAAACACAGTAGTGTGGCATGTCCTCCATGTTATCTGTGTTTGGAATCAACTCACCATAAATTTTGAGTTTCAATTGGTCCATATTATTGTTCCATGGCTTGCAATAGCACCTCGGAGTGGACAGTGCCTCTTTTGTGATAACACAGAATGAAAAAGAAGGTTTCTGCCACAAAGAGTTTACAATCCTGGCTTTACATTACTACACAAGCTTTTCTCCAAGGATCTCCGCTATCAAATGTCACACCAGTAGGGCCTCATTTTGCAGATAAGGCAGAAGGGGTTGAAGGATTTTACTAAGTCTTTCATACCTACAGCATAAGGGAAAATTAGAGTTAGAATGTGAAACCGTCCCTCCATCTTGTCTATGATTATGTTCATTAAAATGTTTGTAATTGGCTGAGTGTTAGTGATGCCATAAAATGTATGAAAATGTGAGTGATTACTGTCTTCTGTTCATTTTCATGGTTCTCTGATTATACTTTATGCTCTTGCTATGTTCTATGTTGTATGTTATACCTTCACCACTTGAACAGTCTAGTTAGAGTTTGGCTTAAAAGACCTCTCTCTCTCATGTAAACCAATTAAGCTACTTTCCATGCTACCAGTGGTGCCTAAACTGTAGGGAAGACTGGCCTCCAGCCAATTCATTAAAGACTCTAGGATAATAGTTTGCTGTCTAATGAACAGTCTGGCTTTAAGCCTCTCCATTCAGTGATGATGGTGCTTCTGAAGTTGATGGGTATTTATAAGGCAACGAGGAAAGGTCATTTGTTGGATGTTAGCTTCATCGACTGATCCAAAGAACCTTATGTTCATTCACTTCTACGCTCCTAAGACAGAATGGGCAAAAGCAAATGTTAAGAGGAAAAATTAAGTTTATTTTCTCCATATTTGCTCTAAAATGTGCAATCAATCAGTGCTGGATATACATTTTTCTTTGTTACCTTCAAATCTTGTCCTGCCCATTATTAAATATATTGCTGATGGCAGTTAATTTATATATCTATCTATATATTATGTTATGCATTACAGTAGCCAAAATTGGAGGCCTTATTGTTTCGGCACAAGGAGGTTACAGTGTAGAGAGAGAAGACAGACAAACGTTTAGTACTCCCATTTGACCGAGGGGAGCCAAGGCACGAAGAGAACTAGTGACTTGCCCAACATTACACAAGGGGTCTATGGCACTTAGTAATTAAACCCAGATTCCCCAACTCCAAGTCCAGTGCTTTAACCACAAGGCCATATTTGTCATTGTTTCTTTGGTAAGTATAACAAGAGATGTGATGTATACAGAATTCAGGATTTGATAACAGGACCTCTCGATGTATTTGCTATAGTCTATGGTACTAAGAGAAAAGAGAAAAATATGTTTAGTTTGTTGTTGTTGTTTCCATTTCACACATTAATAAATTCAGCCTCGCAGGTGTATTGTGAAGTAGGATAACTGCTGTTTTTCAAGTGGGGAAACTGAAAGAGAGAATGGGCATCTTGACCAATGTCACATAGAACAATAATGATTGATCCTGAATTCGCCCCACCCCCCCTTGGCCTAAATTCCAGTTAGGTACCAAACTGTGTTTCCTCCTAGCGTTTTTATTACCAGATTAATTGCTTAGTATATCATTGCACCTCTTTACCAGTGATTACAAGACTGCCCATTTTTCCTGACACTGAGACTCGGTGAGGTCAGAAGTCTTGTAATGAAGGAAGTACTGGCACTGCCAATGCCCTGGACAATTTTTTTTTTAATTTTAATAAATGGTGACATTATTTTTTTACTTTAGCTTTAACTTACTTGATAGTGAAGGCACAATTTGCATGTCAGACACTGCATGCTCCCTTTGCCTGATGCCCAAGGAAAGAAAGCGAAGCCAAGAGCGACTTGCATGTCATTAGAAAATAACTCACATCTTTCAGCACTAAGCTGAGATAGACTCAAGTCATTTAATTTTGGATCTGGATTTGCATTGTAAATGTATTTTTGTGGCTTAACATAGAAAAAATACAATGATTGAAAACAAACTTCCATTAAATAACCTAGCTGCTGGTGTCTTTGTGAATCTCCAGGAGGAGTGGGAGAGAAGATTGTTCTGTGTTTGTACAGCACCTAGAGCAATGGGAGATGGGGGTGGGTGTGTGGTTAAGGCTCCTAAGTGTTACGATAATACAAATAGTGACTACTAATAATTAGGAGTGACCTGCTCGAGAAGATGCCTAGAAGAGGAGCATTTACACACACAGTGTTACTCTTGATAACTGGTGTTTCCATGCCCGTTGGTTGGGTAGATGTCAGATCCTGAGTTATTCTCATATATCTCCCTTTAGAAACACATACTGCAAGAGCAACAATCTTACCTCCTAAGGTTGCCTGTATTGGTTCAGCTGGGCACCTTCTTCTTTACCCTGGTCTGCCAGGCTCCTGGTTGTGTCTAGACATAGAGAGGAGAATCAGATAGTTGGCTGTTTCTCCTGTTTGCTTTCCACCCTGTGTTCCGTTCCTCTGCCCATGGGGAGTGAAAGCACACAACCTCCTACCCTGACCACTATTGAGTGACTAGTAGAGGAGTATAACTTTGCCCAGTGCCACATAGGGACAAAAAATCAAAATGCGGGGGAGTCTGTTGCTACTCTGTCTCTCCATGTTTGTGTGTGCAGAGAAAAGCATGTTGTTCCCTGAGGGTATGTGGACACTACAGAGTTTTGTCAGAAAAATGGCTGTTTTTCCGGCAAAACTTTAGTTACGTCCACACTGCAATTGCATTCTTCCGAAAGTAAATTGAAAGACCAGAGGGGTTTTTCCGGCATTGGTAATCCTCTTTCTACGAGGAAGAAGCCTTTTTCCGAAAGACTTTCAGAAAAAGGCGTGTGTGGATGGAGAAGAGAGAGTACTTTCGAAAGAAGAGGAAAGAGGAGAAAGCACAGGTGCCCTGGTGGCCACTCTGTCCATAGTAATCACAACTTAAATGTGAGATAGCGTCCATTCAGTGTGGACGCTATCTTTCGAAAAAGCAGATCGCTTTTTTGATGGGCTTTTGTTTGTGGACACTCTCTTTTGGAAGAAGTTTTTGCAGAAGTTCTCTTCCGAAAGAAGCCTGCAGTCTAGAGTGGGAGTTCTGAGACAGCGTCTGAATTCTCCACCTCCAAGAGAGATAGCAGAGAGGGGAACGATGTGGCAGAGTGGGCCATAAAATGGATATATATGTTTCCCACTGTAAAAAAGAAGAGACTGCACCTGAGAGGAAGAGTGTTCAGAGTGGAAGGTGGTCGAAACAAATTGGTCAAGTCCAAAAAGTAGCCTTTGAATGCTCAACCATTTCTTGTCTGTCTTTTCCTGGTCTCTCTCTCACACATGCATTCCTTTTGATCAGAAAGCTATAATAGCCAAGGAGGGAATGGAACCATTTAAAGGTTTCAAAGCCAAACTGAGCAAAAGAAAAATTAAAATGAATAATCATACTAGCTCTTTTACCTAGTGCTTTTATCAATGGCTCTCAAGGCATTTCACAAATGAGGTTAGTATAATAAAATTTCCTATTGTACAGATAGGAAAACTGAGCCACAAAGCAGGGAAATGACCTGTCCAGGGTCACCAAGCAAAACAGGGGCAGACCCAGAAACTGAATACAGTTCTCATCCAGTGCCCTAGCCACTAGGCCGTACTGCCTCTTTCATAGCAGGAAATGTTCCCTAAGAGAGAGATCCATTAGATTGTGAAATTTTCTTCTATAAGAATGTGGTGGAAACCCTATCATGTGAGTCTCTGAAAAATCTGACTGAAGAGCATACTTGAGGATCTCTTACGAGGAAATGAAGCCCTGATGTAAAGCCTATTGAAGTTTCCGGGATTCCTTCTATTTACTTCCAAGCCCTAATTTAACTCTGATTAGGAATGGTGGGCTGTTGTCCAACTCTCAGTCTTGTGATGCTGTGGTAAACATTACATTTCATTTAGGGCATATTTAGTTATTATAGCTCCATGTGCGAAGCACCCAAATGTCTTTTATTTTAGATTAAGGAAAATGGCAACAAAAAAGTACAAAACCGCAGTCTTCATGAATGGGGAAACATAGCCTGAATGTCTCTTATTGTACAGCTGTGTACACAATGGCTGCAGAATTCTACCACCCAGAAGAGTTCTTGCAAATTTGAAGGTGCATTTCTTAGAAAACAAAAGGCTGCAGCCACTGAATATGTACACCAATGTAACCTTGCAGACTTTATCGCAGCTCCACACTTCTTAGTGTTTCTGTGGCATTGGAGATCCACCAGAAATTGAACAATTAATAAAAAAAGGAACCATCTATCTATCAGATCTTGTCCCGCCATCACTGGTCAGCATTTTGCCTTTAGGCTAATGTTACAGTTTACCAGAACTTGTTCGGTATTGCCATTTGATCATGGGAGAAAGGGAAAAATCTGGTCAATAAGGTTCTCATTAACCAAAAAAGCTATAACATGCTGGAGTCATTAGTACTTCGTTGATTGAGTTCACCATGCACGGCAGACTGCAATTGATCATCTGCATTCTCACTAAATATGCCGTAGTTAAGGGGAGTTTGTTATAAAGCAGTGAAACCCTGGATTTAGCTGAGATCATCAGTTTCAAAACTACCACATGGCTTTAAACTTAAAATAAAAAAAGATTGTATTCATACTAGAGATGGGCCAAAGCTGTGACGCTGAGAGTTAATCTTGTCCTCACTGTTAAATCTCAAGGACTTGTTTTGGTTCACTAAGGAAGTAGGGACCAGTGCTGAAATCTGAACATTAAGAACTATTTGGAGGACTTTGGATACAAGGAATTGCCGGCTTCATTTATAGATAATAAAAGTACATTCAATCATTTTACCACGGTGTTATTTATAACTTAGACAATATTTTCACGAAGTTTCATACATGATATAATCTCAGGTTCAGAAAACAGGTGAACAAGAATTGTGAGTGGTTATTCCTTGGAAATACATCATGATCAGTTTAAACATTGTGTCTTTAACTTTTGAAATGCTGAAGACCACATCTTGAGGGAATTTGTTAAAGCCTTTGAAGTATTTTTATGTTATACCTCTATGACAGAAGACAGTACAAATCAAGAAATTACTGAGTAGATTTATTCACAGAAAATACAGTTAAGTTATCCAGATATAGGGGCATACATTCTTCATTTATAGCCTGGTGTGTCTTAAAAACTGTCCCAAGAAATTGAATTATTGAATTTTAAAATGAGTTTCTGCGCACTGCATATTTGCCCTTTCAGATGAAATGTGGTAAATACTGTGTGGTGTGTGTGGAGTGTGTGTTACAGTGTGCCCTATATGCCACTTCTATTGGAGGACAGGGGATTGATACAATTCCAATGAGAGAGCCTGACTCTTTTGTTCAAGTCGTAGCACTTAATGATTTTAGTGTTAGTGGTACCCTGTTCTATATTTTGTTAGTCTTTAAAGTGCTACTAAACTATTTGTTGTTTTTAAAGTTTTTCCTATTTTTGATGTGTTGGCCAAGATGGCATCCATGACACAAACAGGAAGGAAAGGGAAGGAATTGTTTAGGGTCATTTGAGAGGACAGAATTAGAGTGAAACTGATTAACTGAATAAATTAGACTTAGTCCTAGAAAATGCTGCTAAGTATGAGGTTTGTTGGACTGTGGAATAATTTCAGAAAGGAAGTGATGGCATTCCCTCCCATTGCTGGGGACCTGGTACTTTTCATGGAAGTGCAGCTTTCCTGAAGCGTCCTGGCCAAATTCCAAATGAGTAGTTATAATCCTGATTTTCCCTGAATAAGGAATTCTTCACTCCCTAGTTCTAAAGCAGGGGTGGCCAACCGAAACCTGAGAAGGAGCCAGAATTTACCAATGCACATTGCCGAAGAGTCACAGTTCTATGTCACCAGCCCAAATCATCTCCCTTCAGCGCACCCTGCCCACGGGTAGCCCCACGGGCAGTGCCAGCTCTTCTTCCTCCTGCCCACTGGGATCAGCTCTTTCTCAGTGCGGGACACTGGAGAGGGGAGGCATGGGTGTGACAGGCCCAGTGGAGAGGGTGGGAAGTGGCAGGATCCTAGGAAGAAAGGGGGGGTGGGTGCAGGGGAAGGGCAAGGGAGGACAGCGCCTAAGGCAGAGCTGGGGGTTGAACAGTGAGCACCCTCTGACCCAGTGGAAAGTTGGCACCGGTAGTTCCAGCCCTAGATTTGGTACCTGTGCAAGGAGCCACCTATTAACTTCTGAAGAGCCACACGTGGCTCTAGAGCCACAGGTTGGACACCCCTGTCCTAAAGTGATGCGCAGCCTTGCTCTGTGGTGTTCCCTCAAAATGGTGGCATTTCGTAGATGAATGAAGTGGCCAATGGAATATGAATCCAGTTAGGGTGTTAGGGTCTGTCTACACTACAAAGTTAATTCGAACTAACAGACGTTAGTTCGAATTAACTTTGATAGGCGCTACACATACAAACTTAATTCGAACTAGCGGAGCGCTTAATTCGAACTAGGTAAACCTCATTCTACGAGGACTAACGCCTAGTTCGAATTAAGTAGTTCGAATTAAGGGCTCTGTAGCCACTTAATTCGAACTAGTGGGAGGCTAGCACTCCCCAGCTTGCCCTGGTGGCCACTCTGGGCACCACCAGGGAAACTCGTCTGCCCCCCTCCCGGCCCCGGAGCCCTTAAAGGGGCACGGGCTGGCTACGGTGCTCGTGCCAGGTGCAAGCCTGCCAGCACCCAGCCAGCAGACCCTGCACCTGGCATGGCATGAACCAGCCACCCGCTGCCACCCAGCCCTCCGCCTCTTCCCGGGACCAGGCTGACAGCTCCCAGGAGCCTGCCTGGGTCCGCAAGAGGCAGGCACCCGCCTGGTCTAGTGCGGAGATTGTGGACCTCATCCACGACGTCCCCACTAGGCACAGAAAAGTGGCCGTCTAGGGCAGGATAGCTGCCAGCCTGGCCACCCAGGAGCAGGTTTGCATGAAAATCAAGGTGGTCCAGTGAGACCCCCGACCCTGAGCCCTGAGCTTAGAATGGCCGTACTGGGTCAGACCAAAGGTCCATCTAGCCCAATAGCCTGTCTGCCGACAGCGGCCAACACTAGGTACTCTGGAGGGGATGGATCGAAACAATGACCAAGCCACTTGTCTCGTGCCATCCATCTCCAGCCTTCCACAAACAGAGGGCAGGGACACCATTTCTACCCCCTGGCTAATAGCACTCCATGGACCCAACCTCCACGACTTTATTTCACGTCTCTTTAAATTCTGTTCTAGTTCTAGCCTTCACAGCCTCCTGGAGCAAGGAGTTCCACAGGTTGACTATTTGCTTTGTGAAGAAGAACTTTCTCTTATTAGTTTGAAGCCTGCTACCCATTCATTTCATTTGGTGTCCTCTAGTCCTTCTATTATGGGAACTAATGAAGAACTTTTCTTTATGCACCCTTTCCACACCACTCATACTTTGACCCCCCTCCCTGGATGGCAGCCTGCGGCAAGTGCAGCCGGTCTAATGGCCGAGTGCTGTGATGTGCCGACCGTGGGCACTCAGGGCACTCCAAGCCAGGACTGCTTTGCAAGCGGGGAACCCCTGAGAACTGTCTGTCCAGGGTGGGGGTTGGGTCCCTTTAAGCACAGCCCTCGGCTAGCCTGATACATTCCTGAGTCCTAACCTGATGCCCTGCCGGCACTGCTTCCGGCCATCCTTAACCCTGGTTCAGCGTCCACTCAAAGTGGACATGCTAGTTCGAATTAGCAAAACGCTAATTCGAACTAGTTTTAAGGTCTAGATGCACTAGTTCGAATTAGCTTAGTTCGAATTAACTAATTCGAATTAAGTTAATTCGAATTAGTGCTGTAGTGTAGACATACCCTTAGTTTGTGGTACCCTTTTAATGAAAGCCACCACACGTATCAGTTACTGTTATTGGCTTTAGTGTTCCAATTTAACTAAGAGATTCTACTGATTGAATATGTCCCCATCACAGTTAACACTAATTTGCAATTTTGTTGCCAATCTCAGCAAAGAAACCAGATATTGAATGGCGACTCTGACAACTGAGCTCTTCTCTCACCTTTTTATGTGGTCCTTTCTAAGTCAGGCTTGGGACACTGCCATTCCAGGGCCCAAACTGTCCCTTTTTTGTGGATAAATGCATGAAAAATGCTGTACGAGATTAAGAACGATGAGTAAAGCTCACCCCTCCCCACTGACTATTCGAAAGAGGCTTGGATTATTTTGGTGAGACAAACAGAGCCAGACAGGAATACTGAACATAGACTGGGGATGCCAAGGGAATCGTTTCCATAGAAACAAAAACATGGAGGGTTTCAGGGCTCTCTCAGCTCTGCCTTACAAACTCGTATGATTATCTTAATGGTCAATATAATGGATTGAAAAGATGTGGGTGATTAGTGAAATGTGATCTGAATTTGCTGTGGATGTAGAAAGCATTGCACAGAAATCTCTCTCCTATAACGTCTGAATAGCTCATGCCCTTTGCATAATAGACCTGAGTCTGAGCTCATGCTGGTGTAAATCAGAATTAACTCCATAGCAATCAGTGGAGTTCCATCAGTATACAAGAGAGACTCCATCCTAGTTTCTTTCACTGATATGCAGAAAGCAAGATCCTCAGTGATGTCTTTGCACCAGTCTCTTACCCATGTAGGCTGATATATATATATGCAAGCATGCCTAGATGCATAATCTTATGCTTATAAATCAACAGAAAATCATATGTTTCATGAAATAGTGTTATGAAACATGCCCAGTGGAGGTTTCATCGTGCTTCTGAGGCTGAGCTTGGAGAAGAGCCTGTGGTTATCTTCCTTTTGTGTGTTGGGGAGGTCTCCCAAACTGGGCAAAATGTAGGGCTTCTTTAATCTGCTCTGCCCCTTTAGCAAGAAAAGGGGCTAGAGAAGAAGTGAGACTCTTACACCATATTTGTACAGAGTTATCAACACCGATGATGCAGGCTAAGGGGGTTTGAGCAATGCTATGCTATAAATATATCTATCTTTGTATCTAAGCTTTGTTAACATTTGAAAAAAAAAAACTTTCATTTTTGGGTGACTTTCTCTTCTAAGCTCTTCCCAGGATCTTTCTGTGTCTGCCCAATTCCTTTGTTTTTAGTTTCTGTATAGGACTATTCACCCATGATGTCTATGCATTAGGAGACTAGTGCTGCATGGCTGACTTCCTATACAGAATCAGGAAGGGCTGGAAATATCACGAGAGAATCCTGTTGATAAAAAAGAATCTAATAGTTTCTGTAAACATCCAATTTTTGAATTCTTATGGGAAACACCCTCCATGCTAGAAACGAGACAAACCCCAAAATCCCAGCTCTGAATGCCTCCACATTTGGATGAGGTTCCAAAGTGGAGTAGAACTATGTGGCTTCAGTTTTTCTCTTCTCTGAACCTTTCAAGGCTTGTCCATCCCTGATCATTGATCATTATTACGTGTTTTGTAGGTTTAATGGTCTCTTGTGACGTTTTGTTTTAAGCAGGGCTGAGCAAACGTGTTCTATCTGATTTTTAAATCAATGTAGAACCTTGCAGTTTATAAAGTTCTAATGTAATTATTAATAGTTCCTCTTGGCTACGTCTAGACTGGCATGATTTTCCGGAAATGCTTTTAACGGAAAAGTTTTCCGTTAAAAGCATTTTCGGAAAAGAGCGTCTAGATTGGCAGGACGCTTTTCCGCAAAAGCACTTTTTGCGGAAAAGCGTCCATAGCCAATCTAGACGCGCTTTTCCGCAAAAAAGCCCTGATTGCCATTTTCACGATCGGGGCTTTTTTGCGGAAAACAAATCTCTGCTGTCTACACTGGCCCTTGTGTGCAAAAGTTTTTCAGAAAAGACTTTTGCCCGAACGGGAGCAGCATAGTATTTCCGCAAAAACACTGACAATCTTACATGAGATCGTCAGGGCTTTTGCGGAAATTCAAGCGGCCAGTGTAGACAGCTGGCAAGTTTTTCCGGAAAAGCGGCTGCTTTTCCGGAAAAAGTGGCCAGTCTAGACACAGCCCTTCAGAAGAGTCGGAAGGCAGGGGCTTGGAGGGCAGGGCTGTGGGGGAGGGAAGGAAAGAAGGGGAGCCAAAACTCTAGGGGGGACAAAACCTAGGAAACATTAGAATGGAAAATGGAAGAGGGTGAGAAATGAATTGAAAGGAAGTAGAACTTTCTAAAAGTCATTTATTGTATAGAGATCCCCCATTTGTAGTAGTTTAACTTTTTGAGCTGTTCTCCCAGGTCTAATAAAGAATGCAGATTGTACTATAGATAGGAAAACATAGGGCTGTTGTTATTTATTTTTGATACATTGAATCACCCTCAAGAGAGAGAGAGAAAATGTACAAAGTAAGTGCTTAAATTATGGGAAGATGGTTCACACCCTCCAGACTAGCTTTGTAACCCCACAGGATTCTTGGAAAATGTCTTGAGACCTAGAAAGCTGCAAGCCTCTCCCATCTCAAAGGCTTGCCTCTCAACAAGCATACATAATGCTCCTGCCGCGTTTAAAGGAAAACATCACAGCTTTGAGAAGGGTCAGCCAGAGATGATATAACTGCAAATACGAAAGGAAATCAAAGAGCTGCGGGGTTCCGCCCATGAGAGAGAAGCAGAATTAGATGCTGTGAGGGTAGCCAACACTGAAGTAAACTGAACCGGAAGAGATGCCTGGAGTAAAGTATTTCTCCTCCATAACTCCTATGCGTATGAATGCACAGCAAACCCTAACCAACGTTTACATTTTTAAGCTTTGAAATGCCCTCCTTAAATTAATTAATGGGGCTACTTTTCTAGCATTGTCAGGAGTTTAGTGTGAAGTGAGTATTTGGTGTTTAAAGCCCCCAGATCCTGGAGTCATGTGAATACATGACTAGTGCAATGGGGCCCCAATCTAGGTTAGGGCCCTTGGATAATATTCTAATGCAAATAATAAAGCTAGTAAGAAAAGGGAGAAGAAAAATGTCTAAATGTTTGGAACCTTCAAGATGGTTTTATTTATTCAAGACCATTCCTCATCTACCTTCCCTTTTAGGCTCATGTGTGTATTGTTTCAAATTATGACAGTAACCTCTTTGGGGCATAGACTCTTCTTAGTTTTCTACTGTGCCTAGCTCAATGGGGCCCTAAACCTACTGCAGTACAAACAATAATGACTATATTTGGCTGTAATGTTTGTTGGCAGTGTTTCTCTGACTTTTTCCACATGGTGACCTCCTTTTCCATACCAGAAACTCCCTCCCTGCCTTACGTAGCTGAGATTCAGGATAAAATTTTCAAAATCACTTAAGTCCCGTCTTCAAAAGTACCCAGGGACTAGACTATGGAAGTAGGTAGGGATTTCAAAAGTACCTAGGTACCTAATTCTCATTGATTTTCAGTGGGAAATTATGCACTGGGTAGAATGTTTGAAAGTATCCAGGTAGTAACTCTCCCATATGGAGTAAGGTGCCCTAACAATTTTAAAAATCCCACTGGGCAGCTATCTGCGTTTCTAGGGGCATGTCTATACTGAGAAATGATTTTGAAATAACTCCTTTCATTTCAAAATAGCAAGGCCAGCATCCACACTACCAAGGCTGTTATTTAGAAATAATGGGTTTGGTATTTTGAAATAATAACTCCTGCTTGTGAAGAGGAATAATTTTTTTTCAAAATAGTTATTACGGGAGTTGCTATTTCAAAATAACTTATTTTGAAATAATTTCCTAGTGTATACATAGCCTAGATGCCTAAATACCTTTTAAAATATGGCCCTAAATGTCTTAGTAGCCCAAGTCCCCTTGACTTTCAGTAAGATTTGGACACTTATATTTAGTTTACCCTTTCTGAGTTATCAAAATGGGAAGAGCAAATTGCTTGAAAGCCTCCATTAAATCTTTAATATTAACATAGCATCCCTTTCCTTATAGCTAAGCTAGTTCCATTTGCTAGTGTGTAACATATCTTAGACTAGCCTCATGACGTTCTTAATCTATATTTTCAGTGACTGAGCTGTCCCCTGATTCACATCTGCCAAAGGTAATTGGACATCAACTCACACTTTCCTGATCAATTTCCAAAGCTATTTCATTTGATTGTGTTTGGTCATCTTTTTTTACATTTTTAATTATGCCTAGATTTCTATCTGAAATCCGTTGATAGAGGTTATGTATGTTCTTTTTATGCTATCTGATTGTTTTAATTCCACAGAGTACTTTGAAGAGTTTAAGTATGTATTAGATATCACATTGAAGGATCAGCCAAGCAAGGAACATTGAGAAAGTCACATATTCTTTCTCTTTGACCTATGATATTTGAAATGTAAACCTCTTGCATGCCATTAACAATTTGAACATCTATAAACATTCTCAGTATGTTTAGATTTTGTTTTTGGACTAGTTTGAATATGTCCATGTAGTTTTTCCTTTAATCTGTCCAAGAATATTTAATGGTCCATTTGGTTTGCTGTTTATTTCTTTGGTTTTTTTCGAAGTAATATCTGAGCAATTTGTGTTACAAAGTGTAGAGTAGTGGGAGACTGCATGGTCTAGCTGAAAGCCAGTGACTCCCAGTTCCAATGCTGCCTCTCTTACTGTTTTTTCATATGGCCTTGGTAAAGTCATGTACCACTGTATCAGAGGGGTAGCCGTGTTAGTCTGAATCTGCATAAACAACGAGAAGTCCTGTGGCACTTTACAGAGACTAACAGATTTATTGGAGCATAAGTGGGCATTTGACGAAGTGAGTCTTTGCCCATGAAAGCTTATGCTCCAATAAATCTGTAAGTCTATAAGGTGCCACAGGATTTCTCGTTGTTCATGTCTTTCAGTTCTCCCATTGTATAATGAAGATAATGATGCATCTTTATAATGATCCATCTCGCTGGGCCCCTGGGCAAGGTGAGGGAGACAGATAGCTCTTTGCCCCCGATAGGGCGGGACATCAATCAAAAGAGGTAGAGATAGCCTTCCCCAGGCAGCCCTCAGCGCAAGCCAGAGTGAGCCACAGGAGGCTCGGGTGGCAAATCCAAGGGCCCAGGGCTCCAGCTTCTGCTGCAGTAATGGCAGCAGGTTGGATGCCCCAGGCCCTCTTGAATCACCAGGCCTCAGTGCAGTTGCTCCCTTGCCCCCCCACTTTGTCCCCCGGCAGTGAGCCTGTGTGAATATGGTAGGACTGGATTCGTGTTTATGCAGTGCTATGTGGCACTGAGTAGAGTTCAGAAGGCCTGGTGGTTTGCGATGCTAGAGGTCATGAGTTCATTCAAATCCCCATGTGGCTGTTGTTGAAGGAGCTGGGCTTTAATTCAAACTGGAATTATTTCAGGGAAATTCTATGGCTTGTGTAATCCAGGAGGTCAATCTAGGTAATCGCAGAGGCCCCTTCAGGGTTTAGAATTCAACATCCATAGGATTGAAAGTGCTACGTTTTAACAGAAAACTTGCAGAGGTATGATTTGTATAAACACTCTGATTTTGGAACCTGATCTGTACTTCTTTCTCCAAGTGACTAAATCACACTTTTGAATTTAAGCTTTAGATTCCTAAATAGTGCTGGGCAAATAACCGGTCCCCCCCCGCCCCCATCTGTTATAATAAGTTGGAAAAAACGGAGCTTTTAAAAGTCTTTTTATTTTTAAACGAAATTAAAATACATTTCAGAACAAAAAATAGGTTCAAATTGAAAAAATCAAACAGTTTAATCTCAAAATGTTGAAACAAAACATTTCAGTTTGGGAGTATTTTTGTCCAATGGAAACAATTTGGAAAAATCAGCATGAATTCATGAAGTGTTTTGATCAAACTGAATATGTGTTATTTCGTGAAAAAAAAAGTTTGGGGTGAAGGATTTTCATCAGCTCTGCTTCCAAATCATTTAGATGCTTTTGATGCTTTTTGATCATTAATGACTTGGATGATGGGTTGGTTTGCACCCTCAGAGTATGTCTACATACAACGTTAAGTCGAACTAACTTAGTTCGAATTAGTTAATTCGAACTAAGCTAATTCGAACTAACGCATCTAGAACTAAAAACTAGTTTGAATTAGCGTTTTGTGGATCCTGAGCATTAAGTGGACCCTGAACCAGGCTTAAGGATGGCCGGAAGCAGTGCCGGCAGGGCATCAGAGGACTTAGAGCATGGAGCTGCTGTGTCAGGCTAGCCGAGGGCTGTGCTTAAAGGGTCCCGACCTCAACCCCGGACAGACAGTTCTCAGGGGTGCCCCGCTTGCAAAGCAGTCCTGGCTTGGATTGCCCGGAGTGCCCACACTGGGCACATCACAGCACTCGGCCATCAGACCGGCTGCACTTGCTGCAGGCTGCCATCTGGGGAGAGGGGGTAATTGGGGGGCTGCAGGAGAGCTTCCACCCCCAGAAGCCCGCAGAGCCAGCCCAGTCCTCCCCATCGGGGGCTCGTGCCCCATTCCTCCCTCACCTCCTTCCACTTACCCTTCCCTAGCCCCTCTTCTTGATGTACAAAATAAAGATAACGTGTCTTCCAAAATGGAATCTGTCTTTATTGAACAAAACTGGGGGAGACTGGGAAAATGAGGTGGGAGAGGGGAAGAGAGAGGCTGGGAGAGGGGAGGGCAACTACAATGATCAGGGGTTGGGAACAGGTCCCATATGAAGAGAGGCTAAAGAGACTGGGACTTTTCAGCTTAGAAAAGAGGAGACGGAGGGGGGACAGGATAGAGGTCTCTAAAAGCAGGAGTTGGGTGGAGAGGGTGCATTCAGAAAAGTTCTTCATTAGTTCCCATAAAGAAGGACTAGAGGACACCAAAGGAAAGGAATGGGTAGCAGGCTTCAAACTAGTAACAGAAAGTTGTTCTTCCCAAAGCAAAGAGTCAACCTGTGGAACTCCTTGCTGCAGGAGGCTGTGAAGGCTAGAACTGGAACAGAGTTTAAAGGGAAGTGAGATCAAGTCATGGAGGTTGGGTCCATGGAGTGCTATTAGCCAGGGGGTAGGAGTGGTGTCCCTGCCCAAGGTTTGTGGAAGGCTGGAGAGGGATGGCACGAGACAAATGGCTTGGTCACTGTCTTCGGTCCATCCCCTCCAGGGTCCCTAGGGTTGGCCGCTGTCAGCAGACAGGCTACTGGGCTAGATGGACCTTTGGTCTGACCCAGGATGGCCATTCTAAGCTCAGGGCTCAGGGTCGGGCATCTCAGTGGACCCCCTTGATTCTCTTGCACACCTGTTCCTGGGTGGCCAGGCTGGCAGCTATCCTGCCCAACCCGGCCACTTTCCTGTGCCTAGTGCAGAGATCGTGGACGAGGTCCACGATGTCCGTACTAGCCCAGGCGGGTGCCCGCCTCTTGCGGTCCCAGGCAAGCTCCTGGGAGCCACCAGCCTGGTCCTGGGAAGAGGGGAAGGGCTGGGGGGCATCGGGTGGGTGGCTCGATCCATGCCAGGTGCAGGGTCTGCTGGCTGGGTGCTGGCAGGCTTGCACCTTGCACTGGCACCGTAGCCAGCCTGTGCCCCTTTAAGGGGTCCGGGGCCGGGAGGGGGGCAGTAGAGTTTCCCTGGTGTTGGCCAGAGTGGCCACCAGGGAAACCTGGGGAGGGCTAGCCTCCCACTAGTTCGAATTAAGGGGCTACACAGCCCTTAATTCGAACTAGCTAGTTCGAACTAGGCTTAATCCTCGTGGAATGAGGATTACCTAGTTCGAACTAAGCGCTTCCTGTAGTCAGCCGCTGGTCAGTTTCAGCAGTGGCTGAATCAGACACACCTGGGGCAGAGCAGCTGGGGTGCTGCTGGGTTGGTCCAGTAGCGCCGCACCTCAGTGCTGTGGGACCAACCTGGCAGCCCCCCAGCTGTTCTACCCCTGGCGTCGGCGAGAAAAGCCTGGTCTGCTGGGGGGGCGGGCGCACTAGCTTCAGACCATGGAGACGCGGAGCGGCTTTTCCCGCCGTGGAGGACGCGGGCGGCGGGACCACGGCGCGTCTCCGCGGTCCCGCCACCCACGTCCTCCGCGGCGAGAAAAGCCGCTCCGCGTCTCCCTGGTCTGCTGGGGGGAAGTGCCCCCGGCGCCACCGGAGGCGGCGACAGTGGGGGGAGGCACCCCACACTAGCGGGGGCCCTCCGTTCGTATCTAGGGGTTCGGCTTAAGTCTGACTGATGTAACCTGGGGACTGCCTGTAGTTCTCTTTTAAACCCCGTTATAGTCCTAGCCTTCTCAGGCAAGGAGTTCCACAGGTTGACTGTGAGCTGTGTGAAGAAGAACTTCCTTATATTTTTTTTAAACCTGCTGCCCATTAATTTTATTTGGTGGCCCCTTGTTCTTATATTATGGGAACAAGAAAATAACTTTTCCTTATTCACTTTCTCTACACCAGTGGTCCCCAACGTGGTGCCCGCGGGTGCATAGTGACCAGGACCGGCCCAAGCCATTCTTGCACCCCGGGCCCTGCGACTCAGGCGCCCGGCGCATGCGCGGCCCCCACCCTGGGCGCGTGGCGCATGCGCAACCCTGCCCCTGCCTGGCCCAGCAGCCCCAAAAGGTTGGGGACCACTGCTCTGCACCACTCATGATTTTATAGACCTCTATCGTATCCCCCCTCAGTCTCCTCTTTTCCAAGCTGAAAAGTCCCAGTCTCTTTAATCTCTCCTCATATGGGACCCATTCCAAACCCCTCATCATTTTAGTTGCTCTTCTCTGAACCTTTTCTAATGCCAGTCTATCTTTTTGGAGATGAGGAGACCACATCTACGTGCAGTATTCAAGTGGTGGACGTACCTTGGATTTATATAAGGGCAATAAGATATTCTCCGTCTTATTCTCTGTGCCTTTTAAAATGATTCCTAACATCCTGTTTGCTTTTTTAACTGCTGTTGCACGCTGCGTGGACGTCTTCAGAGAACTATCCACCATGACTCCAAGATCTCTTTCCTGATTGGCCGTAGCCCCCATCATACTGTATGTATAGTTGGGGATATTTTTTCCAATGTGTATTACTTTACATTTATCCACATTAAATTTCATTTGCCATTTTGTTGCCCAATCACTCAGTTTGGTGAGATCTTTTTGAAGTTCTTCACAGTCTGCTTTGGTCTTAACTATCTTGAGCAGTTTAGTATCATCTGCAGACTTTGCCACCTCACTGCTTACCCCTTTCTCCAGATCATTTATGAATAAGTTGAATAGGATTGGTCCTAGGACTGACCCTTGGGGAATACCACTAGTTACCTCTGTCCATTCAGAAAATGTACCATTTATTCCTACTCTTTGTTTCCTGTCTTTTAAGCAGTTCTCAGTCCATGAAAGGATCTTCCCTCTTATCCCATGACATAATTTACATAAGAGCCTTTGGTGAGGGAACTTGTCAAAGGCTTTCTGGAAATCTAAGTACACTATATCTACTGGATCCCCCTTGTCCACATGTTTGTTAACCCCATCAAAGAACTCTGAGGGTATGGCTACACTAGCCACCCTAGTTCGAACTAGGGTGGCTAATGTAGTCATTCAAACTTGCAAATCAAGCCTGGGATTTAAATATCCTGGGCTTCATTTGCATGTTCCCAGGCGCCGCCATTTTTAAATGTCCAGTAACTCGAACTACCTGCTCACGGCTACACGCAGCACGAGGTAGGTAGTTTTAATTAACACTCTTAATTTGAATTACCATTACTCCTCATTGCAGGAGGAGTAACGGTAGTTCGAATTAAGAGTGTTAATTCGAACTATCTAGCCCATGCTGCGTGTAGCCGCGGGCAGGTAGTTCGAGCTACTGGGCATTTAAAAATGGTGGTGCCCGGGAACATGCAAATTAAGCCTGGGATATTTAAATCCCGGGCTTCATTTGCAAGTTCAAATGACTACATTAACCCCCCTAGTTCGAACTAGGGTGGCAGTGTAGCCATACCCTAATAGATTAGTAAGACATGATTCCCCTTTACAGAAACTATCTTGACTTTTGCCCAACAAATTATGTTCTTCTATGTGTCTAACTATTTTATTCTTAAATATTGTTTCTACTAATTTGCTTGGTATTGATGTTAGACTTACCGGTCTGTAATTGCGAGGATCACCTCTAGAGCCCTTTTTAAATATTGGTGTTACATTAACTATCTTCCAGTCATTGGGTGCAGAAGCTGGTGCCAACCAGTCCTCCACTGCTTCCTGGGAGCATTCACCCAGCTCCCAGGAGCCTGCCAGGGGCCACAAATGATGTGTGCCTTCCTGGCCTGGACCTTATTGAGGTTTGGGGAGATGAGACAAACCTCCAGGATCTTGCTTCAAACACTGAATCGCAGACGTCTGTAGCCGCATGGGACGCAGCCTGGGGAGCAAAGGCCACATCTGCACCAAAGAACAGGTGTGGATGAAGGTCAAGGAGCTCCACCAGGCTTATGCCAGGGCCAAGGAGGGAAGCTCCCAATCCGGGGCAGAGCCTCACACCTGCCCATATTACAATGAGCTGAACTGCATCCTGAGGGGCGTGGCAGTCCTTCCCTTCCCACCTCCCTATAGTTATAGACTCTGGGATGGAGACACCAGTCGTTGTCCTCGCTGGGGGTCCAGAGGACAGCAACGAGGAGGAGGAGGCTCAGGACCTGGGAGAGGCCAGCCTGACCACTGAGCTGACCCAGGAGTCCCGAGTCCTTCCTGCGGACATCTTCCAGGCATCATCCGAGGCTGGGGAAGGAACATTGTGTGAGTGTCATCACTTTCCCATCATGCAGGGCCGGGGGGAGCCAGGTGCTCCGCACTTGGGCCTTGCTGGCCACGGATCACGCAGCAACCTGTGCGCGTGGGAGCATGTGCCATGCCACTCCTGGGCACATGGCCCCAGCAGGCTGCAACACATGAGCCTTGGGCTATTGGCCACAGGGTGTCTGCCATGCCCCTGACTCCAGGGTGGAACATCCTCCCTCCATAATCCCCCTCCCTTCACAAGCCCCCTCTAGGAGGAGGCAGGAGACATTCCCTCCCCCCACACTCACTGAGCACTTCTGCACATGGCACACAGGCATGGCCACAGTCTTGGGGCAGCCCCCAGGCCCAGGGACATCAGGGGCCACTGGTCATAGCGCACATGGCCTGGCTCCAAGCACACTGGCGGCGACGATGCAGAGAACTGTTGTTCTTGGCTTGCGGGGGGGCTGACTTCAGGCAGTGTCTGCTGGGCTGACTGACCCTTTTTCTTTGTTCTCCACAGCCAGACCAGCTTTGAGTGGAGGGTGGCCCACACCCCCCGGGACTTCCTCTCGCGCCCGAGGCTTCTGTAGTTGCACAGTCCAATGGGCGAATAGCAGCGACAGCACCTGGGGGCATTGTGAGCCCTGCACAGGACCATCAACCGCTGGGTGGAGGAGAACCTGCAGCTACGGCTCCCTGTGCAGTGACGTGCACATCCTGGTGCGGAGCATGCTCCCTCCTCCCGCTCCAGCCTCTGCTCTCTCTCCAGCTTTCGCTCCTCCTCCCACTCCCTCTCCCCTTCCAGCTTCTCCCTCTTCCTTTCCCCCCGTGGACATTGGTTGAGGTGTATGATGGGCTCAGGTTTGGGGGGTGTGGGGAGCACAGGAGTATTATGATGCTGCAGCCAGATGGGGGCTTGGCCCCAATTGGGGACTAGTTGGCCAGGATTCATTTTTAAATAAAATATTATGTCCAACACAAACTGTTTCAGCATTGTCTTCATTTATGGAGGGGAACCTGTTTTGGGTCAGGGGTCACTGACCCACAGAAAATCAGTCGGAACCACACAAGTGAAATGCAAAAAACCAACCCCTCCAACCCCCCGCAAGCCTCACTGATGTGGCCCCAACTGAGACATCTCATGCCCCTGGCACTCCAGCCCCATGGGGGGAGGAGTGGAGGGTAGGTAGTACTGAGGTTCAAGGCCTCAGGCCAGATTAACTCTTCTGTGTTCCAGGGTTAGTGGAACTTGTGGGCCCCTCTATGCTCTAAGGTGGGTCCAAAACTGAGGGATCCAGTGTGCAGGACAGGACTGCCTGTGAGTGGGATAGGGATGGGGGTGCAGAAGCTGGGTGGAAAATAGGGTACAGGAGCAAGCTGCTGGTGGATGTCTGGCCAGGAGGCAGGGATGGAGTGCTGATGGGGATCTGGCCAGGATCTGGCCAGGGGGTAGGGTGCTGGTGGGGGCTGGGCCAGGTGGGAGTCTGGCCAGAGGGCAGGGTGCTGGTGGGGGTAGGGTCTGGTGCACAGCTGGGGACTTCCTTCCCCCAGTTGCCTGCCTTCCTGCTGGTGGCGGGAAGAGGGAGGGGACGTCCTGGGCTGCGAGACCTCCCCTCATGCAGGAAGGCAGGAAGCACAGGGAAGGAAGTCCCCGGCTGTGTGCCAGATCCAACTTCTCAGGAAGTATGCTGTCTGTTTGGGGGAGGGGAGGAGCAGCCCGCATGCTTCCTGAGACGCCGACTCAGGCGCACAGCCCAGGGCTTCTCCTTTCCCTCTCCCCTGCTACTGCAGGAAGGCAGGCAGCAGGGCGAAGGAAGACTGTGGCTGCACACCAGACCCTGCTTTTCAGGAAGCGTGCCGGCTGTTTGGGGGAGGCGAGGAGCAGCCCGCATGCTTCCCGAGATGCTGGGTCTGGCGTGCAGCCACGGGACTTCTCTTCCCACACAGCAGGAAGCCAGTGCTACCTCCATTTTCCCAGTAGCGCAGGCTACTTCTTGGGGACGAATGGGGGGGGGACCCTGGAACACCACGCAATCAACTGGTTGTGCCCCCCAAATCGACCAGTCGATCATGATCGACGGGTTGGTGACCACGAATCTACATGTTTTGTTAGTCTTTAAGGTGCTACTAGACTATTTGTTGTTTAAGTTTTTCCTGTTATAGAGTAACTCAGCTACCCCCTCTGAAGCTTTTATTCTGTAGAGTTTGTCTACTAGGGAATTTGTCCAATCTAGTTCCAGCAAACTGTATCTCTGCCTCTTTCTAGACATAATTGTTGGAAATGTTGGCCAGTATTCAGATGGGTCAGGTGTACACGAGTTCTTGGCTACTTTTTCTAGTTCATGCTGGACAGTGTAGAATGCAACTCTCCAGCAGTCCTCTGTTTATTTCTCTAGTGAAGTGTGATTACAAATTGCCTGCACTAGACTCTTCTCTGTTACACTTGTGTACATTGAATTCCACCAAAGTCAGTGAAGGCAGTCCAGCTTTACGCTGGCATGAATGGGAATAGACTTTGGCCCTTAATGTTTTTATGGGTTTCCTGGTGTCACTTGCTGTCAGTAAAGATGTACACAAATATATACAATATCAACTGTGAGGATTTTCCTATAGGGAGTTCAGATAAGTGGTCTGGATTTCTTGTTCCTATTCCTGACTGGCACTGACTTGCTTCATGATCTTGGGGAAAGTAATATCTCTTCACCTTTTGGGTTTTGTTTTGTTTTGCTAAAATCAAGTTTGCTTGCAGTTTAATATTGATTGCATCCTTTGACAGAGACTGCAACCTGCATACTTGATGAACCTGGCTCACTACTGCTTTCGTCCAATTTCATTTGGGTGTAACTCTGTTGAAATCAGTGGTAAAACAAGACTAATGCAATGGTGAGTCAGGATCTATAATCCGAGCAGACCTTGATGGTCTCTAACTTATATGATTCATCTGTAAATGGGTCTAAGATATTTAACCACCTTCCAGCAGTGTTGTGGATTTTAATTCACTAATGCATGTAATCCTTGGATGAAAAGTAGAATATGAGTGTGCAGTACACTTATGATGATGAAGAAGAATATCCCTCTCTCTATTTGAGAAACATAATTTTGAAAGCCTTTAGTATCTCTTCTAACTCCCACTGGAGTCCTTAGAAAGACTCCCACAGACTTCTCCAGAAGTTGGATCAGGTCTTAAGTGGAGAATTCTTCTTGATTCTTCTAAAGCACATCTCCCAGGGGAAACTTTGCCTATATTTTCCCAGAAGAGTTTTCTCTTTCAGTTAAGAATTTTTATCAGCAATTCTTATGCTAACAGGGGTCAGGAGAGGAGGTGTTTCTCACGTTACACTTGAAGCTTCTCATGAATAATGGCCTATATCTCTTCCATTGTCTATCCAAAACATAAGCAACCAGACATAAGGCCAGAGGAGAAATTTAAAGAGTGCTGAATGAGCCAGCAGGACAGACTAAGAGCTAAGATAGTCAGCAAATGAAATAAATACAAGGTAGAGCAGATGGTTATTTGGGGAAATGTTTGAGCAGATTAACTACTCAGCAACTAGCAACTGTATGAGATTCTCTAGTTAAAAAGTACCTTGAACCTTCAGAGTGAGATTAAGAGGATCACAGATGAAGATCACTATATCCAAAATAAATGAGAGATCATTATTCTTGAAATAATTTTCTAAATGTTAAGTAGAGCTCATCAAGCTTTTTACAGAAATCTGAGGAGGGGTGTTAATGTTACATTTTCGACTATCTTTTGCCTCAGTTTAGGGGCAATCTGTTTATTTCACAGTACTTTTTCCCCATTGTCATTTTCTTTAATTTAATTTCTTTCCATTTTTCTGTTTCCTAAAAATTATGTGGATAAAATAGTTGAATAGTTTCTAGTTTGAGCAGGATGAGTATTCTCACTTGAATTATGTGGCATTTTAAAGGGAAATGAAATCCCTCTGAAAACTCATTTAACTTTGTTTGCTAAGAAAGCAGCAGCCATCTGATTTGAATTTTTATGTATGCTTTTTTACTGATGTTGATTCAATAATGCAAAAACATAAAGCGCTATTAGTACACAGAGAAAGCAGAAAGTTACAATCTCAGAGCCCAGTCTCGCAAACATAAAGGCGTATGAGTAACCTGATGGATGTAAGTCGTCCATTTGAATTCAGCAGGACTGCTCTTGTGTATAAAGTTTGTAATGTGTGTAAATGTTTGCTGTAACGTCGGACTCTCACCATATGTTGATGGCAATTTGTTTCTGTGTCGTGTTGGATTTTGCAACAACAATCTCTAGAAATTTCAAGTCTCTAGTTAGGGTTTGCATATGATTTTCAGGTAGGTTCCCCTGCCCCAAAACTCTTTGGCCCAGAGATCTTATAAAACTCTACTGAGGTCAATGATGCTGCCCTGATTTGCACCTGCTGTTGGGTGGCCTCAGGCATTTTCTTGAGTTTGAACAAAGCCAGTGTTGGCACTTAGAACCACTGAGTTAAATGAAGTTGTGCATCAAATACAACATTGGGGTCAAACCCCAAAGAAATCCCTTCAGGACACTCTCTGGGCCAGAGCCTTCAGGTGGTACAGAAGGGCCCCTTTACATCAGGTGAACTCACTGCTGCAAGTGGCCATTGAGTTAAAGCCTTATGGTTGGCTTTGAGATCAATAATCCTTGTAATTATGAGGCTAAGATAAGAGTGATAAAATCTTCATGCTTAGGTCCACAAGCTAATTACTGCAAGGGTCAGGAAAGCTTTCACCTCTCTTGGTCCAGCAGACTACATATGGATATATTGTGGAAGGGAGTTTTGCCTTCCAGTGAAATATAAATCACTGACTTAAAAGAATAGTGGCCAGTCTGTGTTTTCTATAATAGCTCATTAAAAATTATCATAGAAGAAGCTCTTTCGACTTACCTCAGATCATCCTGCATCTCCATATCCGAGTGAATAAAAATTATTGATTGATCAACGCACTGAACTGTAAATACTTTTTGCTTCTGTCTATCCTTGCGAAATCTAGGATTTAGCTTCTCTTTGGAAGAGCCATTTCCATACTTCTCTACCTGCCAAAACCCAAGTAGTGGTGTATATTTGGTTGGAGGGGCTTTGGGAGGGAAAGAACCAACTTAAGGGACACACAAAAACAATTAGACTGCTGAAAGAAGGATGGGATTCATTTCTGTAGCATAAAAACCATTTTCCATAACCTCACTTTCTTGAAAAAACATGGGAGTCCTGTGACACCATAAAGATTAAAAATGTATATAGGCATAAGCTTTGGGGGGTAAAAATCATTCTGTCAGATGCATAGAGTAGAAATTACAGAGGTGCAGTATACACTAGCATATCAAAAGAAGGGAGTTACTTATGAGGTGTAGGACCAGTGTTAACTTTTGTGAGTTTGTGTTTTTGATTGGCATCATAGAAGCGAGAGCAAGTGAGACAAATGTGGTTCAAAACGAAGGACAGCTGAGACGTTTTCAAAGCTCATGAGTCCCATTTTCAAAAGTGATTTAGTCAATAAGATTGGGATTTTCAAAAGACCATAGGGCTACGTCTACACTGGCCCCTTTTCCGGAAGGGGCATGTTAATTTCAGCTATCGTAGTAGGGAAATCCGCGGGGGATTTAAATATCCCCCGCGGCATTTAAATAAAAATGTCTTACTTCAAAGTAGGAATAAGAGCCTCCGGAAAAGGGCGCTTTTTCCAGAGGATCGGGGCCAGTGTAGACGCTCTTTTCCGGCTTTTCTAAAAGCCGGAAAAAAGCGGCAGACATTTTTATTTAAATGCCGCGGGGGATATTTAAATCCCCCGCGGATTTCCCTACTACGATAGCTGAAATTAACATGCCCCTTCCGGAAAAGGGGCCAGTGTAGACGAGCCCTAGGAGTTTAAATTGCCAAATCCAAGTGAAAAACCAATAGGAGTTGGGCACCTAACTTCTTATGCTCCTTTTAACATCCAAACTTAAGTCTCATGGGACTTAGGCACCTAAATGCCTAAGGGCCAGATTGTTAAAGTTATTTAGGTGCTGATAGATGCCCACTTAGATAGATGCCTGAGTCAGATCAATGGGAGTTGTGTGCCTAATCTATTTAGACACATTTGAAAATCCCACTAGGTGGCTTATCTATCTCTTAAAGTGCTTAAATAATTGTAAAAAATGCCTCTTAGATTCTTAAGTCACTTTGGGTGACATTTTCAGAAGCACTTATGTCTCAATGCAGCTTTTCGTTATTGTAGTTTTCATCAAATGAGTCAGCCTTTCTGGGCTATTAACACAACACAAAGGGTGAGAGAGAACTGCAATGGGGGTTTTGTCCTGCTATGACAGCAGTTTCTCGGGATCCTAAATGTCTTGCAAGGGGAGAATTCAGCCTTCAGTAGCGGCCATATGCTGGCCTCCTGCTGTAAGACCTGGTGCAGGGGGTGTGCTGGAGGTAGAGCCAGGGTGGCATGAGCAGGGACATTGTGCAGGGTAGGTATGGGGAGTCCGAGTCTCTCTGTGAGGTGGAATAGCCCATAGCAAACTCTGGGGTGGCTCTAATTTACACTAAAGGCTAACATGGTCCAAGGAGCAGCCCGGAATCCAGAGGGAGCCCTGGAGGCATAAAATCTCCTTTGTCCTCCTTGTACTTTCTGGTTTAGATCTCCAGGAGGCGCAACACAAAACTGCAACCCACATGGCTTTCACTGCCACGCTTGAGGACTTAGAGAAGAGATCCCAGCAGGGGAATCGAGAGGCCAATTAATAAAAACTCCTTTCTGTGTCTGCTTCCTCCGTGGGTGTTCTTGGCCTACCTCCGATGATCCTAAAGACCGAAGCTTGTCCTTGGAACACCATGTAAACTGGGAGCAGCGGTTTTGTATAAATTGGGAACTAAACTGGTCACCAGAGAATGAAAATCTGGCAGGCAGAGCTGATTAGACATGCTCAGAAGAGTTTGCGATCTCACTGCCGTGCGCCCTGTGGGCTCACAGTGGAAAAACAAGCCAGTGTGCTGCCAATATTTAAATATGTGATTCTATTGTTTTATCTGCAAATGAGATCAGTTAGGAGGAAAGAGCTCAGCACATTTCAGGGTTTAATTTTTTCCCTGTGGCATTGCTAGGGATCTGAAGCATCAGTCACCGCTTCCACAAACATCTTAAGGCTTTTTAGTTCAGCACCTCTTTGCCTTTTCCCTACTTGCAACTGATTTTTCATTCTAAGCTGCCTTCCTCCTAGGGGCCCCTCCTGCCACCCATCTGGGGTGTACTCAGGACTCTCCTTCAGAAATATGAGAAGGGCAGGTCATGGCACTACTAGGTTGAGAACTCCTGCTCTAGTCGATTCTGTTTAGATTCTCTTATGCCAGGGGTGGACAATAATTTTTTGCCGGGGGCCAGTACAGAAATTTTTGAAGTGGCCCTGGCTCACACTGGAAGGGGCAGGGCCTCAAGCAGAAGGGGCGGAGCCAGGATACTTCCCTGCTTCCCCACCCATAGACCATGATTGGTCTAGGGATGGGAAAGCGCCTTTGCCCCACTCCCCGAGGTTCTCCCTAGGCACCCATGCCCCTGATGGTGGGAAGAGACTTCGCGTGTTCCCCCTTCTACCTCCAGGCCAATCAGGGCTTGGGGGCAGGGGAGTGCGCGAAGCCTCTTCCCACCCTGCCAGGAGCACGTGGTGCTTCTAAGTGCCATGCTCTCCTGGCAGGGCGGGGGCAGGGTGAAGAAAACTTTGTGCTCTCCCCCTCCCCAGGCCAATCAGGGAGTGTGTGACGTCTGCTCCTGGCAGGGTGGAGGAAACTTCATGCGCTTCCCCCTGCCCCCAGACCTTAACTGGCTGGGGGGTGGGGAAGAGCCAGGGCCTCTGTGGGCCGGATCAACCTGCTTGGCAGGCTTTTGCCCACTCTTGTCTTATGTCAAATCTTCTTCATGGTATCTGAGAGCCAAGTAATGTGACTAGTATCGGACCCATCACGTCTTCCTTTCCTTAGCCACTGGGGAGGGGGAAGTTATGTGTTTACATGTGCAGTCCCTCTCTATGCCCATGTCTAGAGCCCCGTGGGGGTACAAAATTGATATCTGCATCTGCATCCTCAAAAATGAACTGCTGACATCCACCTCCATGGATGTAAGGTGGATAGTGCAATTTTGCAGGGCTGTAGATTCAACATTTGTACAGATACATATCTGCAAAAATGACCTGCAGACATTCGCATTCATATCCGCACATGCGGATACCCATGGATATAAAACTCATGGATTTGCAGGGCTCTAGCCATGTCTGCATCATCAGGTAGGGGTGCGATTTTCCTCATGTACACAAACGCACAGTAGCTTGAAGAAAGCTAGCATCCGTATAACTAGCAATGTAGCCGCTGCAGCACATGCAGGGGCAGTAGTGGTACAGTTTCGCTGTGCCAAATACATCCCCACTGGTTTCAGGTAGGCCGGCACCAAGCTCAATGAAAATTGTTGGGTTTAGGCTGTTGCTGATGGTTTACGGCAGGGGTGGGGAACCTTTTTTGGGTTGGGGGCCGCTAGTCCACAGAAAAATCAGTCGGGGGCCACAAACAAATGAGAAGCAAAAACAAAAAAACAGAAACCCCTCACTGACGTGGCCCCGACTGAGAAGGAGAAAGACCCTCCCCGCATTCCCCTCATATACCAGCACCTGGGGGCGCCCAGGCTAGTAGATTTTGTGTGCTTCCAGTGAAGCGGGGGAGGGGGCGAGCTCCAGGGGCCAGCTCCAGGCAAGCCAGACGCTGGATGTGGCCCCTGGGCCTTAGGTTTCCCACCCCTGGTTTATGGCAGGAGGTCAGACAGGATCGTTTGCTGGTCCTATCTGGAGTTGAGGACTCTGACTCATACTCCTACAGTATAGTGTTGATATAGTCTATCTATGTGTGTTTATGTATATGCATGTGTGTATAATATATATGGTGTTTCCACATGCATATGTCACAGTGAATAAATTGTATAAGTACCTATCCTACTATCATACCCATGATCTCCTGAGAAATCTCACCAGAGTTAAATTTGTTCCATTCCATGTATTGGGGAATGGCGCGAGGTCATGCATTTGATGTAGAATGGCAGTGGTACCAGTCAGATACCTGGACAACTGATTCACCATAGTGTACCCTATCCAGCAGGTGCCTTTCATCTGTCATTTGGTGCTTCGACTCCTCATTTCAGACTTCACCATTTACTTTAATTAAGTTCTCCCAGTTGTTGCTTGTGGGAGGCTTCTAGCAGCTTTCTTTCCAAGCATTTGATGTTCTGAGATCCTCCAACACAGCTCAGGAGCACTGTACTGTTGCTATGCTGTGAGCAGAGGAATTTTCATGTGGCTGGAATCCAGGAAATGTGGGTTTGGTTCGTAGCTTATTAACAGACCTGCTGCATGAGTTTGAGTGAGCCACTTAGGCCCAGATCCTCAAAGACACATAGGAGTATAACTCCAGGGAAATCATTAGCAGTTAGGAACCTAATAGCTTTTGAGGATTTGGGCCTTTTAATTTCTTTCCCTGCTCTGGTTCCCCAGCTGTAAACAATTCAAACAATGCTTCCCTGCAACTGGTGTGATGATAAATCTATAAATAGTTGAATGCTGCTTTGATGGCAGCCATAAACAGCAAGATCCTGATCTAGAGATCAAGATGAGGGCAACGGTTCATATTTCTAGATAGAGCTGGTTGAGAGCTATAATTTACTTTGTGATGACCATCATTTGGATAACACAGTGTCCCTTCACAGGGTTGCATATAATAACCTTGACTCTACTATACAGTTTAGTTATTGGTGGTAATGTTTCCTTTGCTTTTCACATTGTTGCTGAAAGGACAGGTGCTCATGTTTGCTTAGGTTTGGTCTAATGATTATTAAACTATTACCATTGTTGACTCGTGGGCAAATGTCCTTATTTCAGTATGGCCCCATAGTATTTCCAAGAATGATATTAGGGAATTCTTAAAACAACATTTCCATTGCTATATGAGATTGCTTGAGTATTATTAAGGTTAGCCAGAGAAATATTAGATGATCTATAGCAGTTTCTCAACCTTTTTTTTTAATAAAGTACCCCTTTAAACAAATTATAAGTACCCCCAGTACCTACAGTTTTCAGACATACAATTTTTTTTCTACCACTTCAACACATTTGTTTAAACAACTTAATTGTGGCTGGGCGGGCAATGAAATTTTTGGATGTAAAAAGTACAAAAATAATAAAGCACTGTAAAACTTAAAACAAAAATTCAGTTTTTCCAAATGTCAGCTGTGTTGACGTACCCCCCCCAGACTTCTCTTGAGTACCCCTAAGGATACTCGTACCACTGGTTGAGAAACACTGATCTATCTGTATTGGCTAAGCCCCCTCTCTGCCAAGTTTGGAACTACCAAATACTTCCAAGTTTATTCATTTCCATTGTTCTTTTGAAGCCCGGAAGCTACAATAATGTTTTTTCCCTTTTTCATAGATGTGGGACACTTAGTGAAAGGGGCAGCCGTGACTGCACATGGTTCTTTAGCAGAGCAGTAATTTACAGGTAGTCACAGGCTTCTTGTGAATTATAAAAGCTGCATCTACATTGTTGAATGTAACATAGCCCCTACTGGCTTTCCTTTTTATCCGTTAGAATTGTTGCATCCAGGCCATGTGAGAGTCCAACTTTAAATCTTGAGGGGCTGATTTCATCAAGTGCTGAGTACTATTGGAAGTTAATAGGAAAGGCAGATACACCGCACCTCTGAAAAGCAAACTTCTAAGTGTATATGTATCTCTTGAAAGGAATGTTGGGCTCCACTAAATTGTTACATCCACCTGTCCAAAAAACCCACCATGACCAGCGTTTGGAGATTAAACTGATGCAGTGCGATCTAGTGGAGTGAGATTCAAGATTCCTTCACTCTATTCTTGTCTCTGCTGTTGACCTGAAAGGATGGTTCCGTAGTTGGCATCCTAGCCTTGGACCCTACAGAAGCTCTGTGGATTATAGCACTGACTTACTTTGCAAGGTGGCTGTGAGGATAAATGCATTAAAGATTGTGAGGTGTTCAGATAAGACAGTAATAGGGACCATGCAAATAACCAAAATAGGCAGATAGCCTAGTCATCCTAGTGGATTGGATTTAGAGGTGCTTGGGTTTATTACTAGCTGTGACTTATGCAAGTCACTTCACCTCAGGTTCCTCACCTGTAATATGGGGGTAAAGTGTTTTATAAAGTGGTTTGAGGCCAGTGGAGTAAAAGTATGGTGTAGGAGCCCCAGTACCTTTTCAGCTTCAAGGCTTGTTTGTTTCAGTCTGATTCTCACACTCATGTAGCCTTCACACCACCTGCTCGGAAACAACAGCAAGAACAGCAAAGATTCACTCAGGCTTGTGCAGATGAGCATTTCTATCTTTCGCTTGGAGGCTCCTGAAGATTAAAGGATTGTTTTATGGGCCCAACTCTGACCCAGGGGGGTAATAAGTAGAAAAGAGAGAAGTATGCAATGAGAACTTCAAAGTGCTTCAGAGCAAAACTCTAGACTGTACTTCATTTTCACCAGAAACACAGAAATTGCCATCCCAGATGAGACCAATAGTTTATCTAGTCCTGCCCTCACAGTAGCAAAGAGCTTAAGTTCAGAAGAAGATTTAAAATGCTCTGAATGTAGGATTATGTAAAACGTATTGTTAGGGGGACATTTCTTCCTAGTTAGTAGTTGGCTCATGGCCTGAAGCATGAGGACTGAGCTTGTTTATAATCATTTCTCCTTGTTATTGTAGCTATCTATGATATTCATATAAACTTTGAACCCTTCTAAGAGCTTTGTCTCAATAATATTTTCCCACAGTGAGTACTGTAGTTCAATTATTTGTAAAATGGTGCTAAAGCTTTACCTACATTTACCACAGATGAAGTGGCATTGTAATGCTACAGTTTGATCGGTGGAACCCTGTGAATATCTGCAGCTGGTATTTGCATCTACAGATATGGATACAAATTTTGTATCCAGAACTTTGCAAATTTCTGGATAACTATTTGATATCCATGGGTATCCGTGGATGTGGATGTGGATAGCCGCAGATCATTTTTCAAGATGTGGCTGCAGGTGCTAATTTTGTATCTCACAGGAACGGGGTTCTTAGAGAAGACTCTGGAAAGATTTCCTAGATGATGGTGGGGCAGAAAGGAGATTACACAGGTGTATGGCTGGCTGTGTCTCCCTTAAATTGGCCATTAGAATGCTGCAGAGATTTAATTATATCGTGTTGTGTGCCTAGAGCTTTTTGGTTACTATTTATAAATAAAATAGAATAATGAAATTGTTTAAATAATATGGTTGCTGGGAGTTTGAACCCAGGCCCTTCATAGCTAAAATCATGAGCCTCTGCAGCTAGACCTAAAGGAATAGACCCTCTAGCAAACTGTTGATCAGGCCCTCAGGGGGATATACATAGAGGGAAAATGTTGCTATGATCATGATTTGTAATTATTACCTTCCAAAGCTTGGGGTCAGTCACATGCATTAACAGTGCTGATGGCTTTATTGTATGCCTGTCTATACCGCAGCTAGATAGGTACTGGGGATTTTCTGTGTGACTATGGCTACCAGAAGCTCAACAGCTTTTACAGAGTGATACGTTTCCGCAAGGTCGGACACTCCCTTCACCTACGCCATCGTGCGAGACGGATAATTATAGAAGCATCCTCTTTATGGAATTCATTGGCGGTCATAGCACCAGAAGCCCCTTCGAGAGTGTTGAGGAAACCCCCTGAAAATTCTTGCCTAAGGCTTGGCAGAAGGAAACAGATGTAAGCAAGCCTATCCATTTCTTCCTTCCAAGACTCTGTTATTTCCTGGATGGCAGCCAACCTTCAAATCAGGCCTCAAGGCAGTACCACTTTCTCTCCTCTCCCTGACCTGCTAACAGACGAGACATTTGTACATTATTGAACATTAGAGTACACACTGTGCCTTGCGACTGGCCAGTCCAGAGGACTCAGCAGAGTTGTAAATCTCCCATAGTATCTTTCATAGTGGGAACCTTGGGTAATGTCAGAAATATTCACTTGTGAGCTGCCCTGGATTCAGCGAAAACGCCTTCTGCCTGTACACACAAAGAAAGTAGCTGGAGTTGCTGTTGATACAAGGTCTCCTATTAGCCAGAAAGTGATCAAAACCAAATTGGGACATGAGTGATGGGCTGCATGGGTGGTGTCAGCTCTGTGATACAGGGGAGACTGCAACGTGCTTGTCAGGTTCTGTACTGCAAAGCCTGGGATGATTTTTGTCATCAAACCAAAGTCTTATGCCAGTTCAATGATGTATCATCATTTTAATTCTGTCCCACAGTTGATGGTGCATTCCTCCCTCCCTTTCCCTAGAGATTAATCACTGCATGAGGTGACTCTATTGCTAGCACATTCTATGATCTGGAAATCTGGTTGCTAATTACTGTTTTAGGACCAGGCAAGGAATCTGCAGAGTCCTGCCCTAAGAGTGACTGACTGCACTGGTCCATGGTTTGAATTTCAGGACATTTCTGGCTAACTATGAGTCTAATGGGGGTTGACCAGTCTGTGTTTGGAAGAAAAATGGACTCCTTTTATAATCTAGAGTGTATCTATCCCTAATAAACACTTAGCATGTCACAAGCTTGACAACACAAAAGGAAAATACCTGCCTGAAAAAGGGAAATGATCCCATTTTAGGAAAAGCATAGTTGATTTTTATTTTGACTTTTCAGACATTTATTAGGGGTGGAGGAAGGGTAAATTGGCCCAACCTCCCTAAAAATCTTGCTTGGAAGATGGTATTTCTTTCCCTTTCTGGTCACGTTTTACCTCTGGAGTTACTCAGCGAATTAATAGGTATAGAAATGCAAAGCTCTTTTCTTATTACACGCCATCGATCTGATTGCAGTGTCATTAATTGAAAGACTTGGGAAAGGTGATGGATGGTTCGGCTCAGGATTCCACATTCATTTTGGCATAGCCCTGCAGGAGAAAAGCTGCATGAAGCTGATTGAAGGGCTCTTTTTGTCTGACATGAATTATTCTTTCATTGTCAAACCTTGTAACAGCATTCAGACAGAGGGAGATTTACAACGTGAAATCCTAAACGGGGTCTAGTCTTAAAATAAAATTAGGGTAAAAAAAGGCTTTATCGTACAATGTTGAAAACAGCTATAATTTTAAAAATCCTGTTTCTATAAATTAAATCTTCTCTGCAAAACCCATGGGGCATCTGTTTCTCGCTTAATTTTGAATTAGTTCAATGTTAAGGCCACAGATGCAAAACAATTGCTTTAATTGTGTAACCATTGTCAATATTTTTATTACAGCCAATGATGTTTTGTAGTTTGGAAGGGTTTGCTTGTTTGTTTGTTTGACTGCCGTCATTTACCTTCCATACCGATTTACTCATTAATCTGTGGATCCCAGTTGTCCTATAAAACTATAGTTGAGAGTTATTTCTATTGGGGAAAAAAAAGAAACAAGTGATATTTAAACCATTAGTTTTAAAGAAATTGTTTAGAATTTGGGAAGGCAAGAAAAAATACAGTATCCCTTGTGCCCTCACAATTTCAGATTAAGTTTGTTTCTGAAAGCAAATCCTGTCTAATATTTTGTGGAGGTTTTTTTTAGCTGATGATGCTGAAGAGTTCTACTGCCCGTATTCCTGTTGCTCTTTTGTTTGTTAAATATTTGTGCCCTGCTGCTGGTAAATGCTTACAGTATCACCAAGTGGAACAGTAAAAACCCAGCATGAAGGTTCAGTCCGTCCCTTACTTGTTGTAATTGTTTTTAATGCAGAATAGCCACCCAACTTTTAGTCTTATCTGAGAATACAATAGTGAAATAACATTATAAATTGTAAATATACAAATACCTAGATGGCAATGTAGCTAAATTAGACAAAGTAGGTTAGCTGAATTAAAAGCCTTGGATTAGATTAGGGGTGTCTATTCATCTAATTATTTTTTAAGAAAATTACTCATTTTAGCAGCAAGTGGTATGTTTTAAGGACCAAAGGTATTAGGGAGCAGGTTGTGATCTCAGTACAAAATGGGCAAGGAAATAGAATTATTGCACATAAAGCACAATAATGAAAACTCTCTCGCTGTCTCAGGCGATCTACTTTCATGAGAAGTTATAACACATCCACTCCAGGGATTTAGGTCTTCTACTATTCTCTCTGCCTCTACTCTTCTACCTCCCCTTCTCCTCCCAATGACACAACACATGTGATTATTTTATGTTACAAACTCTTAAATAAACATCCCTTTAACTTGAGAGAAGAATTTGCAGGCAGCAAATTGGTCCAATAAGGAAGATTAGTAATTCATATTAACGTCAGAAGCTGCCTAGCCACATACTATGAAATCAAATGAGTCTCTGGGAATGGTTGTTCCGTCTCTGCCCCCCTCGCTGTTCTGCATATTACACCCTCACATATGTATATTAAGGTCTCATTCTTCAGTGAAGGGTGAGATTTTTTTGTAGGATCTGTTATGCTTTTTTCTCTCTGATAAGACCTTTGGGAGAGAGGCTGAGAGCAGAGTTGTTTTACCGGGACTGCAGAGCCTTGCTAGCGCTCTCCACATTGTATTAGTCCTGTGGTGTGTTTCTTTCAGAGAGCAAAAAGAATAAACCCTGCACTTGGCATATTGGAAGTCTTCTGTCACCACAGTGCCTGCAATGCCCAACAGCTAAGTTTTGAAACGAAGTGCCTGGTGGGTTAGCACCACTGAAAATAAAAATAGCAGGTTTATTTCTTTCCTTCATGCTAGGAAATCTGCTCTGGGATTCTTGCACTCAGGGCTTCATTTGGTAAAGGAATTGTTTTACTGCAGCTTCCCTTTAATTTTGTTTTGTTGAGAACACCTGCTGTGTGGTTACCAGTAACTAGTTACTCTCTACTCTTCTACCCATTAGCATTCTCGTATTGGGGAATTTCTCTTTGGGGATGTATTTTTGCTGCTTTATTGTCTAAAGAGGGTTTTGTTTTTAAGCCTTCTTGGGCTAAATAAAGTTAATGACTTTTCAGGATCACTGGAAGGAAAAAAATGGTCTGGTGTCACTAACAAGCCTTCCAAGGATTGTGATATAAGTAGCAATAGAGCTAATGAGATAGTTAGTCTCCATGTAGAATTGGTGGCACGTTATAGAGGAGAAAAAATGTGACTTATAAGTAACTATTTTCATCAAATGATTTAATTTTTAATCTGTGACATATTTCAAAACAGGTGATTATTCTTTCAGTTTAAATTACACTTGGCACCAGAGCTGTCATGATGAAATCTCCGGGCATAAAATCGCTCACAGATTTTAGTCACACCTTTGAAATAGTCTATGCTGAACAGACAGTAAACCGAATCTTTCTCATTCTTACCTTTTATTGTGGATTCAGAATGGTGTTGGATTGTTTGATTTGGGAAGGGTTTTGGTTTTTAAAAAATGTTTGTCCTTTATTAAGTAGCACTTTGGTAGATTTCCAAAAATAAAATTCTTTCGTCAAATGTAAAAATAAATAAGGATAAAAAGTTCTGTATGTTACTTTTTAATTGGTAGGCTAATGTCTAAAAATGTGTGGAAAGCACTCTTAAAATGTCCTCACAAATAACAGTTGCTTTTTAAAAATTAACAGAGGGTGTATAGTTTTCTCAATTTTGGGGCTTAACTTCAATACAATCAATCTTCTTTTAGTCTCTTCTTAAGAAATTAAATTTCATGTGTATTTGTCATATGCATCTTTAACTCCAGAACAGTTGATCAGAAAAAAACGGATGCATAGCTACAGAATTTTTTTAAAAGCCCTCTTTTGTTAAAGCCTTTAAATCCCCTTTTATTTATTTATTAGTTCATTTTTATTTCTTTTTATTGTGTTTTCTAAAGGAATATATAGAATGCCATGTCTAATTATGGTTGTATTCACATTAATAACCTGCAACTTTACATAACAATGAGTACTAAACATCGAAAAAGCAGAAACAGATGCAATTATTTGTTGCTAGCTAAGTTACTGTACGTGACCCAGGTGCTGTAGTATTATTTGCATGTGTTTCCCACCTTTGTTCACTCAGACACATGGGGATCTCAAGCTATTGCTGACTAATTGATAGTTGTAGTAACTGCTATAGGCTCCTTAGATTAGAAATGCATGCAGACGTGTGTCTTGATTCAAACATTAAGGAACACACACTCTCACTTACTTACATGGGCAGAAAGTCTTCATACTAATAGAGGTGTGTGATGGAGATAGCAGGACATAAAACAGAAGAGAGAGAGGGAGAGAGAGAGACAGACAGAGAGATGGCATGCAGCATGTATACCCCTACAAATAGTTCTAAAATGCGTTTGCAAATGCAGAAGTCTTCAGAACCATCCAACAGTTCAGAACACCCTTTTTATCTCTTCTCTGCGGGACGTCTCCTCCAGATTACTCGAAAAAAGCGGAAAAGGTGAGAGCTCTGCCATCTTAGCTCTGAATTCATCTGATTTCCTTTTTTCCCCCCCTTGTATTCCTCATGCCATTGTCCATTCTTATGATGGCAGCCGCCCTTGCTCTTGAATGCAAGTGTCACAGCGGGAGCAAAAAGGGCTCAGGGCTGCATTGTCAAAGCCATGGTTGCCTATTGTTTCTTAGCCTTTCACTGCTCTGCTTTTCCGAGCCTCTTTCCCTATCAGTGGCCCCTGTCAAGGGGAGGAGTAGGGAGAAAATTGTAAGAGTTAGTCGTCCTTTTTATTGCACACTGTTATGATAAACAGCCCAGCAATAGATTCCACAAAATTAGGAATTATAACGATGGGACCGGGGTGGAGGGAGTGCGATTCTTTGTAGATTTGTGTTTTTCGTTGTCCATCTGTCAAAAGGTTGGTTTCTTAGGAAAGACTTTTGTATTGGTATTTTGGCCAGCCAAAAAGTAGAAGCAGCTGCAAAGTGAACAGTGAACTGTTTAGCCACAAGGTAAAAATTTCCTGTTGCTATTTGGAGACTGAAGCTTTTCAATCTTAAGGGGGAGAAAGAGCATGACTGAAGGCATTTCTCTAGTTGTGGTCCATCCATCCATCTATCCATCTGTATTTTATGTGTAAAAGCAAATTATAGTGATTGCAACTTTGTTTCTTTTGAAAACGGTTCTAAGAAGAACGAGGTATTTGTTTTAGAAAATTGAGTCTTGCACTGGAAAATGTAGAGGGGGACAACTTTCTTGTTCTAGTCACAAGGCAGACGCTGTGCTGTGAATTCATCTAAAAATAAAATTGTGTCAATTGTTTTCCTCCTGCAAGAAAAATTATGCTCAAGTATTTAGTTGACATTTATATATCTGTCCGATTGTTTTCCATGAACAGGCCAGCTTTTCTGGTACCCAAACTTCAGGGAGGTTACAAAGTCATGGCCTCAAAACATTTTTGTTAAATATTAAAAACAAATTATATTTGTAAAATGTGGCTTTCAGTAAGAATACATATGTATTTAAATATCCAAGATATACATTTATGTTAAAGCAAGGAGAGATGCAAGAAAAATTTGGGATAGAGCTCCAAATAGCTCTACTAAACATTTTACCAGTCCCCGTTTTATTTATAGTTAACAACCTCAATGTAAATTAAATTTGCCCAGCGTGGAATTTAATTTTTAAAAGCATCCCTCATTAAATCACATTGACAAAATTATTTTGATATTTATAATGATCAAGACATAACAATTTCCAATCATTCAGACGTTTATTCCTTGAACTTGGAATATCTAAGTGGTTGCGAATGTCCAGCACTATTTTACTGTGTCTATTAATAGTGGGCAGAGTGCGTTCTCAGTTGTAAATGTAGCTTAAGTCTGAGTGGGGCTTTGGAGAGAAATACCCCCTAATTGAACGTTCATACCCTGAGTTGGTTATATTTGAGAAGACCCTGTTGTTTGGCCCTCCCAAATAATAAATGTGTCTTGTGAATTATTTTGAAATAAATGGAGGGAAATATTTCAGACCAGCTCCTTCCCTTTTTACTAGAGAATTTTAGAAGTTACCGATTATAGTGTGTGTTAATGGTCTGATGAACAAATTGTCTTTAGTACATCCTGCAAATACCTTGACTTGCTTTGTGCACTAAGCTTTTTTAGACACACGCATTGTCTGGCATTACCGAGGTTTAGGTCAAGCATGTGTCTGTTTGAAATTTCTCTATAAATGAAACTTTTGAAGCAAGGATGAAAGAGCTCTGGCCTTGTTTTCGTCCAAAGTCTGAATGCAATTGAGGCCACCCTGTGAGCACAATGTTTAATTTCTATTCCACATCTGCCTCATATTTGCAATCAGAGGCCAGTGGTCATGGTCAAGGAGTAACTGTCAGTGATAAAGTTTAGTACCCTCTTTGTCAGAAGGCTGTCGTGTCTGCCCTGTACATCTGGAGTATCATTTTGGAAAATCTTCTGAATTGATAACCTCTGATAATTCCTACTCTAGGGGAAAATACTACGGTAGAAGAGAATTCAAGTATGTTAAAAATTCTCGACACTGGCTCTTTTCGGTATGATAAGCCTAATTCTGTTCTAACTCTCATGTGAAAAAGGAGTCAGTTCATTGAACTCAATGGCATTTACCCGTCTGAAACAGGTAACAGTGGAATTGATATCAGGCCCAGTTAATTTTCTTTTCAGTTTCAGACCATGGACATTACCTTGCAGGTATTTCTTGGGGCTCATTCACAGCTCCTATTTAACACTCGTAATTATAGGTAATTATGGACCAGGTACAATGGTCCCAATTCTGCTCTAATTTACATAAATGTAAAACTTTGACCTCAGTGGACACTCCAAATTCATACCCAGTATAAGGAGATCAGAATTTATCCTTCTGGGATCCAGGAATAAACTTTTGAATGTTTTCTTTAGCTAGTAAAATGTATTTCCAATCTAAAATAAGAAGGTCGGGATTTTTACAAGTCTGCTCTCATAGAATTCAATGGGAACTTGGCCACTGAGTTTTGATGCAAGCAGAGATAGGCAAGTCCTGAGCAGCTTAGAAAATCTGAGCCTAAGAGAATAAATGGGAGGTTAGCTAACATAAGGACAGCAAGATTTGGCTGAAGAAATGTGTTTCACTTGAGTACAGAGCAGTTAATGGAGAGTGAATGCAGAGCTGTTATGACCCTGGAATGGGAGAACTGGTTTGGATGTAATAAGAAAAACCTTCCCTCTAAGTGCTTTAAGCTGTATTTAATTTGCGAATGGAATACTATCTCCACATTTTTGTGGGTTTTTTTTTTGCAATATTCAATAAACTTCTAATATAACAAATTGTTGTATCAGCCTCCCTGTTTCTTGAGCCCTATTCTTACTAAGTGGAATTTATCCTGTACTGAGGAACGACCTGGGCACCACTTAACTCCCCAAAACCAAGCTTAAGAGGGACAAAAGTGTGACCCATGCCTTGTCCTGATCCCCTATGTAGGAATGAATGTAATCAGCCATGTTCTCTCAGTTACCTGAGTGGGAGTTATACACCCCAGAAGGGATGCAATGGGGTTCTATGTGAGACCAGAATCCAAGCCACAATCCTATTAAAAAGAACATAAGAACGGCCATATTGGGTAAGGCCAATTGTCTATCTAACCCAGTATCCCGTCTTCCGACAGTGGCCAATGACAGATGCCTCAGAGGGAATGAACAGAACAGGCAATCACCAAGTGATCCATCCCCTTCCGCCTACTCCCAGAGGCTAGGGATACCATCTCTGCCTATTAGGGATGTTAAATATCGGTTAATTGAATAGTCGATTAATCTCATGAATTCTTATCGGTTAGTCGACTATTCTATAGTCCCTGGGCATCCACTGTCCGGGGTGGGGAAGGGTCTCCAGACCTGGCACGAACCAGGACTGAGCCGGGCTACCTGTCCACTTGGCTCCTAATACGGTACTTTAAATGCAGAGTCTTAGTGGGGGTAGGTCCAGGACCCAGTGCAAGCTGGAACAGAGCTGGGCTGCTGGCTACCCTGCTAAAAATTTACTGGTAAGGGGTGGGGAGGAAATGTGTGCAGTCTATAGCATTAACCTATAAGCTTTTGCTTATAGGTTAATCAGTTAATCAACTATACTATTGCATCCCTACTGCCTATCCTGGCTAATAACTATCCTCCATGAATTTATCTAGTTCTTTTTTGAACCCTGTTTTAGTCTTAGTCTTCATATTATCCTCTGGCAAGGAGTTCCACAGGTTGACTGTGCATTGTTTGAGGAAATACTTCTTTTTGGTAGTTTAAATCTGCTGCGTGTTAGTTTCATTTGGTGACCCTTAGTTATTGTGTTATGAGAAAGAATAAATAACACTTCCTTATTTACATTTTCCACATCAGTAATGATTATATAGACCTCAGTCCTATCTCTCCTTAGTCATCTCTTTCCCAAGATGAAAACTCCCAATCGTATTAATCTCTGCTAGATTGTAAGCCATTCCCTATCCTTAATAATGTCTGTTCCCCTCTTCTGTACCTTTTCCAATTCCAATACAAATAAAAAGGCTAGTGGCACAGCAGTAGAAATTTCAGAACAGAATCTGTTCTCTTCAGATTTGAAGTCTTGTTTTACAATGAGATTCTCCTCACCTTTGGGGTTCCTTTTTCTGACTGAAGCAAAATGCAGGACTATGTAGCACTTTAAAGACTAACAAGATGGTTTATTAGATGATGAGCTTTCGTGGGCCAGACCCTGAGGAAGTGGGTCTGGCCCACGAAAGCTCATCATCTAATAAACCATCCTGTTAGTCTTTAAAGTGCTACATAGTCTTGTCTTTTGCTTCAGCTACACCAGACTAACACGGCTACATTTCTATCATTTTTCTGACTGGAACCTGAACTCTGAATCTTCTGTGGCTTCCCCAGCACTTTCAATTAACTATGTTAATGAACTTAAGGCCAGTCACTGAGCTCCTTGCGCACCACCCACACGACTCCCATTGACCAAACTGGGATTTGCCTACATATAAAGGATCCAGGATTAGAAAGTAACAATGGGACACACGCAAAGCAGACCTTTTTGGATAGCAAGGTCAGGACAACATTAATTGCCAGTGGAGGCCAATATTACTATTTTATTGAATCCATATCCATGTTTCATTGTTATCTGTGGTATATAGGAATAGGACAGTATCCCTTTAAATAGCATATGCGCCATCTAATGATGCTCACTCTTCTGTGTTTTAGAAGCTGCCAGAATCCAACTGGAACAGCAATGGGTACCTTGGCCTTGCATGTTGTTTTTATTCAGTACATGCACTGTGCCCATGTGATTACTTCAAATTATGCCTGCTGAGTAAAGGGCAAAAGATACAACATCATCATGGCCCAGCTCCTGATTCAATTTGGGCAGGATTTTGCTCTCCAAGTAACTGCATTTGCTTCAGTGGAGACATTTGTGTGGTGAAGTGCTCTTCAGTGATGCAAAAGGATCAGAATATGGCCCTGGACGGTGGAACTTAAAACAGCTTAAGTTCTGTAACAAGGTGGAGCAGCTGGGATACAAAGTTGACGAGATGTAGAATTCTCTGTCTCCTAATGGGAAAAACCAGTGGGAAAGCTTGGAAGAGACAGCTCCTTTTTGCACAAACCCCCCTCCTGTGTAAGAGCTGTTATTCCTGAAAACACAGCTCTTTTTTGCCCAAAAGCCTCTTGCGCAAAAACGGCCCCTAATTTTATGCAAATGAAGCACGATAATATGCTATTCTATGCTTCATCTGCATAAGATTTTGCACAAGAGATGCGCAGTGTAGACGTAGCTATAGAGCTGGAATCATGGGCATTTTTGTTTATACATAAAATTACACAAAACAAAATTTTACTTTCATGAATGTTCATACCAAAAAAGGACACTGATACAAACTGACAAAAATGGGTAGTACCAAGGTTACTGTTCAGCCAGTCAGCTCCCAGCATGCAGAGATGTGATTTTTTGGGTTATTTTTTCACCTTTTAATGGCTTGGGAAAACTTCCATGGGAGCAAAATGAACCTAAGGTTATAATCTGTTTTAAGGTAGAACCTAGAGGCTCCAGATGAGATCAGGATCACATTGTACTGGACACTGTACAAGCACATAGTGCAGGAAGTCTCTTATCTGAAGAATGCAGGATTGATAGGCAAGAGAGATAAAGTATTTTGTAGTATTGGTGTAGCCAAGTTCATCACAGGATTTGAGGGTTACAAGTCGGGTGACCTAATAGCTTTTATTGGACCAACTTCTGCTGGTGAAAGAGAAAAGCTTGCAAGCTCTGCAGAGATCTTCAAATCTGGGTAGATAATCGGAGCATCATGGCTAACTACAGGTCCACCCCAAGTCATGGACTCAGCAGAGACCCTAGTTTTAGATCTCTTTACAACAATCTCTATGTTACCCACTAACTTCCTACCATGTAATAAGGACCAATAATTTAAAGAGGCAAATTCATTGATTAGTAGGAATAAGAATATTGCCCTGAGATCTTTGTTCACTGGTTTTGGAAGTCCAGTGTTTTTTTTTCTCTCCCAGTTTTAATTGTTTGAACCCATTCAGTATTTATGTGTGTCCTTATGTAGCATGTTTCATATTTAAAGCACTTTACTAACTATGAACTTGACTCACCTCTTGTGGATGCACATGGGGCTACATCAGAGTGGGACAAACTTCCTGGTGGGAGAGAAGGCACTAATGTTGTCAACATATTTCTTTAATGGAAGGTAGCTTTATATCCAGCTGGAGCTTCATAGGTTGAATACAATCTGATTGAGCCAAACCTATGTATGATAATTGTGTTTCATGGACATTTTTGAGACTTTAATTTTTTGTCCCAATTTTGGATGGGAAAAGTATTTCCTGTCTAGCTCTGTATGAACCATGTAAGATCACATTTCTTTTTGTTCTGTGTTTGTATAATGGCTAGCATAATGGTGTTCACCCAGTCCATGTCTTGGGCCTCTAGGACCTACTGCAGGACAAATAATTAGAAATACTAAGTGGTAGGAGGCCTTACTGTCTTTATGGGAAACCTCTCTTTATAGAGGTAGTAACATCACTCCTGCAAAGTATCCTGGTAGCTGACTGAGGCCAGGTGTATACTACGGGAGAAAGTCAACCTAAGATAGGCAACTTAAGCTATGTGAATAGTGTAGCTGGCATTGAGGTACCTTAGATTGAATTTCTGCAGCATCCCCACTGCGGGAAGTCAAAAGGAGAACTCTCCCATTGACTTTCCTTACTCCTCATGACACAGTCGAGTACAGAGTCAATGGGGGCACCATGAGCAGTCGATTTAGTGGGTCCTTATTAGACCTGATAAATTGAACCCCCTAAGATCGATCTCCACAACATCAATCTCCCAGTAAGTGGCGACAAGTCCTTAGGCTACTTAGAGAATTTTGCATGTACTCCCAGTTGAGCATACTTACTCTGATAAAGTGGATAACTCTATTAAGAAGGAAAATTAGAAATGGGGAGAGTGTTTAAAAAATGCTAGGATTTATTTGAACAAGTTATTAATCAGCTTTTACTATTATTATACAATTTAACCATATTATTTAGCTTTAAAATCAGCTAATTTAATAATGACATGGTGAGTATTAATTAAATCTATGAAAAAAGGTAAAACATCTCAATAGCTCTCATGCTATATATTTACTGCTTGTAGTGAATACAGATGAGTATAGATACTGTCGTAATAAAGCTAAATACACTATTAGCCTTGTAGTCTCAGCCTTTGAGAAAGCTTGTCTTTCTAAGGGAGCACTAAGTCTGTAGCTTGCTATTTTGGATGCCTCCTTCTAGGAAGTGATTCAAAATCTAAACATTTGTAAAATGATCTTGTGGGCCATCTGGTTCTTGAATGTTTGAAAAGCTACATTCAGCAGGGTGGATCAGACAAGAAAGTCAGTGACAAACCTTCATGGTTCTGAGTTTTAAAATAAACTTGTTGTGGCTAAAACGTGAAGTGTTAGCTTTTTAGAAGGCATGTTGTCAGTTCAGTGCACTGTACTTGATCAGTCAAGCTGTGTTTAATTGCAGCGGGATGGTTTACAATTTGAAACAGACATAAAAGGCTAATATTTCTTCCTGTAATTCCCAGATCCTATCAGCACAGAATAGGAATAAACATAGCCCCTGAGCCTACAAACATTTGTGCGTGCAAGTGTGTAACTTTGCTCACATAATGAGTCTAACAGATGTCAGGGTGCTACACGTGTGGGTAAAGTTGTGCACTTACGTGTTTGTGTAACTCTGTTCACTCCACATGGGCTCTGAGTTTGTTGCAGCCCTAGCAGCTATGCACCCCAGTCTCTTTATGGGCATTTTCCATTAAACCACCCAGTTCAAGCTCTCCTGTTGGTCAACAAGGCCGCCATTGCATAAGTGGAAGCTCATTTGGGGTTTGAAGTACTCTGGACCTCAGATGTGTTGATAGCGCCTCCTCTATCTAGAGGAAGAATGTAACCCACTTGTCAGTGTGTGTTATGCCTCCCTTCTGTGCTTATGCATCTCTTATAGCTCTTCACTCCAGCCTCATCTCAAGCTGTAGAGAGATTCCATCTTTCAGCTCTGGAGGTCCCTGGTTTAATCCCTGGTGTGTTGCCTAAGATAATGGCTGACACATGTGCAGGATCTGACATCTTAGGCTGTGCCTATAAACAAATACAATGATTTGGCTATTATGAAATGTCAGACTGAATGTGCAAACCACCAAGAAACACTAATTTTAGATCTTAGCTTAGGTACCCCGTCCCACCACCCACAAAGGATAGACATTGTGACTATAGCTGATGATTTTATTCCATTGGACCTGGTTCTGATCTGTCTCTGTTTTCTCCTAATTGCAGCACCTTTGACTTCATCCGAGTACCCTCTGATTTCAAGTGTGTATGTGTAAGGGAGATTAGAATTGGGTCACAAAAGATTGTGCAATATAATGTATCACGGGAGAATTATTTTTTCAGCTGTTTTGTGGATTAGACACTGAAAAAAGCTTGAGAACCTTGTAACTAGCTGAAAATAAAGAGGGGATTTTGAAAGGCAGAATGTCATTGCCCAGGTTGGACTTTGTCCAGAACTAACATTCTTGCTCCTGCAAAAAATATAATTGAATTTTTAGAAATAATTTTTTGCATAGGGCTGCTGCTATTATTTTTTCAGCCCATGTGAAAGATGCTATCTATGCTCCCAAGCTATCAAAATCACCTTACGATCTGCTTAGCTAAGTTCACAGCATGCACAGTTAACAAGTGCTTGGTTTTAGAGTAACCCTAAGTCCTGAATAGGTTCTCTGTGTATTTTGGTGCGTTTCTGGATGGAATTCAATGAGGTCCAGAGCTTTGTGAGTTTGTGGAAGCCCATCCTTTAGAAGAGAGTGGTAAGAAAAGTCAACCACATGTCAGAGTGTGGGGTGTGTGAGCCAAGAGCTCTGCAGACTGCATTTGTTTGTGTCATGACAGTTCTGTTGGATTCAGTGCCTTCTGGCAACAGTTTGTCACCATTAAGCTTTAAAAACATTGGGCTAGATCCTCCTTTGGTGTGGTCTGATTGAGCATGGGGAAGTATGCTGATGTACAGCGCTTGTGGACCTGGCCCATTGTATGCTTGGAAGGGGATAATCCTGCTGCTAGTCTGAGCCACTGCTTGTGGTAGGGTGGCTTGAATAATAACCATGGACTGGAGCGTTCACTCGTCCCGCACCCATCCAAATCTTGGCCCAAACACTGATGCACTTACTGAAAGAACCAAGCTTTACTTAAGCAAATCTACCATTGAAAGCACTAGGCTAAGGAAGGCCTGCGAAGGAGGAACGTAGGTTGTCAGGATTTAGCCTCATAAAGCCTGATCCAATGACCAGTGAAGTCAAGGGTAGTCTTATTCCAGTGAATCCTGGATTAGACCTTGGTTCAAAAGCCCTGGGACAATTTTTAGGCCTCTCGATTTATGTTAATGTTTTGGAAGCCTCTTCACTTTCTGATCTCTCATTCCGTGAGTGGCGCTGCTGGAGTGAGAGACTTTAATGGGAGATTTTGTTTATACTAACTCTCAGTGGGTGACATTCCAGCTAGGGAAGGCAAGCCCAGCCCTGCTCCTTCTGCCCAATGCCCCACCCCTTCTGACCAAGACCTGCCCCGTTAGCAGCCTTTCCCCTTGAAGCCAAGTTCCACCCAACCCCAGCCTGAAGCCCAGTCCCTCCTGGCTAGCCATGGCTCCAGTTCTCCCAGGGGGCTGATGAGCATTGGGAAGGCAATTCCTTCCCTTGCCTACCTTACCCACCACCCCAGCATTTTCCCATAATGTGGCAGGGTGCAGAGGCATTGCTTGCTTTCCAGCAAGCAGAGAATTATTGCACTACTCCGGCTCTAAAAAGTTCTGTGCTGGTGGGACTGAGAACTGGACGTTCTAGCAGGTTCTGCAAAGGAACCTAGGAAACCCTACAAAAATAGCCACTGACTGTGAAGGACAAAAGGGAGAAAGACCTTGGAAGGGGGGAAAGCAGCATGAACACTGGCTTTTTTTAAAAGTAGAAGCTGAAGGCTTATATCCCTTCAAGGCACAAACCAATTTCTAACTAATTGGGGGGTAGAAAGAAACATTCCCTAGGTGTAAGTTATTCCATGCCTACATATGAGGAGGGTGAGGAGGGACATGCCTTCAAAGTAGCTGCTACTGTCTACTGTGAAAGACAAGATACTTCACAGATGGGCCATTCATTTGACCCAGTACAGCAACTCTTACATTCCAAAATCAAACTAGGTTCACTGGAATAGTTCCCAGTGATTTACATGACTGATTTGCTGAGTCTGCCCCTTTATGGTCAGGAAAGTCACTATCAGCTCAGCAGAAGTAATTCTCATAGGGTGTGTCTACACAGCACTGTTATCTTGAAATAACTGATGTTATTTCGAAATAACAATGCAGGCATCTATACAAATAAGTTTGAAATTATGGAAAGTTTATTTTGAAATCTGTAACCCTCATTCCACGAGGAATAACACTTATTTCGAAATAGCTCTTTTGGAATAGCAGTGGTGTGCAGGCGCCACTGCAGCTATTTCAAAATAGCTCCTCCCCAGGGCCATTCAGAGTAATTACTCCCCAGTGCTTCCTAGGACTCTAATTCGAGATAGCACATCCACATTAAGGAAGCCTGCCTTGGACTAATTTTGAAGCTTCCCTGAAGAGTAGATGTGCTATTTCGAAATAAGCTATTTCAGAGTCTTTCTTCTGAAATAGCTTATTTTGAAATAAGCATGCAGTGTAGATGTACCCCTAGGAAGTTATTGACAGATTCTGTGGCTACGTCTACATTGGCCCCTATTACGGAATAGGGATGCAAATGTAGAATTTTGGAAGAGGTAAATGCGCGGGGGATTTAAATATCCCCTGCGACATTTGCATTTTCATGGCTGCCACTTTTTTCCGGCTTGGAGATAAGCCGGAGAAAAGCGTCCAGACTGGCGCGATCCTCCAGAATAAAGCCCTATTGCAAGTAGGAATGAGAGATCCTCCAGAATAGGGCTTTATTCCGGAGGATCGCACCAGTCTGGACGCTTTTCTCCGGCTTATCTCCAAGCCGGAAAAAAGCGGCGGCCATGGAAATGCAAATGCCGCAGGGGATATTTAAATCCCCCGCGCATTTGCCTCTTCCAAAGTTCTACATTAGCATGCCTATTTCGTAATAGGCGGCCAGTGTAGACACAGCCTGTATGTTAGTTGAGCTCTCAAGAAAATAGGGAAGAAAACAGAAGGACCAAAGCATTGTCTGGCTGATTCAGACAGGCAGTTGTCTAGTACAATGGCACCTTCTCCCACTCATTGCGGTCTGTCTCATTATTGCATTGCATTTTATTTTACAGAATAATTATACCCAGTTTCTACAAGGGGAACATTTTCCCCCCTTTGGTTGTTACATCAGAGCGGAAGCCTAAACCCACTCTGGCGCCCAGCAAACCTGTGGGAAAGGGCACAAACCCATTCAACCTGAACTCTGCTGATGGGTTTGCAATGAGAGTCAATCAATGGGAAACTAGGTCCATTCAGACTTCAAGGGTTATGAATGTAGGCAGGCAGGCCCTGACCAAAAACCGATTCAGAATCTTTTTCAACCTGACCATGGAAAGATTTGTTTTCCAGTAGAACACCCAGTGTTAAAGATTTGCAAGTTATTGAAAAGCAGCAGCATTGGGTAGTCTTCTGACCTTGCCAAATTTCTAGTCTATCTATAAAGGCCCATTTTCTGGCTCTAGCATTACCTTTGAAACATATAGACTGCTTCAGGCTGCAGAATACACATCCCAGCAGGTGTGACTCTGTCCTTTATGCTTTTGAGAAAGATAAACTCAATTCCAGTCACTTTACTCTTTAGAACAAAACCTTGCTATGGTCCATTCTACTCTACATGGGTATTAAAGCTTTCCATAAGGGCAGGAGTTTGCTGTGGACCAACTGGCATCCAGTAGTGCAGACTGCCCCATTGAGTTGTATCAGTAGCTTTCTGCCCATTAACCCAGAAATGGCTTCCTTTCACTGACGCTCTATGGAGGCTTTGTAAGCCTTCCGATTGACAGACGTTAGAAAAATGTGACATTGCATAAATGTGCGGATTATTTTGGATATGCCTCAGGTGATCATCTGAATGTTGGAAGGGTGCTGATCTGAGCAGGAACCTTTGAGAGACACAAATGTCCTTCCTTGAGCATCACCATTTCTGACATGGCCTCCTCCTCCAGTCATTCTCCACTTCTGTCATTCTCAGCCAGAGACCTTCACTCACCTCCCTCCGCAGCCCATAGCACCAGGGACAGAACAGAGCAGTTGCTGTTAGGAAAAAGAGAAGAAACACTACAAAGATGTGATTCACCACCCAGGTATCTGCTCTCCCTTTCTTTAGCTAAGCAAGACTTTAACTATAACCATAGCATAAAGCTAGGGGCACGCCATAATATTTATTACTTAATTTAAATTCTCATTATATTCTGTATTATAGAATGAAGACTGACTAAGGGCCTGAACTAATCACTAATTACGCTATTTTGCAATCATGTTATGATTTTGTTCAAAAAAGGATTAAAAAATCTGCTCATTATTCGTTTCTCTTGTTGGCAACATCAACACAGCATCTCTGCTCTTGTGGCTCTCAGGAGAGTGGTGTTCAGCTGGTTCAGCTACAGAGTTTTCACGAGAACTTTGTCATGTCAGCTACTGCAAAATTTTCAATAGTCCCTAAGCCCTGGAAGTCAGAAACATCTTAGGTTCCAGTTGGGCTACATTGTTAAAAACATTTAGGCACCTAATTTTCATTGATTTCACTAAGATTTGCCCCAAGTGCCTATGTCACTTTTGAAAATGCACTTAAGTCACTTAGGCGTGTTTTTAAAAAGTTACCCTTATATCTCTGTGCCTGTTTCTCATCTATAAAATGGAGAATAACAGCACTTCCTGTCTTCAATCTGCGCTGGTCATTTCTAGTTAAATTGGAAACTCTTCAAAGTAAGGATTGTCTTTTATTGTGCATCTGTTCTTTGCCTTAGATAAAGGGGCTCTGATCTTGGCTTAGGCCTCTAGGTACAAGTAATCATTAATTCATTAGCGAATGGGCCATGGGGAAGCACCTATGTCTGGGTCAGAATTGAAGAGCATTGGCAGAATGAGATACTGACATCCTTTTGTTTCCACTGCTGTGCTGTGTCTCTGTGGATAAATTGCAGGCGTTTCTAACCCAGTAACTTTTATCAGCACTGTATAACTCCCACCAAGATTTAAAACCGATTTTTTAAAAAATCAAACAAATAAAAATACACTTGGGGCTCTTGGGAACAAAGCCCTCATTGGAATGCTTGCTGGACCTCCCTTTGGGGTTTCTCTTGGGATCTCTGAGCTAGATTAAAGCTGTCAGCTCTTCAGAGTACAGAAGTGGGATGTTCTTTCACTCTGGGGGTCTACACAGCAGCGTTATTTAGGAATAACATCCATGATTCCAAAATAACTATGTGAGCGTCTACACAGCTAGCCTGTATTTTGAAATAATTTCAAAATAACGGGAAGCTTATTTCCCCAGTAATTACTCCCAGTGCTTCCTGGGGGTTTAAATCGAGGTGGCACATACACATTAGGGGAGCCTGCCTCGGACTAATTTTGAGGCTTCCTTGTAGTGTAGACGTGCTATTTTGAAATAAGCTATTTTGGAGTATTTCTTCCAGAATAGCTTATTCCAAAATAATCATGCAGCGTAGATGTAGCCTGGTTGACCTTCTGTTTTAAGAGTCACCCTTGCCACCAGGGCTGGCAGAAGGAACTGGTTTGAGAACAGAAGTGTCTGTATGACCAGAAACCAGTGAGGTTCTGTCATGAGGAGCGGAGTGCCCCAAGAATTGGTTTTTGGGCTGGTTTTGTTCAACATCTTTATTAATGACTTGGATGAGGGGATGGATTGCACCCTCAGCAAGTTTGCAGATGATGCTTAGTGAGGGCGAGAAATAGATATGTTGAAGGGTAGGGATAGGGTCCAGAATGACCTAGAGAAATTGGAGGATTGGGCCAAAAGAAATCTGATGAGGTTCAACAAGGACAAGTGCAGAGTCCTGCACTTGGGATGGAAGAATCCTAAGCACTATTACAGGCTGGGGACCAACTGGATAAGTAGCAGTTCTGCAGAAAAGAACCTGGTGATTACAGTGGATGAGAAGCTGGATATGAGTCACCAGTGTGCCCTTGCAGCCAGGAAGGCTAATGGCATATTGGGATGCATTAGCAGGAGCATTGCCTGCAGATCTAGGAAAGTGATTATTCCCCTTTATTCGGCTCTGGTGAGGCCACATCTGGAGTACTGTATCCAGTTCTGGGCCCACCACTATAGAAAGGATGTGGTCACATTGGAGAGGGTTCAGCAGAGGGCGACCAACATGATGAAGGGGCTGGAGCATATGGCCTATGAGGGATTTGGGCTTATCTAGTCTGCAGAAGAGAAGCGTGAGGAGGGATTTGATCACAGCCTTCAACTACCTGTTTCAAAGAGGATGGAGAAAGGCTGTTCTCAGTGGGGACTGATGGCAGAACAAGGAGTAATGGTCTCAAGTTACAGTGCAGGAGGTCTTGGTTGGATGTTAAGAAAAACTATTTCCCTAGGAGGGTGGTGAAGCACTGGGATGGGTTACCTAGGGAGGGGGTGGAATCTCCATCCCTAGAGATTTTTAAGTCCCGGTTTGACAAAGCCCTGGCTGGGATGATTTAGTTGGATTGGTCCTGCTTTGGACAGAGGCCTGGACTCAATGACCTCCTGAGGTCTCTTCCAGCCCCAGAATTCTATGATTACTTTGTTTTTATGTACATTACATTTCATCTGCCATTTTCTTAGTCAGTCTCCTAGTTTTGTGAATCCTTTTGAAGCTCTTCACAGTCTGCTTTGGACTTAACTATCTTGAGCAGTTTAGTATCATCTTCAAATGTTGCCACCTCACTGTTTACCTCTGTCTGCAGATCATTTATGAATTTGTTGAATAGGATTGGTCCCAGTATGGACCCCGGAGGACGCCATTGGTTCTCTCTCTCGATTCTGAATATGTAAGAACCTTCATAAATCTCTATTCTAAGTGCAACTTGCTTTCACTAAGAAAAAAACATGTGCTGAAGACATTTAAAAAAAAATCCATCCATGATATTCCTGGTGTGGGGAGAATGGGAGAGAAGAGAGCCCCACTGGTGCTACATGCTAGTCACATCGCATAATACGATGCTGGACTGAAATAGTATAAGAACTGGAAGAGAATGGAAGAAAAGAAAGGAGAAAGGTTTTTTGCCTGCCTGTAGAGGTTGTCTGTTTCGATCTGCATTTGAGAGGTCACTATTTGAATCTGTTATTAACTAGCTGCATTTGCAATGGTTGTTAATTTCAGCTGTTATTAAGTTTAATTTATACAAACAAATACACACACACGCACCCTTTTTCTATAATGGGAACATTTCGCAGGAGGTAACTCAGTGGCTGCTGTTTCCTGCATCGTGATAGTAGTATAACCATTTATAACCCTGACTCCTGTCATATGAAGTGCACTTACCAGCACTCCTGTATGTCTCACCCTTATTATATGGTATATTAAGGATGATGAAATTGGGCCCACACTGTTATGGAGCAAAGTAGAAAACACAACACCCAACAGTAAGTATAATAACGTAATAGGATAAGTGAGAGAGTGTAACAGCAGGATGTAATAGGTGCCTTGGATACTGCGGTGATGGGGCCCTTATATTTACCTAGATAGCTGAAAGCAGGAAAACTAGGGCAAAGGGGCATTTAATGCTCCAGGAAGTAGGTGTGGGTGAATTGAGAATCCAGAATTGTGGACTAGTATAGGGAAAATAATAATACTCTGTACTTAGCCCTGTTCATCCTTTAGTATAGGACTCTGGGTGCTTTATACACTTCAGAGTTTAGAGCTCCTCCAGCTATCATCTTTCCTAATATTTTTCCCATTGTGCCATGTAAACGTGCTTGGTGCTTCATTAAACCTGAGTGAAGGCATACACACACACCCCGGCACTAAGGACACCCCTTTTAAGGGAGGAGCAGGATACGAATCAGTATTTCCACAGAGCTGAAGAGAGATATTTGGTGGCCTTCATTTCATGTTTGGGACATCCCTGATCTAATCCATTATGGGATGTTCCCCATCACCAGCAAAGGAAGGGCCTGGGAAGAAACTCCAAGGGGAGAGCCATGTCAGAACTCTTCCTCTTCCTGCCCCACTGGCAACCTCTCTAAGGGTACGTCCACACAGCAGTGTTATTTCAGAGTATCTGACATTATTCCAAAATAACTACATCCTTGTCTACACACAAGCAGTTATTTTGACATAATGTCAAAATACTGTCAAGCTGGAGGACTTCTTATTCCAACTCCTGTAACCCTCATTGTCTGAGGAGTAAGGGAAGTCGGGGGAAGAGTGCTCTTTCTCGGCTTGACAAAGCCCTGGCCGGGTTGATTTAGTTGGAATTGGTCCTGCCTAGAGCAGGGGGCTGGACTTGATGACCTTCTGATGTCTCTTCCAGTTCTATGATTCTATGACTTCCTGCTCTGTAGACAGAGTCAAAAGCTACAATAAGCTATTTCGACTTAAGCCATACAATTGATGGCTTTAGCCCTGCTATGTAGATGTGCCCTTAGGTTTTAGTCAGCAGATGGAGGCAATAGGACTCCCCATATTTAGCTGATGTCATGCTGAGCAATATAGTCTGGCAAGAGGCTGTGCATTGACCTGGATACTTCCTCCGGCAAGATCAGATGGTTTTCTTGCCACCCTTTAGCATATTTAACATTGGTTTTCCATACCTTCCTTTGAAGAATGCTGTTCTTTTTGCTGCTCCAGCTCTGGGTTGCTTAGCACTGATAGGGTTGCTCTTGGAGGAGATAGACACTTATCGCATTTGCTGACTTGCATTGAGAAAAGTGATGGCTCATATAGTCTCCCACTGCAGCGGGGGGTGGGGTGTATTCTTTTCTGCTTACACAGTGACTCAGATAGTCTCTTCCTCAGTGGTGCTTAGGATCAGGTTAAATAAACCATTTAGATAAGTTGGAGATAGAGGCGCAGATACAAGAGATGATGTGAAATATGCCATTACTTCATTTCTCTTTGACTCAGGCTGCTTTACATTGAGTTAGACTCTCTGACACCCACTTACACCCACTTACTGATATCAAAGGGGACTGAGCTGGCTTAAGGAGCTCAAAGAAGTAGTAAGAAGTGCAAGTTAAACTAGCTGTCTCCTTGCTTTAACTTATACCTTCTTGCTAATTTCTTTTCAAGCTATAATCTACTTTTCTGACCCCACCCCAGCATGCACCCGAGGCTTGGTCTACAGTACATGGTTAGATCGATGTAAGGCCATCCTAGCTGGGGAAGTGTCATCACTTAAGTTTGGCTCCTGCTCATGTGTGCCTCTTTGCACCAATTTAGTAACACCACCTCCCCACATGGCATACAGTCACAACTGATGTAATTAGGCTGATGCAATGTTAACTTACGTCATTACTGGCTTTCAGGAGCCATCCCACAATGCCCCCACATTAGCAATATAAGTGCTACAAGTGCTCCTGGAGAGGATGGAATGAGTGTGCGGGGCTGTATGCCAACGTAAGTTAGGTCAATGTAATTTTGTAGTGTTGACGTGGCTTTAGTCACAGGGAATTAGACTCAGAAGGCCAAATTCCTTTTCTTTTGTTATAAGATTTTGGAGTGATATTGTTTATTGTGGGCCAGATTCTCAGCCAAGTCAAATGGATATAATGTCATTTGAAATAATGGATCTATGCCACCCTGCAAGGATCTGACCTTGTTAAACTGACATTAATAGGGATGGGGGAATTGAGAGTGTGTGAGAGTGAGATCCAAGACATTGGTAAACCCTTAATTTGTTTGAAAGGGGATTTGGAACTTAACTGGCCCCCATAAAATATCTATATCTGTATCTATATTTTTGGGCAGGAGGGACAGGAGAGGGGATCTTTAGATTAAAAAGAGTTGAGGACCATATAATGATTGCAGTTGCACCAGGATGTTAATCTGTTAGAATAAATGGAGTTCCTCCTAGTTGAAACCAGTGCAAATGGCTTCTAAATTTGTCCCCAAAATTCTAAATGATACCTTAATATCTGAAGAGAAGTGTCACTGCCCAGTGCCGTAACTAGGTATTTTTGCACCTGGGGCAAAATATTAATTATGCACCCCCTGTCCTTAGGTTAGCACACATTGTGCTCTTCACTTCTGCAGCTTATTATTTTTTACGTATTGTGTCTTGGCGCTCCTGATTATGATGCTTCCGGGGTGAGTGCCCCTCTTGCCTTGCCCTTGTTACAGTCCTGCCACCATCCAGAACATCATCTGTATTTCTGTGTCTGAGTTGGGTAGAACTGTATTGGGGCTGTTAAACTCCAGTTAGCCCTCTATTTGTTAATCCATTCCCTTCAAACTGTGTTAGTATGTCCAGCACAAAGTTTGTGGAGGACTGATATATAGATTCAAATGGTATTTCTTGTCTTCTGTTCAATAAATGTCTGAAGGAAATGGATAATAAAATTCACAACATAGTTCAAAGAATTGCCAAGATGGAGAAATCTGTTGCACACACTCAGAAAGATGCTCAGTGAAGTCTTTAATAATAGAACAAAGAAGTTTTCAAAAGAAAAAAGAGAGAAATGCAGTGAGAGAGAGAAATTGAGAGAGAAACTTCTAAAAATTGGTATAGTTCTTTATTTGAAAAAAAATACATTATTATACTAGAAAACATAGTTTAAAAAAACATTGTAAGAAATGTAGAAATTTTAGAAGTGAAGGAAGCTTACAAAGGACACACAGTCCTTTTAAAATTTACCAGATTTATTCGGGGAAAAATGTATTTTAATCTTTTTCAGCCTACAGCAGTGGCTCCCAACCTTTGCGAGCATACGGACACCTTTTCAAGCTATTAAAATTGTACGGACTCCCAAGCAATATAGCTGTTTTCAAACATTCCATTACGTGATAATAATTTTAGATATATAATAGTTCATGTTATCTAAACAAATATAGTAATATTGAGAGATAGTACAGCATGCCCACATTGAAATGTGACAATGTTGAGGCACCATATATTTTATTGAATAAAATTTTATTGGCTCCACTGATCCATTTTTGCTAGCGGACCAACTAAACCCTTCCCACCACTCTAATAGCTTTTGAATGGTTAGAGCAGGCTGACCTATTCAAAAAAAGAGAAAAAAATGGTAAAAAGTGACTGACCCATTTATTAGCCAATTCCAAAGTACAGTCACAGCTTGTCAGCTTCAGTGTGGGCCGAAGGACATGAAGACTTTAGGGCACGGAGCTTCTCAGATCCCTTTGGCTGCTGTTCATCTGTGCTGTTTTCTCAGCTCCTGTCGCCTCCGTCCCCTGACCATCCACGTAGCAAGGGGGCTCTCGTGGCCAAAGGGAGCTCTGAAGCTGCCAGATCCTCAAGGGTGGAATTTCAGGAGGGTAGGGGCAAGGGCAGAACTTCTGGAGTGTGGAGGGGAGCAGTAGCCATGCACACTGGGACGCGGCTTGCTTTTGATCCCGTTCTCCCGAAGCTAAGGGCACATGGGGGAAATTGCATGCATGACGTGCATGCCTCTCTGATTGCGGTGGGCCTGATCCTTACTTTTAAAAACTTTCTGTGGACCCTCTACAGTGCCTTCATGCATCACAGGCTGGGAACCACTAGTCATAGAATCATAGAATCCCAGGGCTGAAAGAGACCTCAGGAGTCATCAAGTCCAGCCCCCTGCCCAATGCAGGACCAATCCCAACTAAATCAACCCGGCCAGGGCTTTGTCAAGCCGAGACTTAAACACCTCTAGGGATGGAGACTCCACTACTTCCCTGGGGAACCCATTCCAGACATACCCTCATAGGGTATGTCTAGACTACATGGCTCCGTCGACAGAGCCATGTAAACTAGTTTACCCGGCATAGGCAAAGAAGAGGGGATTTAAATAATCCCTGTTTCATTAAAATAAACATGGCCGCCGCGCTCTGCCGACGATCAGCTCATCCGGCACAGTGCGGTAGTCTAGACGCGGATCGGTCAGCGGGGGAAGCCTTTGCCGACCGATCTCTTATGCCTCGTGAAACTAAGGGTTTTTCCAATCATCTGGGATCTCTTCCGATCTCCATGAGTTTTGAAAGATAATGTCCAAAGCTCTGCAATGACACTTGCCAGCTCCCTCAGTACCCTCGGATGTATTTAATCCGGGCCCATGGATTTGCATATGTTTAGCTTTTCTAAATAGTTCCTAACTTGTTCTTTCCCCACCATGGGATGTCCACTACCTTTCCATACTGTGTTGCCTAGTGCATTTGTCTGGGAGTTTATCTTGTCTGTTTCCCACATCATCTGTCACTAGGTTACCTCCCTCATCCACACCCTCTCTGATCACCCTCTTAATGATAACATACCTGTAGAAACCTTTCTGCACAAATGGAATCATCTTGCTCACTTAAAAATGGTCAAAAGAAGTTTCCTGAGAGTTGTACATTTGCTCTTTCTTGTTGAGGAACATACACAGAATTTGAACCCAAATTAAGGTGAACTCTGTTCTTTATCAAGGACAGCACCATTCCAAAGACATAAATCTGAGGATTTAAAAACCAACATGTATTAGTTTTGAGGGCAGAACTATTTTCCAACTTCAGACTTACTAGAAGTAGAAATAAGTAGTCCATGGTAGTTTAGTTGATGCCACACATTGGTTGGGTGCCAAGTCTTGTCTCCAAGAATCAAGAGGATAATTTACAGAAATTCATACTTACATGAGTTTTAGTTAATCCAATTATTTCATAATGAATTGGGTTGCACAACGTAATACTGCTATTAAGCTCATAATATCTTAGGAGCTTACATTACTTAAGCCACTGTTTAAGATATTGAATAGAACCACACCCAGAACAGATCCCTGTGGAGCCCCACTTGATATGCCCTTTCAGCTTAATTGTGAGCCAGCAATAACCTGTAGCATGTCCTATATTTATCAACAAATGGCTATTTTGTGTGTGAGAGGCGTCTGTCTGCGTATCTATCTCTATCCCCATACACACTCTGCTATTTCTCTCTCTCGCTCGCTGCTTCTCTGGGTATGCATGGGTAAGGAGAGTTTTAGCAGGTGGAATGTGATTCAAGCCAGAGTTGGAACTGGAGATTACTAGCAACCCTCCTTTTTGTGGAGAAAACGCCACGGGATATTTAATCCACCAGGGCCCTTGGTTTTAGATGGATAACAAACAGCCACATTCAATCCTGCCTTGTGCGTGCGTAGAGCTTGAAAAGACATTTTTACTGCAATGTAGGAACCCATGTGCCAATGTCAGTGTGTCACATGACAAGCCTCAATCAGATTTTAGGCTGCAGCATGCAGAGCCCAGAGACCGTTTTAACTGCATTTGCTCTGATTTGCTCTGTATAGGAGATGCTGGCTACTTAGCATTATTGATTCCTCTTGACTTATTGGGTACATTAGTTGCCGTTGACCCTGGCATCCTGTTGGATGGAACAGTCTGGTGCCTCACGTGATGCTGTCTGGCTTTGTCCTTGCTCTGAGTCAATTCCTGTTTTACTCAGCAGATGTCTTTTGTTCTTCTCAGAAAAGAATTGCTCCTCCAATTGCTCTGATGTTTTACTGGATGTGACCCCGTCCGACTTACATACTCCCCTTTCAGCCAGTCTGTCTCCATCCCCCATTACTCTATATTACTGCTTCTGCATAAGCCAAAAGGAGCCAGCAGATTGGCTGGTACATTCCTGAAATTAACATAGTTCTTGTCTGAAATGAAGCGTGGGAGTGGATTAAAAAATGTCCGAAAGGACTGCCTAGTGTAAATCAGTGTGACCCCATCCCTGATTTCAGTGGAGCTGTGCTGATTTACTCCAGTCCTTAGTGCCAGGCTGTTTATGTGAGACGTAATTTGTACCGTGGCCTTCTGCAGGCACTCTCTCCAAGGCTTACTTTCAGCCTCTTTAGCTTCAGAAAGCTGCAGAATTCAGTGTCACTTCTGATACTCTATGGAGGTAAGGACTAGGATTTTACCTTGGGTTCTAAGATTTCCTTATTTTAGGCCCCATCTGCAAATTTCCCAGTGTGCATAAAACTTTCGCGTAGTTTGAGGAGTGGTTGAGGGGGGATCTAAATGTAGGACTTTCAGTGCTACCGCTGGTAGAGATATGGTCTAGGGAAATTTGTCATAATCCAAATTTCTTCTAAAGTTAGAAATATTTGGATCCAGGGTCCTAGATTACTGCAGGGGCACATGTGTAGTATGCTGCATAATTGCAAACATTCTCCTCCACTGCTGCCTTATGCTTGAGTTTTTGTTTTGAAGACTCATCAGTTGTAAATGTAAAAATGCAATAAGGTCTCATTCATCTGCAGTTATTCCTGATTTACACCTGTGTTCAGGTAAGCCGGGCAGTTCTAGTCAGTTTCATTATCTTTGAGTTCTGTTATTCCTTTTCTGTTTTCTATCACTTAGGCTCAGTAACAGAATACTGTGTTTCATTAAAATCTCACGATTCCTACTTAAACCATCATAAATTATTGTATCATCACTTTCCCCTATTGACTGCATCTTTGTTCATTCAAGACTCCCTGTTTCATATTGGGTTTTGCCACTGTGAGGTGGGGTGGTAAATTAAAAACAAAAATCCATTAAAAGGAAATTCTGGTGGTAAATGAAAATGCCTGTCATTACTATAGAACTCCCTCTGCTGGTTGTATTTGGAATTGAGTGTGGATAAAAGGGCTTCAGACAATAGAAGCTGCAATGATTTCAAGTTGTTTCCTAATGAAAGGTCTGATTTTAATCTTGCTTTACACCAAAATTACACCAGCACAATTCCTTTGTGCTGAGGGCATTACTCTTTGTTTGCACTGGTCTAGGTGCATTAGACCACCATATTTTAAACCTCACTCGCAGTATATCTTGCAACACAGATAACAGGGCAGTTGATCCTCCGTTATCTGGCACTTTGTGTTGTCATTTTCACCTATGCAAATGAGGGGTGAAATGCTGCCATTCTGATTTTGCAGTTTCAGATTCACTTTGTTCAAGTGAAAAAGATGATGAGGTCAAAGCTGGTTTGGACCCGCCACAGTGCACCTACAGGACCTATGGTGCTGGAACTAGGAGTTTGATGGGTGGGGTTCTGCAGCACCCCCGTGGCTTGAAGTGGTTTCAGTTATATACAGGGTTTCCAGTTTGGTTCAACAGCTCTCAGCACCCCCAACTATAAAAATTGTTCTAGCGCACCTGACAGGACCTGTTGTGTGAGATGCAAAGGGAAGAAGGAAGAGATGAGGCATTACTTACACTGCTGTGAATCAGGAGTAGCTCTTCTCAAGCCCACACAGTTTGTAAAACTGGCCAGTGAGATTAGACTCAGACCCTATGCACAGAAAGCAGATCCAAGGTGCTGGTTACATTCCAAGTTCTATCTTTTTCCAATGTTCTGTGGGGTCAGGTACTGCAGGGTTAGCTTGGCTCGAAACAGAGATAACCGTCAGCAGCCAAGTTCAAGTCTCAGTCCAGACTTCATCTTCCCAGTTATGGGTCTAATCACAAAGGCAGTTGTGCTGGAGACCTGTTGCTGTCTAGTTGTCCAATGTCTACCTTGTTGCACCAGAGCTTTCCTCTTCCTTCTGTAACAATAATCACTTGGAGCGACAGGTTGAACCTCTCTGCTCTGGCACCCTCAAGACCTGACTGGCACTGAACCAGAGATTTTACCAAACCATAGGAGGTCAATATTGTCTAGAAGCATTACCAGCACTGCCACTGGTTCATTAAGCTCTTAGAAGACATTTAGGCTATGTCTAGACTGCAAGCCTCTTTCAAAAGAGGCTTTTTTGAAAGATACTTTCGAAAAAGCCTCTTTCGAAAGAGAGCATCTAGACTGCACGCGGAAAGCAGCAAGTGAGTCTGGATGCTCTCTTTCTAAAAAGCCCTGTTTGCTTTCAAGAACGCCTTTTTTCGAAAGAGCACTTTCGAAAAAAGGCGTTCTTCCTCGTGCAATGAGGTTTACCGCCGTCAAAAGAAAAGCCGCGTTCTTTCGATTTAATTTCGAAGGAACACGGCTGCAGTCTAGATGCAGGTGAAGTTTTTTTGAAAAAAACCCTGAGTCTGGACACAGCCTTAGGGATAAATTAGAGCTAGCTAATATCACTGAACACTAAGAGCCAGGATTGGTAGCTGTAAACAAATTTCGTGAGACCACTAGAAACTTGACCACACCTATAATAAGTGAACATCTGGCTTATTAAAATCATGCTGGAGCACTGATGTTGCTGGACCAGTGAGTGCTGGACTAGGGAGGTTCAACCTGTAGTTACCTTCATCAGGCTTATTACAAGAGGTGAAGAGATATGTTGGGAAGGTAATGGTGGAGCAGGACAGAGGTGTGTCGCTTTCCGTTCTGTGCCAAAAGCACAGAGAGGACTCCTCTTCCTGCATAAATGCAAATCAGGATTGAATTTAAAAAATAAAATGATCTACAGGAAATCGAGGTTGGAATCTGCTGGGACAGCATGGAAGGAACATGTACTTCCCAGAGCACAGAGGCTGTTGATCCTTACAAAAGCCATGGAAAGGGGAGAAGTTTCCCTTCCCTTCCTTGTCATTGTGCACCCTCAGAAGGGCCAGGCAGGAATCTGAGACTCTCATATTGTGTCAGCAGGGTGGGGAGAGATCGCTACATAATGTCAGAAGGGAGGAACGATCTATAAAGTTATATGCAAATGTAAATGATTCCAAGGAACCCAGTGCATGGGAGGGTGCTTTGTCTTATGAATCCATATATATTACACCTGTCTTTGGGCAGAAGGAGATAGCCACATGGGCCAAGGGACAAGGCAGGGGCTTGGAATTCAGGCAATCAGTTCTTTTATTTGCTCTGACCTGGATCAAGGCCTTCCTTAAGTCACTTCACCCCTCTGTATCTCTCTTTCCCTGCTCACCCTTTGTGCCTGATTTGCCTAGGTGGACTGCAAGCTCGTAGGAACAGGCACTGTGTCTTGCTATGTATTATGTGTATGTACAGTGCCTAGCACAATGAAGCCCTGGTCGCAATTTGGGCATTGAGGCATAGTATAATACAGATAACTACGGGACCTGCTCGCCATTGCTCAAGTCCTTAACTGAAATAATTTTTGTTTTACTTCATTTAAAATATTGTTCTAGACTGTGGCTAGGGAGGAGGGGTTCAGGATGCAGGCTGGCCCAGGGAGATAAGACTACCCCACCTCTCTCTCACCCCCACAGCTTGAGGGGACGAGTTGCTCAGTGGTTTGAGTATTAGCCTGCTAAACCCAGGGTTGTGAGCTCAATCCTTGAGGGGGGCTATTTAGAGATCTGGGGAAAATCTGTCAGGGATGGTATTTGGTCTTACCATGAGAGCAGGGGACTGGACTCAGTGACTTCTCAAGGTCTCTTCCAGCTCTATGAGAGAGAGAGATAGGAGAAATGCATCTCCATGGCTGCTGCATTGAGCACAGCTGAGCACAAAGAGACAGCCTCAAATATATAGTAGATAGCTAGACTATTTGATCTGAGGAAGTGGGTCTGGCCCACGAAAGCTCATCATCTAATAAACCATCTTGTTAGTCTTTAAAGTGCTACATTGTCCTGCATTTTGCTTCAACTACCCCAGACTAACACGGCTACATTTCTATCACTATCCCATTCTGCACCTTGCTGCCCCAGTGGAGTTATAGCTGTCCCAGTCTCCAGCTCTGGCCCCTTGCTGCCCCCATGTGGTCATTACACAGTGTAACTGTCCCTCCTACCAGACCCCTCCCTTTCCATTTTATGAGACACAGTCGTATTCCAGGCACATCCCATTGTCACAGACCAACCAAACCCTGACCTTGCTTTACATTATTATAAAGGGAAGGTCTATACCACATTTGGTGATCCTTGCTTGTACCATTTAGGAGGAGTTCTTGAACAAACAAACTCACATACAGATGGACAGAGAGACAGACACACAAACTGTCTCAAATATATAGTAGATAATAAGGCAAGCTGTCAATTACTGAATGTGTTAGCACTGAAGAATCTACCTCTCCCCTTAGCCAAAAGAGGGAGCCTGAGCCATTAAAGGAGTGTTGTGAAAAGAGAAAACTGTCTGAATATATGTCTGGAGATTTCTGATTGAAACCCTGGGCTATGTCATGAAGGATCCATCTTCCTTTCAGGGACCAAGTTTCCAAAGAATAATAAATTCACTCTAGGTCTGAACTGAATGCAAAATTGGTCAGACCTCTGCAGGAATCAGTTTTGTGTGTGTGTGTGCACCATCCATAGCATGGATTGGGGATCTGTGTGTGCAGTGCATATACATTCGCTCTCTCTTGCTTTCTCCTGCACCTGCCTGCAGATGCCACAGAAAATTGATCTTTATGAAACAAAAAAGGTGAACCCTGGTGCTCAGCAGTTCGGAGCCATCTGTCTTGTCAGGAGCGTTGTTGCATGGGAACAGCAGAAGGTGGCTACTTAGAATTATTCATTAATAAAGAGCCAGCCAAATTCCAGCTAAAAAGCCATCCTTCTGTGTATGGGGGAAAAACAACCTTATTTGTCTACAGGAATTAGGCAGGGAGTCTGGGCTATCACTCACACAAATTGAAATCTGGGCACATGATACATCTAAGCACACATTTTTTAAAGACCTGACACTGCAAAGGTGCTGAGGGCCTCCCATTGACTGGAACAAGAATTATGGGTACTCAATACCACCGAAAAGCAGACTAGAAAAGGCTTTAAAAAGAGCTCTTGTCTCCCACAAAGGCTCCCCTGGCATAGCCAGCTCCTATGCAGTTGCTGCGCCCCTAGTCATCATCACCCAGCACATAGCAGAACAACATGGTGCTGGGGCTAGGTCGCATCCAGACTCAAGGAGCCACAACTCACTGTGCCCAGCAGAAGCTTTGTGCAGTTGAAAGCCTAGCTCTTAAAAATTTCCCACCATAACAAGCAGTGTCTGAAGGATACTCCAGGCAAAAATGGGAGGTGGCCCATGGTCTGAGGACAGAGTTAAGGTGTTTTGGGTGACCTTACTTGTTCATTCTTTTCAGCACTTGTGCATTTTTTATCCAAGCACAGGTTTCCAGGTATTTATGTCTAGTCTTTATTTCACCTCACTTGGCTTCTCTTTGTTTAGCCATTTGTCTTTCTTTGGTTTCAAACTGACTCCTCTTTATCATTCATTTTTATGCTACTTTTCAGGTCGCATTGGAATATAGAGCCAAATTTTCAGCTGCAATAAACTAATACAGCTACATTGAAGTCAAGGAAACTTCAGGTTTATACCAGCCGAGGGTGTCCCTGATAGTTTTGCCCCCATCAACAATAAAAAGGTGAGTTTATCCTATTTTCCCAGTAACAATTCTCTGTACCTTGGTGAAGGAAGGTTTGCAGAGGAAATTTCAATTGTAGGCAATAAAGGTACTATTTGGATTTCCAAATGGGAGAAACTGTACCTTCCTGTTTTTATTTCAATATTGTCTCCTGCTGAAGGCCTCTGTTTTGAGATCATGTCAGAGATTACAAAGTCCCCAGAACACTTCTCTGTCCCTGAAGAATCAACCAACCTAAACTAATACTTTAATGACTACTTTTCCTAGCAAGGAAACAAATTCAGGCACACACACACATCCACAAAAAAAAAAAAAAAAAAAAAAAAAAAAAAAAAAAAGAGAGAGAGAAAGAAAGAAAGGAAAAGAAAAAAAAGAAGCCAATAGCTGAGGGGGACCTTGTCTGGTCAATGAAAGGAAGAGACGGATGTCTGGTGCCATGGCAATGGAATAGGGATTATTTTGCTCTGGAAAATAGGTTCCTTTTTTTTATGTCAGTGCTTTTTCTCAGGCAGCTAAGAGTTGTCACTGAGCCTGATGAGAGGCTCATTTAGAGGAAAACGAGATTCTCTGAGTAGAATTGAATGCCTGCGTTCACCGACTGCTGCTTGAGCCGTCTGCTTTGCTTTTAAGGAAAAGAGGCATAGCAGTATGTGTGTGTGTGAGTGAGAGAGAGAGAGAGAGAGAGACAGAGAGAGAGAGCATGCAAATGCAATTCTATATAGACTGAGACTGGTGGAAGTGAACAAAATTAACAAGGTACTTGAGAATCGTTTTGGTGGTACAAAAATGCTTCCTGTTGCTGGATATTGTGTAGAATCACATAAATGAGTGCTTAGTGCTTGTACTGTCATTGGGGTAGATTCTCACCATTGACTGGAGAGGAACACCAGCTTGAGGGTCTGGTCTATTGCTGACTGGGAATTTTTTCACATCACATTTTTTGTTGGAAAATGCCAATTTGTTGAGACTTTTTGTGGAAAAGGGTCTGGTTTCAAGTAAGTTGTCAAGTGTAAGAGCTGGGAATGCAGCAGCACCCAGTGGCTCAAAGTGGTTTCCACCACAGACAGCATTTGCACTTTGTTTAATGGCTCTTAACACATCTATACAAACGGTACCAACCCCCCTGTTTTTGACTTGAAAACATTTTACAAAAACGTTTCGCAATTGGCGAAACATTTTGTTTCGACTCTTTCAAAAGGAAAAATCCAGGGGGAAATGACTTCTCCTTTGAAAATGTGGGATGCATACATTTGAATGTCAAAAAATATAAAGACAAAATTGAATAGAAATGTGTGAAAGGATCAGAATGAAATATTTCAATGGACTTGAACTGAGTCTCCCCACCACCGCTCAGATTTTGGTTTTGAGAAGAGGTTTGCTGCTTTGCTGTTTTGTCTTGTCATCCTGATTTAGGATGGGAAAACGTGGACATCTCAGAAATGTTCTTGCCCAGTTCTAATTTGTTTCATTAGTTATTTAACCCTCCTAACCATATTTGTCAGGCAGGGGGATTTTAATAGGGCCAATGGTGCGACAAGGTTCAGGGAGATGAAGGGACTTCCTGAAGAAATACAGTAGGTCTTCAAACCAACTAGTCTTAGAACTTGGGAGCCCCCTGAACTCCTCATATCAGTTGGACTCAGTCCCATGCTGTTTCTCAAATTAGAAATGGAAAGGCCACCTGGTTCATCCTTTCCAAGGATAAGATTGTTCCCTTCCCTGCCATAGGGCTGCTATAAATCAGAAGTTAACTCTATGAAGTCTGTGGGCTTGACTTCTCATTGCTTTGGGCCTTTTGAAGTTATTAAAACATGTGCAAAATGGGCCAGGTCTAATTCAGCCGAGTCTTATTGACAGCCGTGGAGCTATGCTGATTTACACCAGCTGTGGAATGTCCCAGCAAGTGGGAAGTAGGTGTAAATGGTGCCGCTTTGACTTATTGATGACTTATGCCAACTTTTCATTGGCGAGCATGACAGCTCAAGGTGCAAGGCAGAGGTCAAACAGCTGACACGGAAGCCAGCTGCTTCTGCTGAGAGAAGAAACAAAGCATGGGGGGGGGGGGAGTGAATAGGATGTGGAAGTGTAGTGCTGGGTTTATGCGAAGAGAAGACGCTCCCTGATTGAACCCACCCTGGTACAGATTCTGAAGTTCACAGTGCACAGGGTTTGTGGTGCATCAGTTCTAAGAAAGGCCACGATAAGGGAGACAGTTTTTGTGCTTCCTTTTTACCCCTCCTAGCCATGATAATATTATGGGATGGGTGTGTAGCCTGGTATGTTTTCCCCATTTGGCCAAATTCAGCCCTGAAAAAACCAGCGAAACTCCATCAACTACATTACTGAACGTAGGCTCTTCTAGGTGAAATCTTTTCAGTCATGTTGGTCATGATGATCAGGTGTCGGGTAAGAAACATCTCTGCCCTGTGGTAGAAGGAGGGTGACTGGAACTAAAGATCTCAGCTAAACTGTCTGTGCTGCCACAGTCTCCCTGTAACACCTTTGGCAAGAGCTGTGACCTCTCTGCTTCAGTTCCCAATCATCTGATTGCACGATGAATCTTTTTCTAACACTGTTTGTCTGTCTTGCCTGCTTGGAAGATAAGACCTTGTGGCCAAGGACTATTTCTTACTAGACATCAAACCAGCAGTTGGCGTATTGGGGTCTCAATCTTAGTTAACATCCTTAGGTGCTCTGCTAAAGCCAATAATAATATTGTATCCTCTTACCTGTATGTGTAGAATAGACTTCATAAGCCCTAATAATTTACTACATTTGTATATTGTCTGTTCAGCCTTGAGTGAAAAAGAGCTCCTCTGTCTGATTTTCTGTTATTTTCTAATAAGGAACCCAAAATAATCTCTCCTATGGGGAAAATGTGCCAGGACGAAAAACTAAATGTAATTCTCCTTTTAAACTGTTAACAACTGTGAAACATAAAATCTCTGTCCAGGTAAAAATGTGTAGTAGTCATAGCAACAGCAGAATGGCTATTTATTTTTGGATTTCCATTTTCACTGATTTATTTAGCACATTGAAGATCAATGTGTAATAAACAGGAATTTGTTGAGAGGGGTTTGTTTTTGTTTTTAAATGGAATAAAACCAGGGTTGGGTTACTTTAGCCTGTGGAAAATAAAAAGGATAAAATAAAACCCCTGTTTCTTTCAGTGGCTTTTCTTCTTCCCACAAATATGTGCTCTGAGGTGAGTGTGGGAGGGTGAGAATATGACTAATATGTATATTTGCTGCCTGCTAGAGAAACCTTAGTGGATAAAGCTGAGAGGAGGTTTAAGCACAGTGTGAAGCCAGGAGCCATCAGAAATGGATGCTCACTTTGGCCCATGGTTGGTTTATTTGCACACACCTGCTGCCAAGCAAATATACACAGCCTGTGCTGGATGACTTTTGTTGCTGTGTCTAGCATGGCAGGGCTGATGAAAGGCAAGGGAGAGCAGGGATGGTTGTACTGGGGACCCTCACGTGGGAGTCCCCCAAAAATGTTTGCAACTGAGGTGAAATGGGAGGGGATAGAGATCCAGTGAGCATGACATGCCAGGGTACCAATTTTTTCTCAGTGGGCCTTGCCCCTAAACAGTGAACAATATCCACTGGTCTCTTCTTGCTTTCAGCCTCTGAGCATCCAGTCATTGGTGTCCCAAACCTGCGAGAATTACAATGGGAATATACCCTCCACAGACTGTATGTTGTATTTACTAATTAGTCTGTGGGTGTGTTACTGTCCTCTGCTGGGAACAATACAAATTACTCAACGGAACGTCATAAGCTCTATAGTGCCAATAGATCCCCCTCTATCTCGAGTGGTAAGGGCCTGTGTGATAATAGTAATAAGAATAACAACACATTTGTTAACAACAGAATATTTTCCATCAACTTTGAATTTTGAAGAAAAAAATCTTCATGAAAATTTTCTCCTTTCTGCCATCTCTACTACTAATTCTTAGCCCTTCTGTAGTTTTTTTTTCATATAAAGATCTTAAAGGGTTTTATAAAGATGGGCAAATAGCTCTGCTTTAAGATGGGGAAGCTGCCCCTCACCTAGTTGTTTGAGCCAATTCCAAATATTTCAGAAGTGGCTGCCAGCTTTTGATACGTTAGCTTTTGGGTTTCCATTTTAATCATCCACAGATCCGGTTGAAATCAATGCTCAGCACTTCTAGGAGTCTCAGGTTGTGTGCAGAGAGATGGTGGTGCTCAAAATCAATGGCCACTTGTAAAATATCAGCCTAACTCACAATCAAGTGTTGGGCCAACTTTTGGAAGGCTGGCCAATTTGGATGTTTAAAGCAGGATTTGTTAGGACCAAGCAAAATTTGAAGCCAAATAATAGGGAGCAAAACTAGACACACAAATGTGAATGGAGCCCGAGTATTTCTGAGATTGGCTACAAAAGCATCATTGTTTAATAGGTTTCCACGTTGCTCTAAAAGTTGGTCCCTCCCAGAGCTATGCTCCCTGTGATAGATTTGGGTGACTAAGATTGATGGCTATGAAAGAAATAGTATTGATGACACATTATATAAGGCTCATTAAAAATTGCAAGTATGACAGATGTTTGGGAAGTCGTCAGTCATTTTCTTTTTCTATTAATATGCATTTCCTTGGCCCATGCTTGGATTGCATTCAAGCAATGTGTGAGAAGAGGCCAGCAGTGGACCAGAGAAGGCTTTTTGCAATTTTGCAGGTTTGAGCTGGAAAAACTGTCCATTTTGGCATAAACTGAGCTTTGGTTTGTATTTTTAAATATAAAGAGACCTTGTTCCAGGTCAGATCCTGAGATGGTGTAAATCAGAATGTGGTTCCATAGAAATCAGTGGAGCAGTTGAGAATCAGGCCTGGAAATAACATTGGGGCAGGAAAGGGGATTCAATAAAAAACCCAGCCTGCAGCCATACATACAATATGAACAGGGTATAAACATTATTAAAGCAAGTACAGCTCTTCTGGATAGGTTTGCTTCCCAGTGTTCTCTTAATTATGCTTCCCTGTTGTTGGGAGCAGAGAATAGTGGACTGGTGATCCTGAACCATGATCTAAATCAGAATGAAACTGTTCCCAATGTAAGTGAATAATGAAATTTGCATATTCATAGCAAGAGACGAGTCACTTTCTTTCTTAATAATCCACCTCCAGACCTGCTTGTGGCCTGATCCAAAACCTGTCAAAGTCAATGAGAATCTTTATTTTGGCTCTTCATGTCAGCCACATTCCCATATCTGACCATGAAATATTTTAAAAACAACGAATGGTCTAGCTGCACCTTAAAGACTAACAAAACATGTAGATGGTATCATGAGTTTTCATGGGTACAACCCACTTCTGCTCATGATACAATGTACATGTTTTGCTAGAGTTTAAGGTCCTGCTAGACCATTCATTGTTTTTTTTTAATGTTTTTCCAGTTACAGACTAACTTGGCTACTCCTCTGAAGCTTTTGAACATAAAAGATTTGTTATGTTAAAAAGGAAACAACTGGAGGACACGCCTGTAATATTGACAATTTAAATGATCACAGCTCAAAATTGTTGCACAGGGTACACTGAAAGAAGCCTAAGTAGGCAGATCAATGAGTTCAAGTACAGAGCAGGCAACCAGAGCAGATGAAAAAAAGAATTCAACAAAAATGCTATTTCCATGCAAATGTCCAGCATAAAAAAATACACAATAGAAGGAGCCAAATGTATAATATATTAGCCAAACTGTTTCCAAATTATTACAAAAAAATCTGAGAGGTGTCCAAACCCTTCTATATAACTCTTCAATGGGGACAGACACTGATAGCATCACTCACAATAAGTACCATTAACTTTAATAGGCCTTTATCTAAAATAAGGCATGCCTTACTGTAGAATCAGGCTCTTGATGTATAGAGTCACAGAGAATCAGACTTTGCATAAGGATTTGTTTTGGCAAATACACTTTATAGAGGGCCATACTTGTTTAGTATTGTCAGTATACCAGAGACTGTTTAAACAAACGCACAGCATGCATTCGTCTCATTATTCAGCTATGACAGACTTTTCTACCAGCTTTTTAATTAGCACTCATTTACTAAGCATTAAACCATCTTTTCCTTTAAACATAAAGATCACCCCTAGGAGCCATGCATTCCAAAAGATAATTGCACCTTGTAATTCCGATGCTTCAACAATTTAGACTGAAATATTGATGGAAATATTCCAGTGTTGTTGGGGATTTTTTTTCTGAGCACATATCTCAATCTTTTAAATATCTCTGTGTCATAAACTTAAATACAAACTCAAATCCAGTTTGGCAATAAAAGTTTAGTGGTTTTGGATTATGCGAATCAGAAGCATTTCAGACAGATTTCTGTTTTCAAAGATGGAAGAGGCAGTTAACAAATTGTTGTATATATGAATTTGTAATGGATCTACATTACTGGTTGAGGAACCTCTGAAAAATATCAGAGCTAGATTTTAAGTGTGTAAATCCAGAGCAATGCTACTGATTTGCACTAGATTCTGACTTTATGGGTACTGAAAGTTTTCATGAAACCTTTAGCAGGAATAGAATCAACACTGTGATTGCCCCAGGAATTGCAAATGGCTATGTAAATCCAGTGAAAATATATGGAAAAATGGGAAAAATTATTGGACACAGAAACTGCACTTAAAAACTCTGGCCTTTAGAATAGTACTCTTCCATCTGTGGGTTGAAGAAGGAGGACCATTAAAAAGTGCATAATAGGGGTACGTCATTTGGCCCTGAATTTATACAAGATCTGATGGTTGCTGGAAAAACGTAGATGGGGCAGCTTATTTTTTATCATTTAGGAGGGATTCCCTAAATTATAGAGTTGGGCCACAGATCACTGAATTAATTGATAAATATCTGACCTTTCATTTACCTTTAAAACTGACTTTCTAGCTGGGACCCTCAAGAAATTATTGTTGTCCTTTTAAAAAACACATCTTTGATGAATTTCACATCTTGTCATCTCAGACAGCTGGTCGTTGGCTCAGCTGCAGAGCCAAGCATTCTTATTCTCACACACCAAGACACAAGTGGCTCTCACTGAAATGAAGGAGAGTTATTTGTACCTTAGGCAGTGATACGGGAAGCCGGTATTTTGTAGGATTAGCAATCTCCTGATTATGGACAAAATGATGAATGATCAAAGAAAAGGGTGAAGCCATTTTTCAGTGGTTTGGTGTATGACTGAGAAGCGACGACAATGACTCTGGAAAAAGACATCTGAGACCTAGCAAATGTTCCTTTTTTATGATACAGAGTAATCCTTGGTAATGTATTTGCAGGTCAACAGACTGTGATGTTCATGTCCTGGAGGTATTCCAACATGTTTCATGAAGCAGTTTGCTACGTTGTCCCATTATGCTTTCAGTTGTTTTGTGAGTTCAAACACTGGATCTTTAACTTAGATTATTTTATCCCATGTTCTACATGTTGTATCTCGCATTGTTCCTGTTTAAATAGCCCTTGTGAACCAGGTAACTCATTTTGCTTCAACTCTGTCCTAAAGGGACCCTTTCATTGACAATAGGATAGAGTCCAGCCTTTCTTCTCCTTTGGCTTCTCTGGCAAGTTTGCCAAGGAGGATACACAGTGTAATCATAGTGCTGACCTCTAGGGACTGAAGTGAAACCATCGTTTCATTTCATATAGGTGTCCAGGGGCAATTGGATGGTGATGACTGTCCATAGATGTGGCCTGGATTCCAACTCGCCTCCTAAAATAATTGTCCATAATGCTTGTTGTGCATTGCTCCAGTTTGGCCCTAACACACGACCAGTTAGTGACCACCCAGGACTATTCTACTTTGGCAGGTTGCCCTCTTTTCTGGCAAATGTACAGCTCATGTCTTGAACTGTGCCAGACACACAGTTTGTGGTTCATTTTCTGCTCTCAGCTTGGCTGCTCAACAAGTCTCTATATACACCGGTCATATTCATGTTACATACAATCTGACACTCACTAGATAGTCTTGGGATTAACAAGGCACCCACGGCTATCCAGCTTGTGTTGCAAGCCAGAAGAGCTGGTGGTGAATCTCATGCTTGCCTTTCTCCAGAGAGTCTTCAAGTTTCATTTTGGCACAGAGATGCAATCAGGCACAAGACACTTATCCTGCCAAGACTTTTTGCTGAATAGATGATGTGTCTATGGTTATACAGTTTACTGATCTGAACATGCCATTGCCTTGCCCTCATAGCCTAGGGCAAGTTCTAATCAGCTCATGAATAGGCACCAGGCCATCTGAAAAGCTAAGCATGAGTAGAGACAATTTGTCCATCAGCTGTGAGTGTTGAGAGAATATGATTTCCAGCTGAGGATATCTATCCACCTGCATCTGCATCCTGAGCGTGCATGTCTGTGTTTTAAAAGAGAAGCACCGGCACTAAGCATCTTTACATCTACCATATATTTGAATGAGTTTGTCTCTGCAAGTCCATCTGTTTGTTCAAGAACTCCTCCCAAATGATGTGAGGTAGGACCGCCAAATTCAGTACACAGTTTCCCCTTATCATAACTTGAAGCACTGTAAGGATTTGGTTGTGCCAGGACAATGGGATGTGCCTGGAATGGGATTGTTTCTCAGACAACCATACAGAAAAGAGACAAAATCACCAGGCAGGTGAAAGGGGCTGACTGGGGATGCCCCTCCACCCTGCCTGGGACTTCCCCGGCTTTGAGCCTCCCACCTTCCCATGTGCCTTTTAGGGAGGGTGACAGGGGCTGAAGCCCTCCCCCTCTGATTCATATGGGAACATTTTTGACTGTGCCCCTTCATCAGGGAGCGAGGGGAAAGTGCACAGTTTTCTGCATTCCTCACTCTGGTGGGGGAGGACAGGGGGCTGATGAACTTGGACCTGTCCCAGCCAGGGGACATGTACCCTTCCCATAGCTGTGCCTGCTGGAGCTGCAGCAACCATAGAGAGGTGCTTTTCACCATGCTGCTGCAATGAGGGGTGGGGTGGGGTAGTCCTCCCTCCTGGGTCAGCTTGCACACTGAACCCCACATCTCCAGCCCCGCCTCAGAGCAATGATTTAAATGAAACATGAACATGTTCATTTGATTTGCCAAAAAACAAAAATTGAGTTAAGGTCCTGAGCAATGCCAGGTGAATCTTCTAGTTTTCAATAAAACCAATGTCTGTTCTGCAGTGACTTCAGGTGGTTTTCATTCTAGGGGTCAGATTCTCAGCTGGTATAAATTGGAGTAACTCCATGAAAATCTGTGGAATGGGGAGGGGGAGAGGAGAGCACTGACAGAATTGCAAGGCCCCCAGGAGTGTTTTGATCAATCTCTAGTTTCTTTTGAATTGATTCACAGTCAACTCCAATGATCTACAATGACCTGTGTACGAGGCAGCTGCTTGTGAACCTATTTGAAAGCTGGGCTGGGACTGGGGTTAGAAGAGATGCACTCCCAGAAACACACCTGCTGCGGATTAGGCCCTCTCCTGCTACTATCTCATCAGGTCCTACAGTGAAAGAAATTGCTGTGTTTAACGTCTATGTGTTGCCTATTATCCACTAATGCAGTTGAGAAAAAAATCAGAAAGATAATTTACAAATTTGTATTTAATATGGGACCTTGTTCCAGCTAATCCACTCCTGATAGTGCAGAAAATACATTGAATTTGAGCTCTTGTATCGAATTGAATATCCTTGTGGGGTACCATTTCCATATTTTCCTTTACGCTATCACTTGGATTTTTTTCCTTCTCAGTTTATATTTTTCTGGCCAGGAAGATTGCACGATTTAGATTTACATTATATTGCATGTAATCAACTGCATTTGCAAGCTTCTGAGTTTACAAGTGCAAATGGTGCATTCATGGGAACAACTGGGCACCAACTATGGGAAAAAGGGCTAAGTACAAATTTGGAAGCTATGTGGAAGTTCTGCCCTTGCCATTCAATAAGCATGTGATTGTAGCAGATTTAAAACTAATAAAAGAAAGTTCTTCTTCACACAGCGTGTAGTCAGCCTGTGGAACTCCTTGCCAGAGGAGGCTGTGAAGGCTAGGACTATAATAGAGTGTAAAGAGAAGCTAGATAATTTCATGGAGGTTAGGTCCATAAAAGGCTATTAGCCAGGGGATAAAATGGTGTCCTTGGCCTCTGTCTGTCAGAGGCTGGAGAGGGATGGCAGGAGACAAATCGCTTGATCATTGTCTTCGGTCCACCCCCTCTGGGGCACCTGGTGCTGGCCACTGTCGGCAGACAGGATACTGGGCTAGATGGACCTTTGGTCTGACCCAGTACGGCCGTTCTTATGTTCTTATGATCGTTTTCCTTCCAACAGGTGTTTTTATACACTGTAGAACACACATTATAGAATGTGCTGTACCATTATCTATGCCTGGGCATAACCAATGGTGACATTTGCAGAACAGGACTAAACTGATGTTATGTTTTAAATGCATTAAAGTTTCATAAGAATTTAAGTTTTAAAATGCCCAAAACATTGGAGGTGGATAATTTTCCAAGAGTTAAATTAAGGGATATTGATTTGATGTAATTGCTGTTTTCACGTATCTAATTGAAACCAGATATGCTATTCAAAGTAATGTGTACACAGTACTAATTAGGGTCTTGGGGTTTGATCTGTTTGTATCCACATCTGTATCTGTACAAATGAGCCCTGGATAGCTGCATTGAAATGCATGGATACAGATACCTGTGGATATAAAGTGGATATCCATGGATTTGCAGGACTTTTCTAAAACCTGTTTAATTTGGTGAGTGTCTTTCCTTTGACTTCAACAGGTGTTGGATCAGACCCTAGAAGAGATCACAAAGATCATGTGATTTAAAACTAAAGCAACACGAGCTAAGGAATGGGAGTTTCTGAAGTCTGATTTTGGGTCTGACACGGAAATGCTGGCATGACACAGATCACTTCAGCTTTCTGCCTTACTCACCTATTTCATAGAATCATAGAATCTTAGAGCTGGAAGAGACCTCAGAAGGTCATCAAATCCAGCCCCCTGCTCTAGGCAGGACCAATCCCAATTAAATCAACCCAGCCAGGGCTTTGTCAAGCTGAGACTTAAACACCTTTAGGGATGGAGACTCCATTACTTCCCTAGGTAACCCATTCCAGTGCTTCACCACCCTCCTAGTGAAATAGTGTTTCCTAATATCCAACCTAGACCTCTCCCACCACAACTTGAGACCATTGCTCCTTGCTCTGCCATCTGTCACTACTGTGAACAGCCTTTCTCCAGCCTCTTTGGAACCTCCCTTCAGGAAGTTGAAGGCTGCTCTCAAATCCCCCCTCACTCTTCTCTTCTGCAGACTAAACAGACCCAACTCCCTCAGCCTCTCCTCATAGGTCATATGCTCCAGCCCCCTAATCATTTGTAATCTGTTTGTCTCACTTGACCTATTGCTTTGAAAGCTGTGTTTTATTACTGCAGATTGAGCATCTGCAATACACATAATCACATGTGGATGCACACATACACAATCTCCTGTGAAAAGTTTGTGATGATTGTTTTTGGTTTGGAAGACAGAAAATTATGTAGCTGTAGTCTGTAGCTTGTACAAATCATTAGACAGTCATTGACCTTATTGGAGCTGCACCGTTTTACACCACTGGGGGACCTGGCCCTAAGATTGTGTCATGAGACTCTTTCAGCTCCAGTTATAAACTATTCACAATGCTTGAGTGTAACTTTTATTCATTTTCCTCCATTTAGCTGGATGTCACTTTTCAGTGATATAGAGCAAAGCAGGGGAAGAGAGATGGTTTAAAAAAACCATCAGCCCAATGGAATGAAATGTAAGGAAACGGGTTTTCCTGTAAATATATCCTATAATAATGTTGTGGGCATAATATTTATAGCCAATGGGGAATAGTCATATGGAAAAAACGTTAAAGTTTAAAGAAAAGACACAGCTGCTTGCATCTAAAATATGGAATCTGATTCTCTGCTCCCCTCCATTGCCTATATTCTATGTATCTTTACTGTCTTCCGCAGAATTAGTCTTGACTTACACTAACATAAGCTAGAGAATAATTGGGCCCAGCAAATTCTGAAGTAAGATCCATAATTAAATTCACTGAAGTACTTACTTATATGAGGAATTTTAAATAGGGCTGGCTGGAAAACCACCATTCTGTTTTATTAGAAATGTCAAGGTTTTGGTATTTGCTTTAGTTCCAGAGTGAAGCTCTGACACCTTGTTTGAGAAGGGGAGAGAAAACCTGCCCAACCCAGAATATCCAGGTAGTTCACACACTCACCTGTGATATGGAAGATTTGCCCTGCCTGGTTTTGGGAAGGAACTTGTAGCTGTTTCTTCCACTTTGCAGGCAAGTGGCGGAACCATGTGGCTGCTCTGGGTCTCTCTCTCAAATTGCATCCTGGACTGGAGAAAACGTCCCAATGTTTTCGTTGAAACGGACGTGCTTCTGTGAAATACTGTGACACAATGGCACTTTTTAAAGGGAAAAATAGTTTTGTTGACATTTTCCCCACCAGCTCTGACTACAAGTCCACATCTAGTTTCACTGAAGTCAACTGGACCATTCACACACTAAAAGTGAACTATGTAATTAAATACATTGATGAACTATGGACTATGGGAACTCATGGGCCACATGGTAGAAGGTGCTGTGGGCTTTTACCTTTCATTGATATGAAGCCCCTAGTGGGTAAATAGCCACGAGCTACAGCCATCAATCTAAGACAGATGCATAGTAGGGCAAATCTCCAAGCATCGCTCTTGATGGAGAAATGTATGGAAAAGAGGTAAATCATAAATTGTAAGGTATATAATCTACTAGTGTTTTAGGCTGCATACTCTCATCTAGACTGCATGAGCACAGCCTGTCAGGGTTTGGCATTTTTGCTAGTTGATCCCCATTTCTCAACCTTTAATAATTTTCTGGTACTCCTTCAACAGAATGGTGCGGGGATGAGGGGGAAGACGCTCAGATGTTATAAGTCAGGTTTGCTGTGAGTCATTGCAAGGAGTCTCTGTGGTGGAAGTGCATCTAAATTAGCAAAGCACTCAGGAGCAAGAGGTCCAGCCACTGCAGCCCATAAAACATCAGCATGCAATCAGGGCTGCAGTACAAGCAGAAATCCAGCTATTACTTTCTAGTAGCTTCCTTGACCAGCCCCCCGTCTAGCAGAATTATGGCTGATGAAAGTTCCAGAATTCCTCTGGATTCCACCACTTAAGATCTGAGTTCCCCTCTCTCCGAAGAACACCAGTGAAGCCCAACTCATCCCAAAACAGGAGCCGTGACTGTGCAAGCTTCTTCCCATTCCCAGCCTGCTCTGCTAATGGACCCCCAAAAACCCAGCACTAGCAGTCAGATGTTCAGGCTTCATGCTGCTTCAGTCAATGTGACAGGTTTTTTTTTTTCTTTATGATATAGATCCCTGTCTACTAGGAATTGAGCCCATGATACCAACTGTTTTCATGCAGGCCACTGAACAGCCATTGGATGTCAAGTGAGTCTATACCCTATTAACCCAACTGGGATTAATACCAGTGACTGACGGATCAAAAGCTCCATAGCCTGTTACAAGTGTCTCACAAGTGTCATTTCTCTGCAGTTATCCTCTTTTTTTTTCTTTTCAATGTGACCCTTAATTATGTCCTGCTGCACCGTGTGACTCTATGTGGCTAGAATTTCTCCCATCTGTGAATTTCACACCATACGTTTAAAGAAACTGCTGGGTCTGGTGAAGGCACGTGAGTTGAATGCTAGAATGTGAGTCATTTAAAGAAAATGAGCAGCATTAGCTGGACAATATATGGGCAATAGCATGTTGAACACTATTGTAAAGCCAAGTATCATGTACGGTATACTGTCCTTTGTCCATGTGCAAAGGTGGTTAGAAAGCAGATTTCCATCCTCAGGAGAAAAAAATAGATTTTGAAAAAATATTCATCTCAAATCAAGATGAAAAACATAATTTACATTTTTTTTCATTTAAATGAAATGCTGACCTTATTTTGATTTCAGGCTATTGGCAATGCTTGACTTCAGTACTTTCAAAATATTTTGTTTATATTGTGCCTCTTTTTAAACATTTTAAAAGGTTTTAAATGTAAAAGAAAATTTCAAGATAAAAAGTCGTTTCAAAATGAAAAATCAAAACTCTCCATTCTAGAAATGCTGAAATGGACATTTTGACATTTTTTAAATGTTCTTTTCCCCAATCTTATTTTTTAAATTTGTGGTTATTGTTGAAATCAGCACAATTTCACAAAAAAGATTTAATTTTGTGGAAATGACATTTTCTGACAGACAACTGACAGAAATTTTTGACAGTACTGAGGTAAAAGCGCCATGTGTTATTGTGGAACATGCTACCAGTAGTGTGTCTGTATACTGAGGTTGCATCTCAATCTTATCTCCATACACAGGACACTAAAGATTTTTTGCAAGGTTTACTCTCCTAAATGAAATAAAACTGCTACCCCGTGGGACTCATCCATCATTTAACTAATGATTTTACATCACTGGAATGCAGAAAAGCATCTACAATTAAAAACAAACCAACCCTGTAAACAATTAATCTATTTCACTCAAGGCCATTGAGTTCTGCCAAGGATTAGCTTGGGCAATCAATAATGCACTTCTGCAGATCTCAAACCTTTTTCAATTTCCATAGTTGAAAATTTTAAAGCAAAATTTCTCTGAGTGGGTCCTTTTTAATGAGAAATGGAGTGCAGTTCTGAGTGCAATCCCAAAAGAAACTTTTGTTGTTGTTGTTGTTGCAAAAGTGGCTCCTTTTGAAACTCTCAGTGACATGGGAGGCATGAAAAATACCGAATACTTTTTGTGACTCTTTCATGTCCCTCTAGCTAAAACTGTGTTGGGCGCCAAAGTTGATTAACCTCTGCAACACATGCCCAGTGACTGCCATTAGATGAGTCATATGGCAGCATGAGCCAAGTTCCATCCCAGGGAAAAAAAACCCAGCTATAGCACAGGAACAAACCCCTGAAAAAAACAGGAATCTAGGACTGTATTTGGGCTATAAATACAGTTTAGAACTGTCTGGCTATTTGCTTTAATCCCCTGCGCTTCTATTTTAAATTTAAATGGTATTACCCTGTTAACCACTTTCCATTTTTATCATTCTTACCATGATGTAAGGACATGAGATATTTTAGAAACCAGAAAAGGGCCATTTGCACCATTATGGCTTGATGCTAATTTCTGTCCATTTCTTGAACTAATCCTCATCCTGGTGATGAACTATTTCTTTACATATGCCTCGCACAAAACTTCCCATACCCTTTAACCTATGATAAATCCATTGGAGTGGGGAGGGGGGGGGGGGTCTCAGATAGAAAGGAGGAAGGACTGGAGGAAAGCTTCCTTTTGTTCCTCCTGCTTTTTCACTAAGGCTGTGTCTAGACTCTGTCGGCAGAGACATGTAGATTAGGGTTGTAGGCAAAGGCAAATGAAGCCGCGATTTAAATGATCGCGGCTTCATTTACATTTACATGGCTGCCGCGCTGAGCCGACAAACAGCTGATCAGCTGTTTGTCGGCTCGCCGCTAGTCTGGACGCTCCCCTGCCGACATCAAAGCCCTTTGTTGGCAGCCCCGTTATTCCTCGTGGAATGAGGTTTACCGGGGCTGCCGACAAAGGGCTTTGATGTCGACAGGGGGAACGTCCAGACTAGCGGCGAGCCGACAAACAGCTGATCAGCTGTTTGTCGGCTCAGCGCGGCAGCCATGTAAATGTAAATGAAGCCGCGATCATTTAAATCGCGGCTTCATTTACCTTTGCTGAACAAACAAATCTACATGCCTCTGCCGACAGAGGCATGTAGTGTAGACGTACCCCATGACTGATATTGTACAACACATGATATTAATGGTAGAAATAATTTTCAGTATTTTCTGAGTCATTTAAGAGATACTGCAGTCACATTTAAAAAAACACGTAGGCATCTAAGCTTACTTAAAAGTCAATGGGGTGTAGACTTCTAAGGATCAGAGTTTTAAAGGTATTGAGGCTCTAAAGATGAAGTTAGGTGCCCAGTGTGATTTTCAAAAGTGATGAGGTGCCTAAATCCCATTGTAATAAATGGGAATTCTAAGTACTGCTCAGAGAAAATTTTTAGATGAAAGGATTTTCACCAAAAAATGCAGATTTGGGTCAACCGAAATAGTCCACAAATCCATGTCAAAGTTCACCAAAATGTTTTAATCAGAACAAAAAAATACAAATTCAGAAGAAGTCAAAACATTTCATTCAGATCTTTTCAAAATGAAACTTTTTGACTTTTCAAAGATTGAAATGAAATGTTTTCTTTTTGGTCAAACAAAGTTTTTTTTTTTTAAGCTGAAATTCAACTTCTTTGACTTTTTCAGTTCACTGAAACATCTAAAAAATTTTGAATTGCTCCAAAACTATTTTTGTTTTCAATTTTTGGATTAGCCACTAAATCAATAAATTGGTTATTCACCGCTCTCTCCTCATAAGCCACCTGAGTATTTTTGAATATGCTACCATGTGTTTGGATTTACATATAGATTCATTATGTGAAGTTACAACTCTATGCACATCATGGTACACAAAAGTTCAATAACAATGACAGATGAGGACAAAGCTTTCTGATGGTTTGTTAATGCTGCATTTTGTGGACAGACAGTGTAAATAGGCTCTTGGGGACCACATTGATTGAGATAGCTGAGGTTCAAGATGAACAGATATTTAATATGAAGTATTTACATCTTTTCAGTAGGAAGTAGGACTCCTGTTGTTGGAGAGAGAGGGTGGGACACACAATTATAGCTTTCCCCTCTTGTGGACCCCTATACCTCGCACAAGGATGGTATAGTACTTCAAATAACAAAGGCATTTCCTGGGAGAACCCAACCACAAAGCTATATCTGCACTAGAGGCTGGCCCCAGTGCAGCCCCCGAGAGCAGACAGGATTGTTAAAAAGGCAATTCGTACTGATCCAATTTATGCTGGGTTCAGGCCAGAGTGAACCGCATCAGTGCAAATTGCTGCTTAGTTTGTCTCCATTTGGGATTTGCACTGGTGCAGCTATGCCAGTGATGGCACTAGTGCATGCAAGGCTGTTTGAATGCAGCTGTGTATACTGCAGTGCATTATGTAGGCACAATGCATGGCAATGAAGATTTCAGTCTGAGGCAGGACAGTAATTCCTGGTGAAGGAGATCAAATAGAATGTGAGAAATGGAGATGAAGCCAATTGTTTATTTTTTGTCCACTACTGTAAAATATTACAGGGACCTTGCAATGCATCTCTGCTTTCCGGCTTTCTCCTGTCTGTTTGGGTGTGGTTTAGTGGGCCTGGCTCGTGGCCAGATCTGGATAGAATCTCACAACACATACAGTGATATAGAGAGGGCTATTTTTACAGAGGAGTAAGCCAATCTTTCTTTCTCTCCCCTGTGTCTGCTTGTTTCCTAGGTACACCACATTCCCCACAGCGAGCTTTCCACTCCCAGAGAAAGTTTGTGCAAGTCCTAAAATAATTTCATCCCACCGGCCCACAAATATTCCCATTTGGTAAGCCTTATATAGAGTAATTATTGTTTGACATGGCACCACAGCTAGGTCAGGGCTTATTTTGGGTTGTGTGTTATAAAAAGCTGTTTGTTTAAAAAAAAAAAAAAGACTATGTTTGCCCATCTGTCATGTTGAACAAATGGGTCTAGAAACTTGTTAGTTGCCTTTGTTGTTTGTTTGTTTGCTTGAAGAGTCAGCATTCAGCGATACCAAAGCCATCTAGCCGTCAGTGTCCAGCTTATGTAGATGTGTCTTCATTTTAATTATAAAATGTAATGGGTAGGTAGCCAGTTGTTGTGGGGCTAATGACATATGCTGGTGGGAATCACATTTTTGGAGGAGAAGGTGAAAACTTAGTAGCCACACAGGTAAGAAGCTAAATATTATGGGCAAGTGACAGGAGTGACAGTAAGAAAGTTAAGCTACCTGCTTCACTTTTCATCTATATAGCACATAGCACTTTTAGGGTATGTCTACACTACAACGTTAATTCGAACTAACTTAGTTCGAATTAGTTAATTCGAACTAAGCTAATTCGAACTAACGGATCCAGACTAAAAAACTAGTTCGAATTAGCGTTTTGCTAATTAGAACTAGCATGTCCACATTAAGTGGACCCTGAACCGGGGTTAAGGATGGCCGGAAGCAGTGCCGGCAGGGCATCAGAGGAGGACTTAGAGCGTGGAGCTGCTGCCTCAGGCTAGCCGAGGGCTGTGCTTAAAGGGTCCCGACCCCCACCCCGGACAGACAGTTCTCAGGGGTGCCCCGCTTGCAAAGCAGTCCTGGCTTGGAGTGCCCGGATTATCCACACTGGGCACATCACACCACTCAGCCATCAGCCCGGCTGCACTTGCCGCAGGCTGCTATCTGGGAAGAGGGAGCAATTGGGGGGCTGCAGGAGAGCTTCCACCCCCAGAAGCCCGCAGAGCCAGCCCAGTCCTCCCCATCGGGGGCTCGTGCCCCATTCCTCCCTCACCTCCTTCCACTTACCCTTCCCTAGCCCCTTTTCTTGATGTACAAAATAAAGATAACGTGTCTTCCAAAATGGAATCTGTCTTTATTGAACAAAACCGAGAGAGGCTGGGAGAGGGGAGGGCAACTAAAATGATCAGGGGTTGGGAACAGGTCCCATATGAAGAGAGGCTAAAGGGACTGGGACTTTTCAGCTTAGAAAAGAGGAGACGGAGGGGGGACAGGATAGAGGTCTCTAAAAGCAGGAGTGGGGTGGAGAGGGTGCATACAGAAAAGTTCTTCATTAGTTCCCATAAAGAAGGACTAGAGGACACCAAAGGAAAGGAATGGGTAGCAGGCTTCAAAGTAGTAACAGAAAGTTGTTCTTCCCAAAGCAAAGAGTCAACCTGTGGATCTCCTTGCTGCAGGAGGCTGTGAAGGCTACAACTAGAACAGAGTTTAAAGGGAAGTGAGATCAAGTCATGGAGGTTGGGTCCATGGAGTGCTATTAGCCAGGGGGTAGGAGTGGTGTCCCTGCCCAAGGTTTGTGGAAGGCTGGAGAGGGATGGCACGAGACAAATGGCTTGGTCACTGTCTTCGGTCCATCCCCTCCAGAGTTCCTAGGGTTGGCCGCTGTCGGAAGACAGGCTACTGGGCTAGATGGACCTTTGGTCTGACCCAGGATGGCCATTGTAAGCTCAGGGCTCAGGGTCGGGGGTCTCACTGGACCCCCTTGATTCTCTTGCACACCTGCTCCTGGGTGGCCAGGCTGGCAGCTCTCCTGCCCTAGCCGGCCACTTTCCTGTGCCTAGTGCAGAGATCATGGACGAGGTCCACGATGTCCGCACTAGCCCAGGTGGGTGCCTGCCTCTTGCGGTCCCGGGCAAGTTCCCGGGAGCCGCCAGCCTGGTCCCGGGAAGAGGGGGAGGGCTGGGGGGCATCGGGTGGGTGGCTCGATCTGTGCCAGGTGCAGGGTCTGCTGGCTGGGTGCTGGCAGGCTTGCACCTGGCACGGGCACCGTAGCCAGCCCGTGGCCCTTTAAGGGGTCCGGGACCAGGAGGGGGGCAGTAGAGTTTCCCTGGTGTTGGCCAGAGTGGCCACCAGGGAAACCTGGGGAGAGCTAGCCTCCCACTAGTTCGAATTAAGGGTCTACACACCCCTTAATTCGAACTAGCTAGTTCGAACTAGGCTTAATCCTCATGGAATGAGGTTTCCTAGTTTGAACTAAGCGCTCCGTTAGTTCGACTTAAATTCGAACTAACGGAGCGCTAGTGTAGCGCCTATGAAAGTTAGTTTGAACTAACGTCCGTTAGTTCGAACTAACTTTGTAGTGTAGACATACCCTCAGTGCTCAAGGAACATCCCATCTGTTAGTCAACTAATTCTCACAACTGCTTTGTGAGATAAATAAATGTATAGTCTTGTTTTACAGATGGAGAAATTGAGGCACCAGAGAGGTAATGAATTGCCTGCGGCCACACGAGTGAGTCAGCTTGGATTAGACCAAAGGAGCTTCTGGCTTCTATCCGTATGTTCATTTCTCCAGAGCAAGCAACGTCAGATAGCAAAGTTCTTTCTACTTTTAATAACTGGTTCTAAAAACTGACGTGTGTGTATCTACATCTACATCTACATCTGTATCTATCAATTGCTTTACCCATTTCTGAAATGCAGCTACTTTAGGGGTGGGAAACAGCTGTTGTTTAATGGTGAGCAGCAATACTTTGCAATGTTTTAGGACAAGGTTGGAAAACTATTGCATTCAATAATTTGGTTATGCAATTACCCAAGTTCGAACTTGACCAACACATCTAAATTAGTACCACATACTCTTACAAAGATGGTCATAGCAGCTTTAATGATCACAAGGGACGGAAGTTTTATCCAGGAGTATGTCTAGACCAGTGGTCTCCAACCTTTTTACACCGAAGATCACTTTTTAAATCTCAGAACAGGCGAAGATCTACCGCCCCGCCCCTTCCTTGAAGTCCCGCCCCTTTCTTGAAGCCACGCCCACTCTATTCTCCTCCTCTCCATCACTTGCTATCCCTAGCCCTTACTTACACACTCTGATAAACAGTTTATTTTTAAATTATGCGCTATATAAAATTAAAATCACGTGTTTATAGTTATGAAATAAATGGTCTGTTTTTTATTCATGCTATTTAAATCTAAAATGAAGCATTTATAATTATAAATTTTTTGGGGACAGAGTTCTGCGGCTGGGGGCAGGGTGCTGGGAGGGCAGAGGACAAGGTTCTGCAGCAGGAGACAGAGTGACAGTGGGGACAGAGTTCTGCGGCTGGGGCAGGGGAGAGGGAACAGGGTGCTGGGAGGGCAGAGGACAGGGTTCTGCAGCAGGAGACAGAGTGACAGTGGGGACAGAGTTCGGAGAGTGGGGTCGGGAATGGGGACAGAGGTCTGTAGCTGGGAACAGGGGAGTGGAGTCTGGGGAGTGGGGACACGGTGTCAGTGGCCGCAGAGTCACTTGCATCTGCCTCCTCCCAGGATTCTCCTCCACCCCCCGCGGGAAGCCAGCACATGCCTCATCTGGGCCCCCCGTGGCAAAAGGGAAACCCCGAACGTGCCTGCCCTGGAGCTAACTCCCGCCTCCCGCGTCGGGGCCAAACACCGGCGGGAGCCTGCCTCGGGGGCAACCCCCCCATTCCGCGGCGGGGCCAAACCCCCATGGGAGCCTGCACCAGGGGCAACCTCCACCCCTCCCGCGGCGGGGCCAAACCCTCCTCCCGCGGCCCAGCCAACTCCCTTCCCTCCCAAACCCCGGGGCCGACTCCCGCGGCACAGGGAAACCCCTGCGCCCAACTCACCCCTCCGGCGCCGGCGGTGCAGGGAATCCTCCGCACTCCTCCTCTAGGGCCAACGCCCCCTCCCCCAGCACGCAACAGAGCTGTGGGAGGGGGAGCAGCCCGCGTACTTCCGGAACCCCCGGAAGTGACGCGGGCTTCAGAGAGGATTTCCGTCCACCCCGCGGGAAGCCGGCACTACACTAGAGGTAGGTAGTGGGGCTTCTCGGGGGTGGGGAGAAAATGAGGGGCGGGGTTGCCCGAACACCTCGCAATCGACTGGTCGAGGCCTCGCTATCGACCAGTCGATCATGATCGACGGGTTGGTGACCACGGGTCTAGACTGTATCCCTCTGTCGGCAGAGGGATGCAGATTAAACAGGTCGACATTGCAAATGAGGCAGGGATTTAAATATCCCGTGCCTAATTTGCATAAAAATGGCCACCACATTTTGCCGACTCAGCACTTTGTCAGCAAAAAGCTGCAGTCTAGAAGGGGATTTGTTGAGAAAGAAAGCCTTTTCCGACAGATCTCTTAAGCCTCCAGCAAGGAGGTTTACAGGATCTGTCGAAAAAGGCTTTCTTTCTCGACAGATCCCCCTCTAGACTGCCGCTTTTTTCTGACAAAGTGCTGAGTTGGCAAAACGCAGTGGCCATTTTTATGCAAATTAGGTGCAGGATATTTAAATCCCTATCTCATTTGCAATATTGACCTGCCTAATCTGCATCTCTCTGCCAACAGAGGGATGCAGTCTAGACATACCCTAGAAGTTAGAACACGGACTTCTGAGTTAGGACTTGAATTCAGTTCTTAGTGACCCAGAGGAATTCCTCTCACCTCTCTGTGTCTCAGTGGATTTAGTAATACTCATGTGCTCTGAGTGGGACATGTTAGGGGTTAATTTACTGTTTGTTAATCCTTTGGTAACTCAGAGGAAAAGAGCAGTGTAACAGTATTATTAGAAGCAGTGAGGATCTTGGCTATATTAGTGGTACACCTTTTGGGTAAGTTGTGTCAGGGCAAAGAAATCGGGGCCTGAATGGATGAACCATATGTAGGTAGAGTTCATTGGTATGTGTGGAGGAAACTGTCCAAAGCACACGTTGCAGCTGTATCCTCTCACAATAACAGATTCTTTGCTCCTAAGAACTTACAGTATAAGATAGATAAATATAGAGCAGATTGACATGTTTTCTGGACAGGGACTTAGTTGTATTGAGTTCTAAGGTGCTATTTTCTCTTCTGTTTGTGGGACATTTGATAGTGTCATTCCTTATTACAGTTAAGGGGAGTTACCACTCTTAAACCCATGGAAGATTTGAAAGGTTTTTACCCACATGAACATGCTCTTTAGAGCCTCTGAGTTTCCAGATTATTCATTAAAGCAGGGAGTCTGTTGTTTTGTTTCAAGATGGGTGAACTGGATGGAACAAAATAGGAACCGGACCAAAGCTTCATCTAAAATTTAATTCAGGCTTGTTTGTGAGGCTTTTGTTTTCACAGCGGCTTCAGAATGTTTGATCATTGTCCAAGAATACCGAAAGAAAAGCCTTTGCATGTCGTACTTCAGGCATCACAGGAATCAGCTTGTGTCATGATGTATGGAACCACAGAAAACAAAGACAGATACAGATACAGATTATGGCACAGCTTGAATTCTAACTTTGCCTCCTTTGTTTATTGCAGACCACACCCTGCAGGAAACACTGTGCAGCCCCTAGAGACATCTAGTGGCTGAATAATACACTGCAAGTTAACAGAGAGTAGAAGAAGCCGAAGTTGCAGAAGAGAACTGCTTCTCTTGCTGTTTCCAGTTTGAAGAGAAGGGAAATTCTGTTTCCTTCTCTATATTTTCTGCCATATCATGCCCCAGTCCAGGTCTTCTCTGCATGCATTCAGTGCTGTCGTCCCTCTGGACCTTGATCTGCAGAGGAGTGTGGAAAAAACAGGTTTTCACACTGGTCTGGTTTTGTTCATGTAGATCCCTGCTGATGACAGCTGGAGGCTCAAGACCCCTTTGTCTTCCTTTGCTTGAGGAACACAGCTACTGCCCTGTCCCAGGATTGGCCTGGGGAAGACAGCGGGAAACATTTTTCAAGGTAAGGAAACAACATTTCCAACTGGTGCAGCAAAATGAGCCACAGCAGAATAAGGGTTAACCTGTCATCATGCTGGCCATAGCAGTTCAGGCAATAAATCTCACAATCTCTTTATTCACCACCCCAGCAGTTGAGATCTGTTTGGGATACTTTTGAGAAAAGCCTCTGCTTGTCTGTAGTATCTTGCTTGGATGGCATATCCAATGGACCTGTCATAACTCAGCACCAGCAATGTCTAGGAGACCACAGATGTGGACACTGTAGAGTATCAGAGTGAGGATCATCTCAGCAAGAAAGCGCCAACTCTCCTTGCCACATTGGTCTGGCAAAGTTTGAGCTTGTTGAGTAGCAAGACATATCTAGAAGTCACTTAAATAAATGGCTGGAGTAAACCAGGATTTTGAGTCGGAGCTCTTATTTGTATTGACTGTTGTCACCTTGGCAGGATCTAATTTATCTTACTTTTCTATAGTTGCACACAGGCAGTCTAAAGGGCACCCGTCTTACAGTTTAGAAAGAGAGACTTTTTCCTTATCTGTTAGCTTTCTTTCTTTGACATCTCCTGTCCCAGTCCCGGTGTTTGACAGAACCTAAAGAAACAGAACCTAAGCATTTGAAGTGGCACTCAAGAGGCAATAGGAAAATGTCACTGTTTCTTAATCTTATTTTTTTGTGGTTTTCTACAACCAGTCTTGGTTATCATTGCTCCCAACCAAGCTTCTGGCTAAGGAAAAGGGCAGGTAGCAAGCTTCCCTCAAAGAGCTATACTGATGTTCATTAGGATGTGTCTTCACTTGGATAAAACATCTTCAGCTGGCCAAGTCAGCTGGCTTAGGCTTCAGGGCTCTAAAATTGCCATGTAAACATTTGAGCTCAGACTAGAGCCCACACTATGGGACCCTTTGAGGAGGCAGGGTTGCAGATCCCAAGCCCATATCAGCTGAACAACGCCTGTGACAGGTGTTTATATTGAAGTGTACTCTTGGTCCTCGAAGGGGAGGACTTACTTTTGGAGATCAGAGGGAAGTTTGGTCTCCATGCGCTCCTCTGCTGGGCAGCTGGCTGCCAGCAGCAACCTTCCTGGTCAGCTTTAAAGCTGTGTAAAATATTTGACTCTGTTTTGCTTCTTCATATCATGTGATTTTTATGCAGAAAACATGCAAAATGCCTGCTTTTGAGGCCTTTGCTCAAAACTAGCTTTTTGATGGAAAACGTTTGCAAGCTGTTCTTCCTCTGCTCATCCCCATTGAGGTCCTATTTCACATTTCACCCTGGTCTTCAAGGGCCTCAGAGAGCCATGCTCTCTCTGGCCTGGGAAAGGTCTTCTCCTGAGGAAGGAGTGACCACCACACCAATAATGCAGCAAGAGTGGAGCACAATGGGGACGAGGCACCATCTTTGCTGTAACTCAGTAGGACATTGATGGCCTTGTTTAGAGCCAGAGTGTTTTCCCACTGCATTGTGGGACACGGATGAGTTACCAGCCCTCTCTAAAAGAGCCTTGTGAGGCAGAGCACCATACCAAACAATGCCCTTATCAGCCTGCTGAGGAGAACATCTGACATTCTACTGAAGCAATGGAAAATCACTTTCTCTTCACCTTCCTGTATCTCCACCATCCTATTGACCAAATCTGCCATCCCAGGGGGAATGTGACCACATTTAGCTCATTAGATTAAAAGGATGATAGTGAGAAACACTGTTGGGAGCATCTGGACATAAGGCCCAGCCCCCCAAGGTGTGATATGCTCTTGTCTCCTGTTGATTTGGATGGATTTTGAGGATCTTAGCATCCTGCAGAATCAGAGCCCTAGGTGCTGTGGTGACTGGGGGAGAGAAGGATGATTTTTCAGTTATAGCTGCCCACTGTGATGCTTTGATGTCTCAGTCTGCCATCTAGAAATCTCAGCTAGCATAGCCAATATGGCTGCCTGGCAGCAGCTAGTGCTCCAACTTGTAGGCTAATACAGTGCTTATCTGCATGCAGAGACATAGACGGTGAGAGATTGAATGCAAATGTAGCATCTAGCAGCCTCAGTGCCTTCTTGCAAACTATTGATTAGGTGTCTGATTTACTTTCCCTTGATAATAGACCATAGGAATAAGCCAATAGAACGAGGAGAAAGAAAACCTGTCATGATCATTCGATGCAGCTGGTGAGCCAGTGGAGAGACAAAGCCATCTGATTGGGTTAGAATAAAGCTAGGGTTGGGGGAACTGTCTTAGCAACAGCAGAACTGAACTTACCCCCTCCCTTCTGTGCCCACAGTGCTGCCACACTGGAAAGTTCTTGATTATATTCCTTGATGCTTTTATTTCACGATAGCCCTATCTGAGCATGACTGGTTTGGTTCACAGAGTGTGCCTGTTTACCTGGTCACTTCATAGTTTTTTAGAAAGAATGAAAGGATTTCTGTTGCTCTGACCAATCTTACTAAAACCCAGTATTGAGCTCCAGGTAAAATGATATGCCAATATCTTAATTTCCTTTGTTTTGAAATCCCTCTGTGTGGGCATCATGGGCTAAAAAGCAAAGGTGGAATTTATTGTCCTGTGGAGCTTTTCACTATCTTATTTTGATGCATTTCCAAAGCAGATGAAACAATGTAAAAATGTCCCCTCCATTATGATATGATATTTGTGCTGCAGTATTACAGTTTGAGGGAGATAGACAGTTTTTGTGGTGAGAGCTGGAAACCCAGGTTTATATGCACAGCTCTGCCAATGACTTGGAGTGGGAACGCTTTCCGTGCCTCATTTTCCATCTGGGTCTATTTTACGGCTCACACAGTATACATCAGCCTGCACCATAGCTGGTGCTTAAGTTCTAGACTTAGAGTTTAATGTTTGTAAAACATGTTGCTATCCTAAGATGAGAGATACCTTCACTACCAGGTGAATGCCACTGAATAACATTAAGATCTCATATAAAGGACACTCCTTTATTGTTGAATAGGTGAAATCTTCAGTTTCCTGTACCACAAGTACATCGTACAGGAAGCTAGAAGGGTCTGGTAGCTACATTATTGCACTGGGAATAAGGAGAAAAGAGTTCTAATCCCAGCACTGCCTCTAACCTATATGATCTTAGATCCTCACACCTATTTTCTCATCAACCTTTTGTCTGTTTTGTCTACTAGGACAAAGACAAGCTAGGGTTGTTCTTATTATATGTATCTGCAGCAGCTAACACAGAAGGATCCTGACTTCACTCCTGATCTCTAGGCACTGCCCTCAGACAGGATGTTAGTGGTGGGGTTTTGGACTAAATCGTGTCAAATTGCAAAGGGTAATTTAAAAAAGGTTGAGAATGAAGATAAACTGAACATTTACTGGAAACCAAATAGGGATGTAAAATCTGTTTAATTGGTTAACCTGTTAAACATTATGGCTACGTCTACACTGGCATGTGCCTTTGCGCAAGAGATGTGCTTTTGCGCAAAAGCATCCGTGCCAGTGTAGACCCTCTCTTGAGCAAGAAAGCTCTGGTGGCCATTTTAGCCAATTAACGTTGCCTGTCTACACTGGCCTCTTGCGCAAGAACAGGTGCGCAAGAGGGCTTATCCCTGAGCAGGAGCATCATAGTTCTTGTGCAAGAAGCCCTGATTTCCTACGTTAGAACACCAGTGTTCTTGCACAAGAACTCCCTGCCAGTGTAGACAGGCAGCATGTTTTTGCGCAAAAGCGGCCGCTTTGGTGCAAAATCATGCCAATGTAGACACAGCCTATATGTTTAACTGGTTAGACGATTAAAGGGGTTAACTGGTTAATTAGTCACATCCCTAAAACCAAACTTAGGCATTTTGAGTCCTTTCTGGGCATGACCTTCATTGTCCTCTTCTCACCTGCTGACTTGTTTAGCTCATAAGCATTTACACTTTTATCTCGCTATTTTCATGTTGATAATAGGCATAGATTTTGTTAGTCCTGCATCTGTTGCGATGGCGGGTACAATAATAGAAGCACCGCCGGGACCAATATATATTGGCCTTGTCTCAGGAGCGTGTCCAGTAATGTCTAGGTCAGGGAGCCTGTAACTGCAGAGTCAGGGAATTTAGTCAGCTGTCATCACTTCTTAATTAAAAATAGCAGAGCCGCACTTGCATTCCACGGCTTTGTGTTAACTCATTTGTCATCTGTCCTCTTTTCACCAACAGATCACCCCCTCACCCTGAAAAAAAGAGATGATGTGCATCAACTTAGCAGGTACAAAGGCAGGTTTCTTCAGAGAGGACTTGTAAGAAAGAAAATACCTTTTAACTGAATGCATAATTAACTCGTGGAACTCAGTACTTTGAGATGTTATTGAGACCAATAGTTTAGGCGGAATCAAAGGAGGAGTGGACTTATTTAACTGTATGGGATGTCTACTTCCGTGGTTCAGGGAATAAGCCAAACAATAACAGCATGGAGTTGAGAAGAAACTTATGGGAAAATTAACCCATGATCATCCACTATGGGATTTCTTGCTCTTTCTGCCAAAGCAACTGATCCTCTGCTGACAGAGACAGATTGGACTGTCAGTTTGATCCAGTCAGATTGTTGCTGTGTTCCTTTACACATAACTGACCGCATTCCTTATTTCCTATTAAATAGAGTTCCACAATATCTCTGCTTGCTATCGCCTAGTGGTAGGTTTCACTAATTTCATTGTGAAACTCCTGAGGAGACATTGAGCTGGGACATTACACCAAGGTCAAGAAGCTGTAGGGGAGACAAATAGGCTGTGTCTACACTGGGCCACTTATTCCGGAAAATCAGCCGCTTTTCCGGAATAAGCTGCGCGCTGTCTACACTGGCCCTTGAATTTCCGGAAAAGCAACGACGCTCTACTGTACAAAATCAGCCGCTATTCCGGAAAAGCTACGCTGCTCCCGCTCGGGCATAAGTCCTTATTCCGGAACACTGTTCTGGAAAAGGGCCAGTGTAGACAGCCCAGTAGTCTTTTCCGGAAAAAAAACCCCGATCGTGAAAATGACGATTGGGGCTCTTTTCCGGAAAAGCGCGTCTACATTGGCCACAGATGCTTTTCCGGAAAAAGGGCTTTTCCGGAAAAGCAGCCTGCCAACGTAGACACTCTTTTTCCGGAAATACTTATAACAAAAACTATTCTGTTTTAAGCATTTCCGGAAATTCATGCCAGTGTAGACACAGCCATAGTGTGTTGTAATATATTTACTGAATGAAAATGCAACTCCCATTCCTCTTCTCCTACCCCCCATTCCGCCCAAAAAAGGGGAGAGGTGGAGTGCATTGCCTGATGAGATATTCTTTAACACTTGGAGGCAAGGAACAGTTCTGGCAATTGGGAGACTTTTTTCTTGCTGCTGCTTCGACAAATAAATCACTGGTGGAATTACACGAGGCCTCATTCTGACCATACTTACACCAAATTCTGTTAATTTCAGTGAAGTTACTCCTGATATGCACCAGTGCAAGTAAAAACAAACATATCTAATACATATCTGACCTGTTACCTACACCCCAAAGAAATGTATGTGCAGGTCCATTGGATTGATGTGGGATCAAATTCAAACCCTGATGTAATTTCACTAAAGTTAATCATAATGTCAGGGTGAATTTGGCCCATTTTGTGTTCACTTACTATTATGTAGTACATTTAATACAGTTGCACCTAGGAACCAACCAAGAATAGGGCCTTGTCATGCAAGGCCCTGTATTAGCACAGGGATGCAGAAAGGCCTTTCCCCAAACATACACAAACAGGAAGTAATGTAACAGTTTAGTAATTTAATATCACCCAGTGGGGTCAGTAGCTAAACTCAACTGGATTCCACTCTGAATATTTTAAAAGAACCTAAGTGAATTAGTTGCTCGGCTTCTAATGAATTTTAATGGGATCTGGGCACTTCATTATAGGATCATTTGAAAATCACAGCCTCAACTACTTTGTAATCCAAGTAGATATTGTGACATGGATTTATAACTATCTGTGTTACAATTCATTGAAACCTTTGACCAGTCAGATGGAAAGAGATCTCTTTCGGCTGAGACCACTTGTCAACTCATGTATCCCAAGAAGGGGTGCTACAGCTAAAACAGCAGACACGGTGCACAAAGTTGTCTGGAATCCATCCTTAGCTTGTCCTGCCTTTGTGAGGACATACACGGCTGCTACATGGGGGACCTCTCCTAAAATACTTTCCTTGAAGAAACAGACTGAAACACAGAGTGTACAACAAGAACTAACATTATTCTAACTCCTTCAGCATTTTCCCAGGAAGTTTTTTCTTGACCTTCACTTAATATTGTGAAAGTGAAACCACTCTGTCCAGACTCAAATCATTCATCCACAACACCAGAACTAAGAAACATTTCAGAACCTAAACAATTTTAGTACAAGAGTACTTCCAAACATCATCTGAGTACCTCAGAGCACTTGATAATGATTAAACCTTGTAATGCCCTTGTGAGGTAGGTTATGCCCATTTTATTACCATGCACAGAACCGTTAAGTTTCTGGGGGATATGGTAATTTTGCTAACTGTGTTTGTATACCTAGAATTTGTGGGATGTGCCAACTGAACCGTAGAAGTGCTTTGATTGGATGCAGAAGGAGCACACAGCTCTCACAGTCAGCCTTGTGTGCAATCTGTGTGTTCCTCACTTCAAGCGTCCTTGCTTTATGTGCATGTCACTTTAGAAATGCTGTTAGGAAAAAAAACCATGCAGACAGAAACCAGTGGAATCTTCTAACCCCTGTGCAGGGGCAACATTAAATCAAAAGTCTTGTGGGCCATATATAGAATCCTGATGGGCCACCGTTTGCCCACCACTGAGTCAGAGGGTCTGGACACTGCTGATAATCAGTTCCTAGATGTCTCATGTTGGACATCCAGCTGAAGTGATTCATTCAAAGTCACACAGAGACTCTGTGGTGACATTAGGACTAGCCCTCTCTCCTGATTCCAAATCACCAGTTTTTACCAATGGATCAGCGTCTTCAATATCAACCTTAAAGAGAGTCATTCGGTCAGTTAATATTTCTCCACCGCTGGTCATTCTGAAAACTAGAAAACGACACTCCTGCAGTCTTTCTCCACTGAACTGACATCTTCGTCTCCTCTCTGGGAACCCTGGAGGCTTCTTTTCTTCATGTCAGTGGAGACGTTTTCAGACAGCACCAAACTTTTTTCCAGACTAATTAAGCTCTGATGACTTCAGCTGTATTTGCAGCTCCTGATTAAGGCCATGATACTAATTAAACTCTTAAATGATTAAAAATGCAAATAGTAAGACCTGGGTTCAGCAGCAGGCTTCCATTTTCAAGCTTCAGGACAGCAGAGTGAATTTGTGGCAGAGTCTCTGGTGGAAACAATCTTTTTTTAAACAATTTTGCTCCTTTGCACTTTGTGCGGAAGTGACTTTGGCTGCTGGGGTAAAACCTCACAGCTAAAAAAGAAGGTTTGATTAAAACACAATCCCCCATCCCTTATCCACGGGTGCCCCAGATGTGGCAGTCTTCGCAGAGAGGCTGAGGAATTGAATGGGCCATTGAGCACAGGAGCATCTGTCACTTGTCTCAAAGGGCTGATCCCACTCCCATGGAAGTCAGTAGCAAAACCCTCAGTGGGTGGAAACTACCCCTGTGCGGAGAGCCAGCAGGCGGCTTACTCATCACTTAAACCTCCTTTTGGAGGCATGAGTGGGACTCAAGAGGATCGTAGGTGCTCTGTACAGAGGTGCATTAAACCCAGTGGCAGTAAAATTAGGTGGGCCAGCAGAGAAGTCCCGTTAGCTCAAGATTGACCCTTAGAATACGTCTACACTGCAACACTATTTTGAAATAACTAGCGCTATTCCGAAATAACTTGGTCTGTGTCTGCACAGCAGGCAGTTATTTCAAAGTAGTGTCAAAATACTGTCAAGCTGGAGGACTTTTTACTCTGACTCCTGTAATCCTCATTGTATAAGGAAGAAGGAAGAAAGAGTGCTCTATTTCAAAATAAGTGCTGTGTAGACACTCCCTATTTTGAAATAAGAAACACAATTGACATAGCTCAATTTGCGTAGCTTATTTTGAGGAAAGCCCTGCAGTATAGACGCACCCTTATTGGCTAGGTGGTGTGAGAAAGGTTCGTGCTGTTGTTGGCAGTGCCACAGGGAAGGTTTTTCTCTCCAGGGCTGAAAATTGAAGATATTTCAATGACTTCACGAACCTAGGTGCTTAGGGATTTCCATGCTGGATCAGAAGTGGGGGGAGGTATTTCGATACTCAGATAACTTGGTCCCACCACTGATTAGTACCTGATTCTTCAGGGGAAAATGTAAGAATCCTGCAACAGGCACTTATAATTGTAACATGCCCAGAGGGGAAATTTCTTCAGAATTCCTGTTAGTTAAATTCATAGTAAAAGAGATGCCTGAAAAACAAATGTGAAGATATCCTTCTGGGGCAGCTACTGCTGGTCACATCAAATGAGAAGGATCTTCGACAGGCAGAAATTGGTTTATATCACTTGGAATTACATCAGTTTACAATATCTTAGGGTGTGGTCCCATTGTCTCCAAAGGATGAAGCCAATTTCCACCATCTGAGGATTTGTCCTATTATCTCAACTTGGTTCCGGTTGAATAGTTCAGGGGATGTTAAATTATGCTTCTGTCATTTAAGTGATGATATTTCCCCCCCAGACTGTCCTTTTAAGAGGCTAAAACAAAACAAAAGAGTACGTGGCAACTACTTCACATACAAATGGTAGATTTTGCCCACCCAGGGGCAGCATTTCACAGCCGGCATATGTTAACAAGGACAGATGTGTTGGCCAAATGCCAAACTGATAAAATTGCCCAGGGAGGAAAAATAAAAGAAATCACAAGAGTTATTCCATGCTGAGGTTTTGTACTTTTGTGTCTCCTGAAGGGAATGCATCGGTCAGTAATCAAAGGTTTGAAAAGTCATTCAACCGCTCCTGCTTGCCCTCCAAATTAGAATGCAAACCATCTGCACCACAGAATACAGCTCTCCTTAAAGCTTGCAGGCCAGATTCAGATCACCAGTGGAAATCCAGAGTAACTGAAGTTAATAGAATCACCCTGAATTTCACTTTCTGGCCTGCATAAATATTTCTGTGCCAGATTAACATGTGGGGCCCCGCCCTTTTAATAGGCTTCTTTTCTCTGGAGCTGTTGAGAAATCTCAGGGGAGTGTCTCATTTTAAGCAATCCTGCTTGGCCAAAATGTACACCCTGAAGCACTCAAAAGGCAGCCCCATTGCTGTTCTGCAGCCTCCTGTCATCGTACACTTCAGGGACAGGGCTGTGATGCCAGCCTGAGATTCCGCAATAAATCCTTTGCTTTGTCTGGACAGTGTAACACTGATGGCAAGTCAGCGGGAGGACGGATGTGCCATGTAAGTACTGAAATACCAGGCACACCCTGACTGTTTTGCAGATGCTGCTCCTTTGGAGTGTGAAGCAACAAATCCAAGGTGTTATGTACATGGACACAAGTGAAATGGGAGCGTGTCTCCACTGCATTGGGGATTGACACTGCAGCAATCAGTCCACCGGCTGTTGATTTATCGTATCTCCGTATACACAACCAGTTGATCTCCAAGAGCTCTCCCATTGATGCCTGTACTCTACCGGGATGAGAAGAGGAGCTGGTGTCCAGGGGAGTGCAGCCCCTACCAACCTTACCTCATGCAAGACACTGTGATAGGTTTGTTGACTTCAGTTATATTATTTGCATAGTTGGAAAACTGTATGGCGACTTGCCTGCCTGGTGCAAAGGTTGCGGATCTCTCAAGACATCTAGATAGACTTATGTGTAGTGCTGGGGAGGAGCCGGTGGTCGTGGTTCATGTAGGTAACAGTGACATAGGGGAGGATAGGAGAGAGGTTCTGGAGGTCAAATTTAGGCTGCTAGGAAAGAGAATGAAATCCAGGACCTCTATTGTAGTGTTCTCTGAAATGCTTCCAGTTCCACGCAGAGGGCCAGGTAGGCAGGCAGAGCTTCAGAGTCTCAATGTGTGAATGAGATGATGGAGTAGAGAGGAGGGGTTTAGATTTATTAGGAACTGGGGAAACTTTTGGGATAAGGGGAGTCAATACAGGAAGGATGGGATCCACCTAAACCAAAATGAAACCAGACTGCTGGCACTTAACATTAAAAAGGTTGTAGAGCAGTTTTTAAACTAAGGTCTGGGGGAAGGCCGACAGGTGCAGAGGAACACATGGATTGGACAGAGACATCTATTAGGGGAGGTTCTATTGATGGAGATGCTCTAGTCTTCTAGGCCACTCCCACACCCAGCACCTTCCAGGCATCCCTTATTCCTGCTTTCCTAATGCAGTTGCTAACTCCAGCCCTGGTGCAGCTTGTATTGGCTGTTCTGCTGCACCTAGGGTGGGGCTTGAACCCTCAACCCTGCCCTCCAGAGACAAATGAGCAATCCTTAAGGCCACACAGAAACCCACCCAACTACTCTCTCTTCGGGGTGTACCTTATCCTGCCTTCCTTATGTGGGACGCCTATGAGGAAAATAGAACCGCTCATAAACTTTGTCAAATAAAGTGTAAAAATATAATAAGGAAAGCCAAAAACTCAAAAAGTAATAGTCAAATGTTTTTAAGTACATCAGAAGCAGGAACAACCCTAAACAACCAATAGGGGGCCCTTAGACAATCGAGATGCTAAAGGAGCACTCAAAGATAATAAAGTCATAGTGGAGAAGCTAAATGAATTTTTTGCTTCAGTCTTCATGGCTGAGGATATTGGGGAGATTCCCAGACCTGAGACATTCTTTTCAGATGACAAATCGGAGGAATTGTCACAGAGTTTTGGAAGAACTCAGATGGGAAATTGTGGAACTATTAACTGTGGTGTGTAACCGATCCTGTAAATCGGATTCCGTACCTAATGAAGATAGCTAATGTGACACCAATATTTTAAAAGGGCTCTAGAGGTGATCTTGGCAATTACTTTCCCTCAACAAATTATATTCATCCACGTGTCTGACTATTTTATTCTTCACTGTAGTTTCAACTAATTTGCCTGGTACTGATGTTAGACATCAGTACCAGGCAAATTAGTTGAAACTACAGTGAAGAATAAAATAGTCAGACACGTGGATGAATATAATTTGTTGAGGGAAAGTCAACATGGTTTCTGTAAAGAAAAACCCTGCCTTACTAATCGGCTAGAGTTCTTTGAGTGGATCAGCAAACATGTGGACAAGGGAGATCCAGTGGTTATAGTATACTTAGATTTCCAGAAAGCCTTTGACAAGGTCCCTCACCAAAGGCTCTAAAGTAAAGTAAGTTGTCATAGCATAAGAGGGAAGGTCCTTTCATGGACTGATAACTGGTTAAAAGACAGGAAACAAAGGGTAGGAATAAGTGGTAAGTTTTCTGAGTGGAGAGAGGTAACCAGTGGGGTCTCCTAAGGATCTGTCCTAGGACCAGTCCTATTCAACTTATTCCTAAATGATCTGGAGAAAGGGGTAAGCAGTGAGGTGTCCAAATTTGCAGATGATACCAAACTGCTCAAGACAGTTAAGACCAAAGCAGACTGTGAAGAGCTTCTTGTTCACCAAACTAAGTGATTGGGCAACAAAATGGCAAATGAAATTTAATTGTCAATAAATGTAAAGTATGCACATTGGAAAAAATAATCCCAACTATAGATAAATACGATGGGGACTAGTTTGGCTACAACTACTCAAGAGAAAGATCGTGGAGTCACTGTGGCTAGTTCTCTGAAAATATCCACTCAGTGTGCACTGGCAATGAAAAAAGCAAATAGAATGTTAGGAGTCATTTAAAAAGGAATAGAGAATAAGACAGAAAATATCTTATTGCCTCTATATAAAACCATGGTACTCCCACATCTTGAATACTGCATACAGATGTGGTTGCCTCATCTCAAAAAAGATCTATTGGCATTGGAAAAGGTTCAGAAAAGGGCAACAAAAATGATTAGTGGTTTGGAACGGGTCCCTTATGAAGAGAAATTAAAAAGCTTGGACTTTTCATCTTGGAAAAGAGGAGACTAAGGGGGGATATGATAGAAGTCTATAAAATCATGACTGGTATGGAAAAAGTGAATAAGGAAAAGTTATTTACTTATTCCCACAATAAAAGAACTAGGGGTCACAAAGGAAATAAATAGGTAGCAGGTTTAAAACAAACAAAAGGAAGTTTTTCTTCACTCAGCACAGTCAACCTGTGGAACTCCTTGCCAGAGGATGCGGTGAAGACTAGAACTTTAACAAGGTTAAAAAAAAAAGGTAGATAGATTCATGGACGTTAAGTCCATCAATAGCTATTAGCCTCTGTTTCTCTGGAGGTAGGTGATCACATGAGGATTACCTGTTGTGATCCCTCCCTCTGGGGCATCTGGTATTGGCCACTATCAGCAGACAGGATACTGGGCTAGAAGGACATTTGGTCTGACCCAGTATGGCCATTCTTATGTTCTTATGAAGTCACATAGATTGGATTGTTGGTAGGGGTTATTGCAGACGAGGCCTACGAAATGGATGCAGAAGTTTAAAAGAAGAGCTACATCCAAAACCAGGTTCAAAGGTTTTGTTCAACCTGTTGTATATATAGGGCCCTAGAGGGTATCCGACATAGATTTAGTTTTAGATTTAGTACAGTAGATCCCATCCACTAATTCTAAATAGAATAGGGCTGTTGGGATCTAATATTTCAGTTCAGACTCTTTTCTATCCAAGTGGTTTTCTTGCATTTTTGGCTGCTTGGAAGAGGACATCCATAACCAATGTGTATTTTTTGTTTCTCTTAGATCTCCCATGGCACCTGGGTAGACTGGATATCCCTGAGGTGAGAAGGATCATCGAGGCAAAGTTAAATACAAAGGTAAATATTGCCTTATATCACAATGCCACATCTGAGGGTTCAATTCTGCTCTTGTTGAAATCATGGGGAGTTTCGCTGCTAACTTCAACAGGAGCTGAGTCAGGCCCCCCCTACAGATGTCACAGACAATGAAAATTTGTCTCAGATAGTTTACTAAATATCATTTGAATGTAAAATGAAATGTACTGTGTTAGTACTAAGTTAAATGGTTAAAATTAGAATAATAGAATCATAGAACTGGAAGGGACCTGAAGCTGTCAGGGTATGTCTACACTACAGCGCTAATTCGAACTAACTTAGTTCGAATTAGTTAATTCGAACTAAGCTAATTCGAACTAACGCGTCTAGAACTAAAAACTAGTTCGAATTAGCGTTTTGCTAATTCGAACTAGCATGTCCACATTAAGTGGACCCTGAACAGGGCTTAAGGATGGCCGGAAGCAGTGCCGGCAGGGCATCAGAGGAGGACTTAGAGAGTTGAGATGCTGTGTCAGGCTAGCGGAGGGCTGCGCTTAAAGGGACCCAACCCCCACCCCAGACAGACAGTTCTCAGGGGTGCCCCGCTTGAAAACCAGTCCTGGCTTGGAGTGCCCTGAGTGCCCACACTGGGCACATCACAGCACTCAGCCATCAGCCCGGCTGCACTTGCCGCAGGCTGCCATCTGGGGAGAGGGGGCAATTGGGGGTCTGCAGGAGAGATTCCACCCCCAGAAGCCCACAGAGCCAGCCCAGTCCTCCCCATCAGAGGCTCGTGCCCCATTCCTCCCTCACCTCCTTCCACTTACCCTTCCCTAGCCCCTTTTCTTGATGTACAAAATAAAGATAACGTGTCTTCCAAAATGGAATCTGTCTTTATTGAACAAAACTGGGGGAGACTGGGAAAAGGAGGTGGGAGAGGGGAAGAGAGAGACTGGGAGAGGGGAGGGCAACTAAAATGATCAGGGGTTGGGAACAGGTCCCATATGTAGAGAGGCTAAAGAGACTGGGACTTTTCAGCTTAGAAAAGAGGAGACGGAGGGGGGACAGGATAGAGGTCTCTAAAAGCAGGAGTTGGGTGGAGAGGGTGCATACAGAAAAGGTCTTCATTAGTTCCCATAAAGAAGGACTAGAGGACACCAAAGGAAAGGAATGGGTAGCAGGCTTCAAACTAGTAACAGAAAGTTGTTCTTCCCAAAGCAAAGAGTCAACCTGTGGAACTCCTTGCTGCAGGAGGCTGTGAAGGCTACAACTAGAACAGAGTTGAAAGGGAAGTGAGATCAAGTCATGGAGGTTGGGTCCATGGAGTGCTATTAGCCAGGGGGTAGGAGTGGTGTCCCTGCCCAAAGTTTGTGGAAGGCTGGAGAGGGATGGTACGAGACAAATGGCTTGGTCACTGTCTCCGGTCCATCCCCTCCAAGGTACCTAGTGTTGGCCGCTGTCGGCAGACAGGCTACTGGGCTAGATGGACCTTTGGTCTGACCCAGGACGGCCATTGTAAGCTGAGGGCTCAGGGTCGGGGGTCTCAGTGGACCCCCTTGATTTTCATGGACACCTGCTCCTGGGTGGCCAGGCTGGCAGCTCTCCTGCCCAAGCTGGCCACTTTCCTGTGCCTAGTGCAGAGATCATGGACAAGGTCCACGATGTCCGCACTAGCCCAGGCGGGTGCCCGCCTCTTGCGGTCCCGGGCAAGCTCCCGGGAGCCGCCAGCCTGGTCCCGGGAAGAGGGGGAGGGCTGGGGGGCATCGGGTGGCTGGCTCAATCCGTGCCAGGTGCAGAGTCTGCTGGCTGGGTGCTGGCAGGCTTGCACCTGGCACGGGCACCGTAGCCAGCCCGTGCCCCTTTAAGGGGTCCGGGGCTGGGAGGGGGGCAGACGAGTTTCCCTGGTGTTGGCCAGAGTGGCCACCAGGGAAACCTGGGAAGCCTTAGCCTCCCACTAGTTCGAATTAAGGGTCTACACAGCCCTTAATTCGAACTAGCTAGTTCGAACTAGGCTTAATCCTCGTAAAATGAGGTTTACCTAGTTCGAACTAAGCGCTCCGCTAGTTCGAATTAAATTCGAACTAGCGGATCGCTAGTGTAGCGCCTATTAAAGTTAGTTGGAACTAACGTCCGTTAGTTCGAACTAACTTTGTAGTGTAGACATACCCTCATTGAGTCCAGTCTCCTGCCTCACTGCAGAACCAACCACTGTCTAGATCATCCCTGACAGGTGTCTCCTGTTAAATTGAATTGAATGTGAAACCAAAAATTTTAAATGTTTTTCTCTCTGTGTGTGGAAACTTTGTGGGACATTTTTGATTCATAGGTGGGACACGTACACTTCAGTTTCGCATGATCTTGATGCAACAGTATGTAAAACTTTATTGTTTTTACCAGTTTTGTGTGAGGCCAGATCCTAACTGGTTTAACTTAGTGTCTCCTTTGATTATGTTGATTTACAGAAGCTAAGGATCTTGTATTCAGAGCTCACTCACAGCACAGCCCCATTCAGAGCAGAGCTGAAGAAGATATTCACACAAATATCTTCACAGTTCACAAGATCCTTACCATTCTAATAATAAGGCAAAGCTTTAATCTGAGGATTCTGTGGCTTTGATCATTCTTTTAATTGACTTCAACATGGGTTATGAATCCCCAGCTTCTGAGGTGATAAGGTGTCAATATAAACCTCTTGCACTTCACATTTGTGGCTTATTTTGTATGCAGAAACTCTTTTAAAACATTCAGCTTTATTATGTGTCATACAGCAGTTCCTGTTCGGTGGTATGTCTCAAGCTCCCTGTATGTCCACCCCCTTCCTAGCTTTTGTGCAGAGAATGATTTAAAAGGGGAGGTGGAATGGGTGAAGATATAAGCTTACCTGTGATCTTCACTGTGCTTGTTGTTGGTGCTGGTGGTGGTAATTTTTTTGTATTGTTGTTTTTGTTCATACTATTAATTGTACTGGAGTAGCAACTAGAGGCCCAAATTATTATTTAAGTTCCCATTGTGCTAGGTGACGCACAAACACAGAACAAATAGTTGGTTCCTGCTCCAAAGACCTTACAATGTAAATATAAGACATGAGATAACAGATGGAGACAGACAGGGGAATACAAGGAAACAGTGAGAGAAGGTTGGTCAGCTTGGGCTGTATTGTGCTAGGCATGGCACATTCTCATAATAATATGAAGGTCCCTGCCTCAAGGAATTTACAATCCAAGTATAAGGCAAGCCAGAGCAGATAGCAGGAAGGACAGGGTAGCAATGAAACAGTTAAGATCACCACAGCCAGCAGAAATTCCAGCACACTAGCTACCTAACCTGTTATGTGCATTGGAGACATCACAACAGACAGGAGAGTTTTAAGAAGAGATTCACGGAAGGTGAAGTTGAAGGCTTGTATGTTATCCTTGTTTCTAAGCAGCACAGCCTAATGCTAGGCAGAGTTCCCCTGTCCTCTGATCTGCTTGTCGCATTGTATACATGCAGTGCCCTACACCCGTCTAAAGGCTGGAATGGCATTTAAAAATTAAAGGGCCAGATCCCCTACTGCTGGGGCTCAGCAGAGCTGCCGTGAAGTCAATGGATCAGCCCTGTTTTCTTTCAGATGTTGCCTTTTCTGCTTGCCTCTGTCAAAGGTCAACAAGTGACTTCCCAAGATCCCACCTGCTGTTTCTTGCCAGGCTCCTGAGTTTCACTGTTTCAACTTTGCTCGTGTCACTTTCTTAATCTACTTCTGCAGCCCTTACAGCTTTTGTCATTTGTTCTGAAATTTGGTCTCGTTTGCTGCTGTCCTTGTGCCAGCAATCAGACAAAGTCAGAGCCACTGGAGACTTGTCCGACTTGTGTCAGATTGCACCACTCTGGAGGATTGTTCCTGCTGTCTATCGCCACCTACTGGAATTGGCTCAGAACACGGGTCTCACAAACCTCTAACACATCCCTTGCTTTCCATCCAAGGCTGTGTCCAGACTCAGGGTTTCTTTCGGAAAAAGTAGCCTTTTTCCAAAAAAACTTCATCTGCGTCTAGACTGCAGCCGCGTTCTTTCGAAATTAAATCGAAAGAACGCGGCTTTTCTTTCAACGGCGGTAAACCTCATTTCACAAGGAAGAACGCCTTCTTTCGAAAGTGCTCTTTCGAACGAAGTCATTCTTGAATGTAAATAGGGCTTCTTCGAAAGAGAGCATCCAGACTCACTGGGTGCTTTCTTTCGAAAAAGCGGCTTGCTTTTTCAAAAGTTCCGCGTGCAGTCTAGATGCTCTCTTTCGAAAGAGGCTTGCAGTCTAGACATAGCCCAAGAGTATAGGTTTGAAACTGACAGTGGGTAGACTTTTTAACATCAACCCATGTGTCTGGGTCATCATTGTTTTTGTCAAATAATATCTGTTCCATATCCAAAGACTCCAGTTCATAAAACCAGGTGCCATGATTTTATTCATACTGAAAATACCCTCCTTGAATAGTCTTTCAAATTTGCTGGATGGATTTGCTATGATTGAAGCATCTTAATTTTGTCCAGTTTGATCCTAGATTCCCCCCACCCACCGCAGTTCACTAGATCATCCATCACTGAGGCATCTAAAATGTTCCATACTGGATTGCTGTCTGTGAAACATGATTACTATATCCAGTCTTTGAACCGCAGCCTTCTCAGCTTAACTGGAGTAAAGCTAGCAGCAAGCCTAGTGCCAACCTTCATTGCCTCGTGGTTCTACTCTGCTTAATAGTTACCCCAAAAAAGAGTAGCAGAAGCACTTAAAGACCGGGTCTCTGATTCTGATGTCAGTTCTTCATTTCCATTGCATTTGCGAGTACTGAGTACTACATCTTGTCTACCGGCCTTCATACAAAAATTAATAGCATTGGCACCAAGGCCATAGAGGGTTTCCTGATGATGCCAAGAAGACAGAGCAGGGATCTGCATCCTTATGTGCAGAGGATCTTGCAAACTCCAAAATGTATCTGCTTTATTTCAGGTCATGTGCTGCTCTGAGCAGCTCTTTGTGTGCTCTGAATCTGTGCTCAGAAGAACCCTTGGTTCAGAACTGGTTCAGAAGAACCCTGAGATAAATATATGACAGCTACCTCTCCCTAGGATCACTTGTCCTGACCCACACTCGCTGGCTATCTTGACTTTGTCAGTCACATTGTTTGTATTATCATGTTCATTTCTTATCAGGTGACTAGAGATGGACCAAAAGAATATGAAATGCTTTTCTGTACCTCTACATTCAGAGGCATTTGGAGGTTTGCAGGAGGGACAGGCACTTTGCTACTGCACTAGTCTGCCTTGGTGAATACCATAATGTTCTGTAGATCATTGAAAAGAAAAAAAATAAATGTCTTGGAATGACAGAACCATGTGACGCATGAGGGGTGGTTGGCATACTTACAGCTGGACAAATCTTCCTTCCATAAGTATGTGCTGGTATTTTGAGACTTGTATAAATAGTGTCTGGGCATTTTTTTACATTGGGTCATTAGCTTCTAAATTCATACAGAGTCTCCCAGTAGTTCCAAATGGTTACAATTGTCTTCATTTCTTGTCTTAAACTGCTTTGCATAGTGTTGATATGGAATGTTTAACAACTCACATTTTCCATCCTTGAAATGCATTGCATTTCAACGGTGGGTGATGTGATTTTTTTATTTCCACAACTGCATAGAAAGCAAGAGAGACTATTTATCTCTGAACAGGCTATTTATTGCATTCCACCTGCCAAGCATTTTCAATTATACCCCCCTGATTTCTGAATGAGAGCTGTGGAGGTCAGTGAGTGTGAATGGGACATGCAGTTGCTCTGAAAATCAAGGCTAGTGAGTCAAGTTGGGCTTCCAAATCCAAGGTACCCAAACTCAACAGCCAGTTTGACTGATTATGTAAGCGGTGTGTGTGGAGGCACACATAGCATAATACGAAAGTGTGACTTCTGTCTCTGATACTTGCATTTCCATTGCTAGAATGTCACAAGCTCAGCACTTCATGCACTTAGACCCTTTTGAAAGGCCCAGCTTTTCCTACCCTGGGTCTGGAAAATGGTTAGTTGCATTGTTTTTATTAGGGATGTGAGTTACCCAGTAAGCATCACCCTTAGCATCATCCCTAATAGCAGAGAAAGGCTCTTTCTCGACAGATCCCCCTCCAGACTGCCGCTTTTTGCCGACAAAGTGCTGAGTCAGCAAAATGTGGTGGCCATTTTTATGCAAATTAAGTGCGGGATATTTCAATCCCTGCCTCATTTGCAATATCAACCTGCCTAATCTGCATCCCTCTGCCAACAGAGGGATGCAGTCTAGACATATCCAGAGAGAGATGAGTAGGAGGGAAAAGGTAGGAACGGTGACAGCCACATTCTGGAGGTCAGCAAGAAGCTTAAGTTCATTCACAACTCCACAGCTGCTCTGGACTCAGCCATGGTGATGTTGCCAGAGCCCCTCTCCTTGTCTGGTCTGGTCTGTAAATCTTTCAGGATCAGAAGAAAGAAGGTCCAGTGACGTGATGGTAAATCACCAGTACTAGTGATGATCAGCTTGCCGATGCCCTGAGCAAATGACCAAGTGTTCCCTCAAAACGAGTGTGGAAAAGGCATAGCAATCTTGTCTCAAAACTGGCAGGTCACGGAAGTTTAGCCCATATATAGACACTTCTTTTATAGACAGTTCTGATCTTTTGCTGTGACTTTTTCCTCACCCTCCTTCTCCCCCACCCTAGATACCTTGAAAATTGCCCTACAGTTCTCTGAGGCCATCTAGATAGCGGTGCTCTTTTGGGATACTGAAAATATCCCAAAGTAGCAGTTCTGCATCTTTAAATGCATCCGTTACTTTGAAATCTATTTCGAAATAATAGGCGCACTATTCCTGCATCCTTGTAAGGGAAAAGCATGGTCCCCACCCCAATGTGCTTAAAACCTAAGCTATATAATAATAGTGGTCATTCCTGCTGATAGAGCCAAGCAGGGTGATCCGGCTTGCAGAGGTCCTGCCAATCAGGGCCTAGGGAGGGGGGAGCATACAGCGCTTAGAGTCAACCCTGGCAGTTCACTCTAAGCGCTGCGTGCCGGAGGGCAGGAAGTGAGAGTGCTCCTTGCAGGTGGGGGCAGGGCAGGAGGAGACTTCGCACGCTCCCCTTGCCTCTGATTGGCCAGGGGGCAGGGAGAGTGCGTGAAGTCTCCTGCTGCCCTGAAAGGGGCTCAGCACTTAGAGGTGCAGGAGGGGGCAGATTTCATGTGCTCCCCCCACTCCCAGGCCCTGATTGGGTGTGTGGGGGGGGAGTGCATGAAGTCTCCTCCCACCTCCAGGTCCGTGGGTGCCTAGAGGGACCCACTAGCTGTTCAGAGCAGCTGGCAGTTCTTTCTGAGGGGGTGGGGACAAAGACTTCATGCCTCCCCCATCCACAGAGCAATCAGGATCTGTTGGCGGAGAAACACGGAAGTGTCCTGACCCCGCCCCTTATGCATGAGGCCCTGCCCCTTCCAGGGTGGCCCAGGGCACTTCAAAAATTTCTGAAGTGGCTCCAGTCAAAAATTATTGCCCACCTCTGTAATAGAGCCACCCCAGACCCATCTGGATCCAAACCTGAATCCCACTGAGGTTCTGCGCGTGGCCTGTGAGACATTTTGTTTACCTTTGTCCATTCACAGGCTTGCCGGATTCCACTGGTTTCCATCCATGTAGGTTTTTTTCCTACTGTTATTACTAAAATGACACACACATAAAACCAGGGCACGTGACGTGAGGTGCACGCTGATTGCACACAACATTGCTCGTGCCTTCCCTCTGCATCCAATCAGAGCACTGCTATGGTTCAGTCGGCACAAACGTCAAATTCTAGGTACGCAAACTCCATTAGCAAAACTACCCTGTCCCAGGAGACTGTCTTGGTTACAACAATCTTGTGACTCACTGAAATGATAGAGGGCCACTCATACAGCCCGTTCACTAGCTTACCTTGCCTGTCTCTGATCAAAACTCTCCTTGGTTTTGTGTGTGTTTGAAATCCCAAACCAACTCTGGCTCCATATTTTGCATATGACCCATATTTATGGTCAGTGGAACCAGCATCCAAAATCCAAGCACTGTCCTGCTTTCAGATATTCGAAACACAGATCCGAATTCATATGCTGTGGCTTGTTGCACGACATGAGCACTTAGGGCTTGATTGCTTCTTAACTTGTTTGCCTATATAACGGTGTTTGGGAAATAGTCTGCAGGTTGAACCTCCCTCCTTCAGCATCCTCAGGTCCTGAAGCAGGGAATTTGCCAGACCAGGGGAGATAGTGCACCAAGGGCTGCGCTTTTCCTGCTTGGCCACCCCACTGCCGCCTTAGGCTCTGCTTTCCCCACAGAGGGGAGGGGACTCTGCTTTCCCCTCCATGGCTCTGTTCCACCCGGGGGTCTGTTTCTGCCTGCAGCTCTGCTGCTGCCCGGGATTGGGGTCTGTGCTTCTCCCAAACCGGTTGCCCAGGGCTCCTGCTGTTGCCCAGGGCTCCATGCACCACCTGGTAGCTCTGCTGCCACCAGCAGCTCTCCCCAGTGGCCCCGCTGCCACCCAGAGCTCTGCGCTTCACCCAGCAGATCCGCTGCCACAGGGGCTTTGTTCTCTCAGCTCCCTAGTCTGGCAATGGTCTTGGCCCCACAGGGTCACCCCCACGATGCCAGACCAGGGGTGATGCCAGAATAAGGAAGTCTGGATTATGGAGTTTCAGCCTGTTTTGACCTTGTGTTGATCATTCAGAAGTAAATAGAAGCAGCATCCCAGCTGTCCCCCCACAGATACACCACGCAGCTGGTTGGACAACCGGTGGAATCTTGGTTATTCCCCCATTATGCTCAGCTACGATAGTGATGAGCACGTGGTAAGAACCTATACAGACCAGATTAGAACAGAAGAGAGAGGCTGGACTGCTGGCATTACTTTCTTTTCCTGGGATGCCAGGTCAGCAATCCACTGCCCCTTTTTGTGTCCTGTATCTCCGTGGCAGTTTCTCGCCTTTACAGATTATTAGCATATTCTGCTGTGGTCCTGGCAGCACAGGCACGTTTTGTTGCTCGGGGTAGGGGAGGGAAGGAAGTTGAGTCTTTTAACCTGTCAGGATCCCTTTGACTGTGGATACAGAAAAGAAAACTTGGGTAATATAGTTGTATTTGCTGCCCTTGGGACACTGGATATCAGAGTGCTGGTGGCACGTCCTTGTTCTCAAACTGATTGCCAGTTATATTGTGGTTCAGGACCTTAAAAATCATCCAAGGATTTCAGTAGAGGGGGAATTTCAGCCTAGGAAGAGTTACCAGCTCCTTTCTCCTCCCTCTGCCTCCTATTACAGACCAAGCGCTGGCATAGAGACAGATTCAGAGCCTGCCCTCCCTCTCTTTTGGCCTTTGTGTAAACGGCATTAGATATTCCACCTTAAAAAGAAAAAAAGCCCACGCTGTGCAGAGAAGGAGAGAGCTGCAGAAAGTGGGCCCCCTGCTTTTTTCAGAGAGAGAATGTAAGCAGATCCCAGTTGAAACTGCTTCGCTCAGCAGTTTTCAGCTTGTTTTAATTGGCCTGGCCTGAAAGAATTCTGAATGCTGTACCTGTGCCAATGAAAATGCAAATGTTTCCCCTAGACTGAGGCGCTCATATTGATCAAGCCCCGGCTCTGATAGCAGCAGCAGGGCATGGCGACGTGTATCTGACGGGAAACAGAGAGGCTGTGATCTAGCGCAGCTTAAAAAAAAACAAAGGGCTGTGGAAAACAAAGAAAGAATAACGGAGAGAAGGTGAAATGCAGTGGTGTCTTCTTTTGGAATTCCCTTGAAAATAGGGTTCTCCTTAGTAAAGGACAGATGCAGCACACAGCTTCGAAGGTTCTTTTTTTTAACTTAAGGGGGAGCTCTGTCTCTGTGTGAAACCACCTATTGCAGAAGCTTTCTGATGTGGACCAAATGAGCACCGAATTCTGGTCTCGGTTCCACTGATTGAAAACCATGAAAATGCACTGGAATAACTGAGGTTAAAATCTGAGTTGGCGTCAAAGGCCCAGTAAGCATGACAATGATGAAAGTGGGATGTGAGAGAAAGGGAAATATACAAGATATGAGACTGGTACTCGCTGGCTGTTCTAGAAATCAGTGGGTGGCAGAGATATAATTGGGACATAATTGATTTACAGTGCCTAGTGTTTTGAGCTATTGTTTTCTCTTTCTTTTGTTACTTGAATGATACAGTGTGTACTGATTTGAGCCACACTCTTCCCTCACACTTTGATCATTAAGAGCCAGACTCTGTTCCTTTCTCCAGAGATGCAGAGGGCATCTAAGCCAGTGGGGTTCTGCTGCACGGAGGAGAGCTAGTGCAGAAGGGTTTGCACCCACTTGTCTCTGGAAGACTTGACCTCCACAAGGATCCTTACTGCTTTGCAGGTGGGATCAAGGGGGCAGGATTTGAGCTGGTATATAGATATATGAGCCAGAGCTCTTGGAGGGCTGATGGCAGGAACAGTGTAGACATTGCTTAAGAATCAATGTGGGCTGAATATGACCATATCTGTATGCAGTATACAAGATGTGGGCATACCATGCATTTATATAGAGGCAATAAGATATTCTTTGTTTTATTCTCTATCTCTTTCTTAATGATTCTCAAGATTGTTAGCTTTTTTGACTACCACTGCATACTGAGTGGATGTTTTCACAAAACTATCCCTAATGACTCCATGATTTCTCTCTTGAGCGGTAACAGCTAATTTAGTCCCCATCATTGTATATGTATAGTTGAGAGTATGTTTTCTAATATTCATGACTTAACATTTATCAACATTAAATTTCATCTGCCATTTTGTTTTCCAGTCTCCTCTTTGGCGAAATCTTTTTGAGGCTCTTCACAGTCTGTTTTGGATTTAACTATCTTGAGCAGTTTTGTATCAGTTGCAAATTTTCCACCACATTGATTACCCTTTTCTCCAGATCATTTTTGAACATGTTGAATAAGATTGATCCCAGGATGGACCCCTGAGGGATGACACCACCACCTTTCTCCATTCTGGAAACTGACCATTTATTTGTACCCCTTGTTTCCTATGTTTTAACCAGTTATTAATCCATGGGAGAACCTTCCCTCTGACAACTAACTTTGCTTAAGAATCTTTGGTGAGAGAGCTTGTCAAAAGCTTTCTGGAAATCTAACTATGCTATATCCACATGCTTATTGACCCCCTCAAACTATTCGAGTAGATTGGTGACAAGTGTTTGACTATTCTTTTCTTTAATATAATTTCAACCAATTTGCCCGGTGCTGAACTTAGTCTTACCTTACACATCTCTGAGGAAGATCTCAGGGTGTGGGTGTGATTAGTCCATATTTATAGAATGAACAACTAAGGCTCAACAACAAATGGTCTGGTAGCACTTTATAGACTAATAAAACATGTAGGTAGTATCATGAGCTTCCGTGGGCACAGCCCACTTCTTCAGACCATCTGAAGAAGTGGGTTATGCCCACGAAAGCTCATGATACCATCTACATGTTTCGTTAATCTATAAAGTGCTACCAGACCATTTGTTGTTTTTTCTGTAAGGGTATGTCTACACTACAGCACTAATTTGAACTAACTTAATTCGAATTAGTTAATTCGAACTAAGCTAATTAGAATTAGTGCATCTAGACCTAAAAACTAATTCGAATTAGCATTTTGCTAATTCAAAATAGCATGTCCACATTGAGTAGACCCTGAAGCGAAGTTAAGGATGGCCAGAACCAGTGCCAGCAGGGCATCAGATTAGGACTTAGAGCGTGGAGCTGCTGCCTCAGGCTAGCCGAGGGCTGTGCTTAAAGGGACCCGACCCCCACCCCGGACAGACAGTTCTCAGGGTTCCCCGCTTGTTTGTCTAACTCGATGAGGGACAGCAAAGCAATCCTGTCTTGGAGTGCCCTGAGTGCCCACACAGCACTCGGCGATCAGTCCGGCTGCACTTGCCGCAGGCTGCCATCCGGAGGGGGGCCTATCAGGGGGCTGTCAGGATCCAGGAGGCTCTGCAGGAGAGCTTCCACCCCGAGGAGCCCACAGAGCCACCCCATTGGGGGCTCGTGCCCCATTCCTCCCTCACCTCCTTCTACTTACACCTCCCTAGCCCCCCTTCCTGATGTAAAAAATAAAGGGCACGTGTTCAAAAATAGAAACTCTCTTTATTTAACAAAACTGGGGGGGAATTAACCTCTGGGGAGACTGGGAAAAGGAGGTGGGAGAGGGGAAGAGAGAGGGTAGAAGAGGGGAAGGGGAAACCTGGGAGGAGGGAGCTGGAAGGGGGAAGCCAGGGGAAGAAGGAGGAGGGGAAGTATAAAACTATAGTACTCCATATCTTCAGTACTGTGTACAGATGTGGTCTCCTCACCCCAGAAAAGATATTTTAGCCTTGGAAAGAGTTCAGAAAAAGGCAACTAAAATGATCAGGGGTTGGGAACAGGTCCCATATGAAGAGAGGCTAAAGAGACTGGGACTTTTCAGCTTAGAAAAGAGAAGACTGAGGGGGGGATATGATAGAGGTTTATAAAAGCACGAGTGGTGTGGAGAGGGTGAATAAAGAAAAGTTTTTCATTAGTTCCCATAATAGAAGGACTGGAGGACACCAAATGAAAGGAATGGACAGCAGGTTTAAAACTAATAAGCGACAGTTCTTCTTCACACAGCACATAGTCAATCTGTGGAACTCTTTCCCACAGGAAGCTGTGAAGGCTAGAACTAGAACAGAGTTTAAAGAGAAGTTAGATACATTCATGGAGGTTGGGTCCATGGAGTGCTATTAGCCAGGGGGTAGAAATGGTGTCCCCGGCCTCTGTTTGTGGAAGGCTGGAGATGGATGGCACGAGACAAATCACTTGGTCATTGTCTTCGGTCCATCCCCTCCGGGATACCTGGTGTTGGCCACTGTGGGCAGACAGGCTACTGGGCTAGATGGACCTTTGGTCTGACCCAGGACGGCCGTTCTAAGCTCAGGGCTCAGGGTCGGGGGTGTTTTTGGCGGGGCTGCCCCGCCAAAATCACATATACACTTATGCAAAGCTCATCCCCCTAAAATGCCAACTTACACACACACTGATCTCCTGCACTGATTGTTTTACACAGGTGCACAAATCTCCCATACACAGTAGCTGTCAATGTGTAGTTCACTACATGATTAAATAAGCCTTAGCTTATTGGTTAATCTTATTGACTACATGCACTCACCTCCCCCTTGCTGTCTCTGTATCAGAGGCAGCAGGGAGGGTGGGGTGCAGGAGCTGGTGCTTGTGAGGAGCTGGCTTTTAAGCAGGCTCCCCATGGGCACCGGATCCACTTCCTTCTTCCACCCTCTCGCTCCTGCCTCAGATAAAGAGGCAGCAGTGTGGAGGGTGAATGGGGCAGGCTAGAGCCAATACGCATGGGGAGTTGGCTTTTGGCTCTCCACACCCATCGGTTCCACAGACCTGCTTGCCTCTCCCACCCCTTGCTGCCTCCTTCAGAGATAGCAAGGGGGAAGATAGGTGTGTATCAGCGTGGGAGGGAAGCAGGGGAGGCTGCCACGAAGCAGTCCCTGTTTGTAGGGGGTCTGTGGTGAGCCTGAATTTGAGCTCCCTGCAAACAGAGGCTGGAACAGCACAGGTTAGCAGGGGGCTCCCTGGGAGTGGATCCAGGAACACACTGGCTGCTGGACCCTCCTCCGGGAACTATCAAATAGTCATGTAACCACTAAGATTTCATGTGGTTACACAACTATTCATTTACACTATATTTAACATTCCTAATACACTCCCCGCCAATACAACACACATGCCGACATATACCCATATACATTGTCTTCATAGATGAGTGCACATGCACACAAATCCACACATACACACCCAGTCTCTCCATATACACACATTTACACGCAACCACTCCATACACAGACATTGACAGATTTTCCTACTAAATACCAATCCCCCATCCATAGCCATGCCAATATCTGATGTCACACATCCATGGACACATACGTATAGTGAGCCATTCAAAGGAGGGGTGGGCGAGATTCTGTGGCCTGCACTGTGCAGGGGGTCAGACTAGATGATCATAATGGTCCCTTCTGACCTTAAAGTCTATGAGTCTATGAGTCTATGAGCTACTGGGTGCAACTGGAAACCTGCCCCTTTGCTAACCTGGATCAGCATGCTGTCTGGGTATGTCTACACTGCCACCCTAGTTTGAACTAGGGTGGCTAATGTAGGCATTCGAAGTTGCAAATATTTAAATTCGATATTTAAATCCCGGGCTTCATTTGCAACTTCGAATGCCTACATTAGCCACCCTCGTTCGAACTAGGGTGGCAGTGTAGACATACCCTCTGTGACTACTGCTCACTGTCTCAATTGTACATTGTCATGTTTTCAAGATCTAACCCTGTTGTGAATTTAGAAAACAAGGCATTTTTAAGAAACTGTTGATCAATTTTTCTGTCCTCTCAGCCACATATCTAGGAATGAACACAAATGCTTTGCATTTTCTAGATAAGTATCTAGCATCCTAGTGTATTTAAAATTAGATTTGTATACATTTATGGAGCCATGATTATTCTGAATCTGATCCATGGCAATTAAAAGGCATCATGATGACATTTAAGGTGATATTTTGCTCCCCAACATTAAATAATTATAAATAATAATGATTAACAAATTGTTCCATTCCTCCCACTCTAGATCAACCTTTAAGTTAATGATCCAAGCCATTAAAATTCATCTTCCTCAAAGGATTGAGCAGTTAGGAAAATGGGAGGAATCTTTATGCATATGTGTGATTTGTTCATTATAAAGGCAAAGGCGATTCATAGGGAGGGTTGCCAGATAGTGTCACAAAAAATACTGAACATGGAGGGGAAAAAATTGGTTGAGCAAAAAAACCAAAAAACCAACCGCACACAAAAAAAGAGTCACTGCGCCTTTAAATCCCCACGCTCTCCCTACCCCCACCACACATGGCAGGGAAAGAATGTCTCAAGTGGCCTTCCATCCAAGAAAAACATTTTGCATGTCCGGTATTTGGTTTTTTACCGGACAGAAGCCGCAAATACCAGACTGTCCAGGCCAATACTGGACACCTGCCAACCCAATTCATGGGATCTATGAGTACAAATTAGAAGAGTTCACCAGCTCAGAGGTCTGGTTAGGCTAAGTCACCTATAAGACTGAGGAGCCTAGTCCCCCACAGCTGTGAAGTGAAGTCAATGGAGCTGATTTACCTCAGCTGATGAGCTCGCCCTGGCTGCCTCTCTAAACCTCACGGACCTGAAATAGGGCCACTGTGGAATATGCTGTGTGAAGCTGGCCTCAGTCTAACCAAATTCTATGACTCTAGAGGAGTTCCTCTGGATGTACACTCCTATGAGAACAAAATCAGGTCCCAGTTAATGAAATGGGATTGTGAAGCCTTCCCTGCAAGGCTTAGTGGAGTGTGAATATCTCCATGTATTTTGTGGGTTTCCAAAAATTAGTCAGGATCAATAAAGATCAATCATTTTTTTCTTCTTTTGTTAAAGGAAATAATATTTTTCTAGATGAAGGTCTGTGTATTAAGGAGGGAAAAACTCCTTAAAACTGATCTAGAATAAATAGGCTCTATATACAGAATATAGACTAAGGTGTGACCCTGCTGTCAGTTAAACCAGTGTGGAAAAAGTCAGTAATACTCATGTCCCAAAAAACTTGGTCTAAACAGATAAAAGAGGGAAAAGAGACCCAGAGAAGTGAAGTAACTTGCCTAAAGGTCATCCTGTAGAAATTAGTAATCAAGTCTTCTGACTTACAGTCTAGTGACTTTTCTCCCACATCATACTGTCTTGCAGAGATAAAGGCTTCAGTCCTTATATCTTCATATGTATATGACTAGTCCCACTGATTTCACTCATGGGTGAGATATGTAGAGTTTGGGGATTTAAAAATTGTGCATTTGTGTAAACGTGTAACCGCTGAAATGGTTAGAGGCGACATGTTTACAGGCAGAGGGGCAGGCGGGAACTGCACATACCAGCTCCCTGTGAGCACCAGCTCCTGTCTATCAAAGGCAGCAGTGTTGGGGGACAGTTGGCTCCACAGGAGCTAGTGCTCATGGGGAGCCGGTCGGTGCTCTTGCGGAGCCAGCTTTTAAGCTGGCTCCCCCAAACACTGCTTCCGCCTACCACACCTACCACCTCATGCTGCTTCCTCTGTGGGAGGCAGCAGGGGAGGAAGAGGCAGCTCCTTTAAAGCCAGTTCCCCATGGGCACCGGATCCTACCCCCCACCCCACTTCCTGCCTCTGATACAGCAAGATTAACCTGAGCTTATCGGTTAATTGTGTAAACGAATACATGCTAACATCCCTAGTAGAGTTGCTCATGTGTCTACATGGTGAGTACCTAAGATTTTATCCACCAGAACACACAACCCGTCATTGTTACCATGCAATTAAAAGTACAGTTGGGTGCATATGGTTTGGGGCCATTACTGCAGAAGAGCATAGTGTTGTGCAATTTTTGTTTGTTTTGGGATATATATAGTAAAACACAAGTAACGTTTACTCATGAGACTCAACAGGGACACGCTGCCAGAAACAGAGGCTCCAGTCAATTACACAGGATGCTGGTGCAGTGTTATATGATTCATCCTCTATACGAGTATGAGTAATTTTTAACCTCAAGGCATTCTTACTTTCATCATGTGCAAAAAACCACAGATGTTAGTAAAAAATGAGGACTATGATTTTAACTATTAAAGGGCATCACATTTGGTGATAAGAGGCCACTACTTATCAGGCAAACCAGTACTGTCTTATTGTTCACTTGTTCTCTCCCATCTGTCTATCTGTTGTCTCTTATCTTATACTTAGATTATAAGCTTCCTTGAGGAAAGCACCATCTTTTTATTCTGTGTCTGTAGGGTACTTAGCTCAATAGAGTTCTGCTTTATGGGGTTCATTAGCTCTGTGGTAATACAAATCTACTACATATTTGAGAGAGTTTGTCTGTCTGTCTGTTCAAGAAATCCTCCTAAACAGTATGAGGTAGGACCACTGAATTCAGTAAACAGTATGAGGTAGGACCACTGAATTCAGTATGCAGCTTCCTCTTATTATAACATAAAGCAAGGTAAGGGGTTTTCATTGTGCCAGGAAAATGGGATGTGCCTGGAATGGGATTGGTTTTTATAAAACCATATAGAAAAGAAACAGAATCGCCAGGCAGGTGAAAGGGGCTTCCCCTACCCCAAATCTCCCATCCATCCAGTGCCCTTTAGGGAGGAGGGGGAAAAGCTTCCCCACCCCCAATTCATACAGGAACGTTGCTGGCTGTACCCCTTCATCAAGGAGTGAAGGGAAAATGCAATTTGCTACATTCCTCACTCTGGCTGGGGAGCACAGGGGGCAGATGAACCTGGACCTGCCCCAGCTGGAGGACTTGCAACACCCTCCTCCCCCAGCTGTGCCAGCTGTGCCTGCAGTCGCTGCGGAGAGGTGCATCTCACTTGGCCCCAAGCTGCTGCGGTGAGAGAGGGCTGGGGTAGACCTCTCTCCCTAGGACTGCCTGTATACTGAACCCCTCATCCGCAGCCCCATCCCATGTACGGAGCATACAGTTTCATTGTATCTTCAATGAAGATACAAATTTGTACCCCAAATTAATTGAGTTGAGGACCTGAGCAATGCTGAGTAAATCTTCTCGTAGATAAATAAGGTTCATATGTGACCCATTAGGGTCAGAGGGAGGATTTTTGGACTTGATCATATAAGCAGTGGTGAAAGTAACCTACAAGTATTGTCCTATTGCAACCTGGGTCCTGCCAGCTCTTCAAATACCTCCCTGTTGGTTTTTGCCGCAGCTCAGACAGTTCTTGTTGGAGCTGTGCACCAGGACACACCCACTTCTTTTCACCTCTGCCAAGAACCAATGTGATATGTTGTTTGGAAAATATTGTTTGGCCATGGCCGTGTATACATGTGGGATCAGTACTTCCTTGATGTAGCTCCACTGAAATCACTTACGTGAGGGATTCGTTTGGCCCATATGTGAACCAGTACAGGGGGACAGAGCTGACTGATGAAATAACACAGCTGAGGTGAAATGATGAGAAACTTCCTTTACTCAGCTCGAAATCCCTGCTAGTGTAAATCAGTGTAGTTGTATCAATTTACACCAGTTGAGAATCTGGCCTTGGGATTCACATCGCAAAATGGCTATTAATTGAATATCGCTTGTTTTGGATAATAGCAAGATAATGGATATGTCTAACTATGAACTAATTTCTTTTGTATAGCTCTCCTTTTTTCTATGTACCATAATAAACTGTTCAGCTTCTCCATGGATATTTGAGGCACAACAGCTTGTCCCATATATCTAATGATACTAAATTTTAAGCTTCTGACAGTTGCTTATGATGGTCAGGATAGATACTTTTCCCCTCTGTGTTTTCCGAATGTATTTTTATTTTCTCTTTCCCCTGAAGCATCAGAGATGGCCATGACTGAAGATGGGACACTGGACAGGGGGAGCTGATATGCTGAGGCTGTGCAAAGAATTCTCCTTCTCAGGTGCTTGGTTGATGGGTCTGGCTCATGTACTCAGGGGTCATACTGATGGCTGTTTTCAGAGTCAGCAAAGAATATTCCCCCAGGTCAGATTGTTAGGGACCTTGGGGTCTTTTTTTGCCACCCTCTGTAGCATGGGCACAGTTTACTTGCTAGGATCATCTGAGGGTATCTAACCAAATCAATTTCTGCCCACTGCAGGAGCCTCAAGTCACATTTTCACTTCCTGGAAGACTGAGGCTGCAGTGGTCGATCTTCTGGAGTTTGATTTAGCAGGTCTAATAAAGTTCTGCTTAATCGAACACTGACAGCACCCTCGTCAATTCTGGTATTCCTCAAATCGCTCCCATTGACCTCCTGCTGTGAAGATGGTACCACAGTTTGAAATAAGGTACATCAGATTCATCTATGAAATTAATGTAGCTGGAGTTGTGAATCTTAATTCGAACTTCTACATAAGTATAGAGATGGCCTCAGGCACTGATCCCTTACAAACCTAAGACCAGATCCTCAATTATGCACGGAACGACGCATCTCTTGTCACTAGCTGTGAATATGGCCCGAACAGTTCTGATGTACCTCAAAGCCAAACTTACTTGTGTTCAGCAGTATGACTACTGAAATTAGCCAAAAAAAATTAAATCAGTGAGCTTTCATCCAAAAGAAAATTCTGCTCCAACCCATCTCTAAGTACCAACACATCATTTCCAAATTGATCCTTGTTTTAGGTTGTTCACTGAGCCCCAGATTTGGTGATTTACTATACATTTGAGAGAGTTTGTCTGTGCATCTGTCTGTCTGTATATTTGTTCAAGAACTCCTCCTAAACGGCAAGAGCTAGAACCACAAAATTTGTTATGTAGCTTCCTATCATAGTTTAAAGCAAAGTAAGGGCTTGGTTATGCCAGGAAAATGGGATGTGTCTAGCATGAGATTGTGTGTCTTAAAACCATAGAGAAAAGAAACAGAATCACCAGGCAGGTGAAAAGGCTGGCTGGGGGCACACACACACCCTGTCTGGGACTGCCCCAGCCCTGAGCCTCCCACTCTGCAGGCACCCTTTATGAAGGGTGAGGAGGGCTGAAGCTCCCCCTGATTCATTGCTGGCTCTTCAGGGAGCAAGGGGAAAGTGAACGGTTTTCTGCATTCCCCACTTTGGCTGGGGAGTGCAGGGGACAGATGAACCTGAACCTGCCCTAGCCAGAGGACATGCACCCCTCCCCCAGTTGTGCCCACTGGAGAGGTGCTTCTCACCAGCCCACAAGCTGCTGTGGTGAGAGAGGGCTGGCGTAGTCCTTTCTTGCAAGGGCAGCCTGCAGACTGAGCCCCTCTCCTCAACCCCACCGCAGAGCAGTGATTTCAATGAAGCATGGGCATGTTCATTTTATTTCCAGAAAAATTAATTGAGATAAGAACCTGCTAACTCTGGTTAATATATAAGTAAATAGTACCTCGGCCAGCATAATTCTCCTCTGTGCAAAGGATCGGTGCAAAGTCAGTGCACTGCTCAAACCCGGTTTGTTATGTGGAATGTCGTTTAAGTGGTGACCAGACCTTGAGCTGCTTCTCTGCTTGGGGTAAATTGAACCCTCACAACCTGATACAATAAGAGTGCACTTGGGTGGGTAAGAGTAGTGGATTAGCCACCTGATTTGTGAACAATCATACTGAGAGAAGAAAACGTCACTCCAGGAATAAATCCTCCTCCACCTAAACAGATCCTGGGTCTATTCGCTAACTGAGATTTGGATCATTGTAGGAAATGTTACCAAGACTTCCATTGTTTGGGTTTTTCATTTTACTGAATAACTATTGTAATCTTCCATTTGGTCCCCCACACTTTTTACAAGCTAAGTAGGGTCAGTCTAGGTCATTCTTTAGGAAGCAGACTTACCAGGAACAGCCATGGTCAATACCATAGGTGAATTTCATAGATTATAAACCAGAAGGTGATCATCTCGTCTGACCTCTTACATATCACAGGCCATATAGGACTTCCTTGAATTAATTCCTGTTTTAAGTAGAGAGGATGATTTAGAAAAACACCCAGCCTTGATTTAAAAGTTTCCACTGATGGAGAATCAACCACAGCCCTTAGTATTTCCAAAGGTTAATTACCCTCCCGTCAACATTTTCCACCTTATTTCTAGTCTGAATTTGTCTAGCTTCAGTGTCCCACCACCATCGTATCTTGCAATACCGTTGTCTGCTAGATTAAAAAATCCTCTACTATTGAATTGCTATATCTCACATAGGTACTTATAGATTGTGATCAAGTTGCTAAAGCCCCACTGTAATGTAAGCAACCACCATGCTGTCCGAGCTGTCGCCTTTAGAGGAGATGTGAAACAGAGCTGTTGGCCACTTGACTTCATTTGAAAATTCCCACTCCTGGAAAAAGTGCTGTGGGCATTAAGCCCGATGTCCTGCCTACATTCCAGTGGTGCCAACTGTACTTTGCTTCCCCCAAATTGTCCCTGCCCCAATTAACATTTTGCTAACATCTGTTGGGGCAATTCTTCAGTTCCAACCTGAAATTAAGGCCAAAACATAGTTTTTGTCTGAGTGTCATGTTTTCAGAAGTACAAGCTTTAGTGTGGGCGCAGGAATAGTAGTATAAAGGTGCCTTATTCTGCTTTCCATACCGGTGCAAGCAGATTTACACTGGTATTATTTGTTCGCACGTGGGGTAGTGAGAGAAAGTGGTACAGCACCTTTTCATACACCAATCCTTACGTCACTGTGTAGCATCACTAGCCCCTGTGATGCACTGAACACACTATGGTATGATCATCTGGCAAAGTGCTTTGGGATGCTTCAAAATGTAAGTACCTTTCATATCTATGCCCCACCCAGTGTGTGTAGAGGCTATTTGGGAGCACTCTGGTTTCCTTGGGCCCTGGATTAGGGTCCGTGATAAGTACTATTAGGCTGATTCTCTCATGCACACACTTGCTCTTTGCATACTCATCCCTTCCTCCTTCTCTTCCTTACTCCAAGGATTGTCCTTGTCTTTTGCTGGCTAATAGTAGATTTCCACCCTGCTAACCACCTTTGACTCATTTCCTTATGAGCATGCCTTGATTTATCTTTAAGCTGTGAAAAGTCCTTCCACTCAGTGTTGCTGTTGGTGATTTATTTTTTTCAAGTCCTAGGATAACAAAGTCCTTCCTTGGTTACAAGCCAGGTTAGACTCAACATTTTGCTAATATAAAGAAGAAAATCCCTGGTTAAGCGTTACAAGCTAGATTACCAAAAGAGCCTCAATCTCAGTTTTTTACCTGCAAAAATTGCAGGCACAGGTACCTTCTAGGGCCTGATTCTGCTCTCACCTGTGCCCGTATAAATCAAAGAAAGAGGAGAACCAGATCCTCTGCTTCCTGACTACAAGATTTACAGGTCCAGCCATGCGGTCAGATCCCTGAAGGACACAGGGCTGGACTGTGATTGGACTACATGCCTATGCAGTGGAGTATGACACATGGACTTTACATCTCTATGCAGGCTTCACATAGTTCTGGGGATGCAACAGTAAGCAGAGCTGTGTACCCACTTCTTCCCTGGGACAGGTGGGTTGGGAATCAGCTCTCTCCTCCCTTTCCCCCAACACACACAAACCCACTTGCCTCACTGGCATGCACAGCGGAGCAAATGCAAACATGTTGTAATTTACTGCTGCTCTAGGCCAGCAGAAAATTCCTACCTCCCCCCGGGGAGCAAGGAGGAAGCAGGAAATCATTATGACTCAGAGGCATGTGACTGAGTCACAGTGTATGCTGCTGCTAGGGCGGTGCAGTTTACACACATCCCTTGTTCATGGCTATGCCTAAAGTCACACTCTGGGCCCTGGATTTCACCTGCACTAGTTTGCATGCCCATCATTATTTGCAAGCACAAAGCGAGAACCTGAATCTAAAAATCCAACTTAATTCCCTAATGACAGCTCTGATCAGGTGGTTAGCAATATCATGGTCAGCAACCACCCATTTATTGCAGTTCATGAAATGCATTAATTGTGTCTCTACTCAACATAGCACATGTATGTCTTGGGTTCAGCCTGTTGAGAATCCTTGAGGTTATGCAAGGCATTTGCTGAACAAAGGGCTGAAGAAATTGCACTGAAAGGACAGGAACGACCAAGAATTTTGCTCAGAAAGATTAGTATCAGCACAGCCAAAGTGAAACTTTCCAAGCAAATTTGAACTCACCTGAAATCCAATTGTGCTCTGAAGGCAATTGAATTGCCTGAGTAATTGTAGGTTACTTTACCTTGGCTAAACAACAGCTTTTCTACCATCCAGGTCAGAAACATAACCATTACAAAAGGCCCTTGAAAGTCTCACTAGTAACAAGATGTCAGGTGAAATGATCCAGCTAGTCTGATATGCAGTGGGCAGGGCTCAGGATACTTAGTCAGATGGGGTTAGTGGTCTGCTTAGTTGGGTCAGTTCTTCCACTATGATTGTAGTATGCAAATAAACAGAAGGGCTTAAGGAGGATGAGGAGGATGAAGTCAGGGCAGGGAGCAGGAATAGCTTCTTTGTGATGTGAAAAAAAAATCCCACCATTCAACCTTCAGCTGCCCATAGGGCAACAGGAGATAATAGTAAATGTGTAAAGAGAAGAAATATAGGGCAGAGGCCGGCTGGTTCCTTTGCCCATTTCTTTTGCTAACACCATACACTGCAAAAGCAGATATGGGCCTCACGCACAATGCCAGATGCGAATACCTTTCCAAACATCGGGAAGGTTCTAGTTCAGACCTTCATCTGAACTACATGGCATGAATTAGCCCTATCTCAGCATTAAACATAGGGTTGGAAAAGACCTCAAGAGGTTGTAGATTCCAACCCCCTGGCCAAAGCAGGACCAATCCCAACTAATTCATCCCAGCCAGGGCTTTGTCAAGCTGAGACTTAAAAACCTCTAGGGATGGATATTTCACCACCTCCCTAGGTAACCCATTCCAGTGCTTCACCACTCTCTTAGGGTAATAGTTTTTCCTAATATCCAACCTCCCCTACTGCAACTCGAGGTCCGTGTTCCTCATCCTGTCATCTGCCCCCACTGTGAACAGCCTCTCTCCTTCCTCTTTGGAACCCCCCTTCAGGTAGTTGAAAGCTGCTATCAAATCCCCCCTCACTCTTTGAGGGTATGTCTACACTACAGCGCTAATTCGAACTAACTTAATTCGAATTAGTTAATTCGAACTAAGCTAATTCGAACTAGTGCATCTAGACCTAAAAACTAGTTTGAATTAGCGTTTTGCTAATTCGAACTAGCATGTCCACATTGAGTGGACCCTGAACCGAGGTTAAGGCTGGCCGGAAGCAGTGCCGGCAGGGCATCGGATTAGGACTTAGAGTGTGGAGCTGCTGTCTCAGGCTAGCCAAGGGCTGTGCTTAAAGGGACCCGACCCCCACCCCGGACAGACAGTTCTCAGGGATTCCCCGCTCGTTTGTCTAACTCGATGAGGGACAGCAAAGCAGTCCTGGCTTGGAGTGCCCTGAATGCCTAGGGACCTGAAGGCAGGATCCCTCAGCTGGGTTTATGTCTCCACTGTTGATTCCCAGTTCTGGAGTTTGCTGGGAGGCTTCCCCAGCCAGGCTGAGTTGGCTCTCCAGCTCCCTGGGTGTGAGGAGTCACCGCATGGTCAGCTCGGCTCTAGCAGCAAGTTCAGGGCTTCTGCCTGCTGTGTGGGTCTGAATGCTGGGCTGGGAGGCTATAGTTTTGAATTTTGGTGCAGTTGTGTGGTCTGCATCTTGAGCTCTGCACCCCTTCGCGGTGAGGGGAAATTCTGGGACCGAAGCAGCCTGGTTCCTGCTTGAAGAGGATCCCTGTGAGAAGAGAGCAGCCCTTTGCAGAGACTGAGTCATCTCTCAACCTGAGGTCATTCATGGAGTGAGTGAGTGCACCAATTTTTAGTTAGTAAGTCAGGGAATTTGTTTGGGGGTTACACCCACACTCGGCACATCACAGCACTCGGCCATCAGACCGGCTGCACTTGCTGCAGGCTGCCATCCAGGAGGGGGGTCAATCGGGGGGCTGCAGGAGAGCTTCCACCCCCAGAAGCCCGCAGAGCCAGCCCAGTCCTCCCCATCTGGGGCTCGTACCCCATTCCTCCCTCACCTCCTTCCACTTACCCGTCCCTAGCCCCCCCTTCCTGATGTACAAAATAAAGGACACGTGTGTTCAAAAATAGAAACTCTCTTTATTGAACAAAACTCGGGGAGACTGGGAAAAGGAGGTGGGAGAGGGGGAGAGAGAGGGTGGGAGAGGGGAGGGCAACTAAAATGATCAGGGGTTTGGAACAGGTCCCATATGAAGAGAGGCTAAATAGACTGGGACTTCTCAGCTTAGAAAAGAGGAGACTGAGGGGGGATATGATAGAGGTCTATAAAAGCAGGAGTGGTGTGGAGAGGGTGCATAAAGAAAAGTTCTTCATTAGTTCCCATAATAGAAGGACTAGAGGACACCAAAGGAAAGGAATGGGTAGCAGGCTTCAAACTAGTAACAGAAAGTTGTTCTTCACAAAGCAAATAGCAAAACCTGTGGAACTCCTTGCTGCAAGAGGCTGTGAAGGCTAGAACTAGAACAGAGTTTAAAGAGAAGTGAGATAAAGTCATGGAGGTTGGGTCCATGGAGTGCTATTAGCCAGGGGGTAGGAATGGTGTCCCTGGCCTCTATTTTGGAAGGCTGGAGATGGAAGGCACGAGACAAATGACTTGGTCGTTGTCTTCGGTCCATCCCCTCTGTGGTAGCTGGTGTTGGCCGCTGTCGGCAGACAGGCTACTGGGCTAGATGGACCTTTGGTCTGACCCAGTACGGCCATTCTAAGCTCAGGGCTCAGGGTCGGGGGTCTCAGTGGACCACCTTGATTTTCATGCAAACCTGATCCTGGGTGGCCAGGCTGGCAGCTCTCCTGCCCTAGATGGCCACTTTCCTGTGCCTAGTGTGGAGGTCGTGGATGAGGTCCACGATCTCCGCACTAGACCAAGCGGGCGCCCGCCTCTTGCGGACCCAGGCAGGCTCCTGGGAGCTGCCAGCCTGGTCCCAGGAAGAGGCAAAGGGCTGGGTGGCAGCGGGTGGCTGGTTCGTGCCGTGCCAGGTGCAGGGTCTGCTGGCTGGGTGCTGACAGGCTTGCACCTGGCACAGGCACCGTAGCCAGACCGTGCCCCTTTAAGGGGTCCGGGGGCCGGGAGGGGGGCAGAAGAGTTTCCCTGGTGGTGCCCAGAGTGGCCACCAGGGAAAGCTGGGGAGTGCTAGCCTCCCACTAGTTCGAATTAAGTGGCTACAGAGCCCTTAATTCGAACTACTTAATTCGAACTAGGCTTAGTCCTCGTGGAATGAGGTTTACCTAGTTCGAATGAAGCGCTCCGCTAGTTCGAATTAAGTTCAAACTAGCGGTTTGTATGTGTAGCGCCTAGCAACGTTAATTTGAACTAACGTTTGTTAGTTCGAATTAACTTTGTAGTGTAGACATACCCCTATAGACTAAATAAGCCCTAATCCCTCAACCTCTCCTCATAAGTCATGGACTCCAACCCCCTAATCATTTTTGCTGCCTTCCACTGGACTCTCTCCAATGCATCCACACCCTTTCTGTAATGGGGGGTCCAAAATTAGACACAATACTACAGATGTGGCCTAACCTGTGCCAAAAAAGGGCAATAATCGCTTTCCTAGATCTGCAGGCAATGCTCCTGCTAATGCATCCCAATATGCCATTAGCCTTCTTGGCTACAAGGACACACTGGTGACTCATATCCAGATTCTCATCCACTGTAACCCCCAGGTTCTTTTCTGCAGAACTGCTACTTAGCCAGTCGGTCCCCAGCCTGTAATAGTGCTTAGGATTCTTCCATCCCAAGTGCAGGACTCTGCACTTGTCCTTGTTGAACCTCATCAGATTTTCTTTGGCCCAATCCTCCAATTTGTCTAGGTCACTCTGGACCCTATCTCTGTAAGTGAAATCCATCCCCTCGTCCAGGTTATTAATAAAGATGTTGAACAAAACTGGCCCTAGAACTGAATCTTGGGACACTTCACTTGATACCAACTACCAACCAGACATCCACATTGATCAGTACCCATTTAGCCTGACAACCTAGCCAGCTGGTGATCCACCTTACAGTCCATTTATCCAATCCATACTTCCTTAACTTATTGGCAAGAATATTATGGGAGACCATAGCAGAAGCTTTGCTAAAGTCAAGGTATATCATGTCCACCGCCTTTCCCATGTTCACAGAGCCAGTTAATGTTATGAGGCAGTTACACATTCAGACCAAACACTTTAGAATGTCCTTGTAAGTCATTTTTTCATGGCACTTTGTTTTACTCAACTTCAGTGTGCCAGGCATGTCTGGGCTTTCCAAATTAGAGCAGGAGAGTGAGTTATTTTGATAAGAGGAAGGATGGTCCAGTGAACTAAGGAGTTGCACTTGGGAGACCACAGTTCAGTTCCCTGTTCTATCAGACTTCCCATGTGATCTTGGGCAAATGACTGAAGTATCTCCAAGTCTCAGATCCTCATCTTTAAAATGGGGCTTAAGGCACTGCCCTGCCTCACAGGATAAACACATTAAGGATTGTGAGGCACTCAGATACTACGGTGGTGGGGATCACACAGGTATTTAAGATATATGGAAAGAAAACTCCCACTGGCTTTCTAAGGGAGTTGGACAACCTTTTGCTTTCTGTTAGGTTCCTTTGAAACCCTCAGGAATCGTCTTGCATTTTGGTGTCAGTAAAAAGCTTCCCAATGATTTCAGTGAGGATTGGATCAAAACCCTGATAACATTGATCTCTTCTACATTGCTGTGTCTGCCATTGCTTTCGATTGCTCTTCCTCTACCAAAAAACTGCTCCCCCCAAAAAAATCCCCATGTTTTTGGCCACAAGTTATTGTTCTAAGCAAGTAATTGGGTGCTGGTTTTAAAAAGGAGAGTCCCTCTTCCAGTATGTGTCAAGCATTCATTTTGAATTAATCACTCCATTGCTTAATATGGTGTATATTTCCTTAGGAAATGAATCAGAGAAGAGGAACCTTTGCCTCATCTCCCATCAAACCAATGAAGAAACAGAGGGGTTTTTTCAATGGTAGGTCAGTTTACAATGTGTCCTTTACCAAGTGACTCATAAACGTTGATACATTTCACAGCAATGCAACCGCAGCAGCAGTTCTAAATCTAATAGGGAATGCCAGCCAAAGATAGAGGAATGAATGTTCATGCCTGCAATAGAAAGAAGAATGGAAATGCTACCTGCCTTCATTTAGGATCCAATCCCGTGATTTCCTGATCACTTCTTGGGATCAGGCCCCTAATGTGTTTCCTGCACTGTGCATGGTATGTTTAATTTATTTCATTTAAGTCCAAAGTACAGGTGGACCCTTTGTTTCTGCATAGACCCCATTCCTAAATCTGATTTGAATGTTGCTGGATTTGTATTCTGTTTAAAAGAGACTGTGAGATAGACGCAAAGTAAAAATTTTCAGTGAAAAATAGAATTTGGGATGGAGGGGAAAGAGGATACGTGGGGGATGGATGGTGATTTCCCTGGAGTTCATTGAAAAAACAAATGAACAAACACAATCCTTTTTTACTGTGTTTCCAATTTTTTGAAATATTTCATTGTTTTCCGAATCAAACTATTTCATCCCCAAAGTTTTTAGAATTTAAAAATTGTGGAAGAAAACTGTCTCAGAAAGTTTTCTCTGTTTTTAGTTAAAATTTGACATTTCAGCAGAAAATTCTTGAGTCAAAAATCAACATTTGAAAAATGTTGGCTCTCTTTGTTTTCCCCAGTTTACAAATTGGGGTTCACTAGTCCTCAACACAATTCACTCAGATCATTGTATTTGTTTCTAGGGTACTAAGGGGTTAAAAGTTTTCAGGAAGTAATCAAATGTATGGGCCATATCCTCAGCTGGTATAAACTAATGTACGTCCTTTCAAATCACTGGAGCAATGTCATTTTACCCCAGCTGAGTAACTAGCTTCATGAGTTTCAAAGAGGCCAACATTTTGAGCAGTGATTATTGCTGCTTAGACCAATGCTTATTCCTGTAAGGTTCTTCCTCTAAACAAATGCTTAGTGGGTTTGGTTAACTAGCCAATTAGCCTGTCATAAGTCGGGATTTTCAGGTCTCTCTTCCATGTCGGTCTTCTCTCCTGAGCCTCCAGTCTCTCGCTCCGTCTCTCTCTCTCTCTCTCTCTTTCTCTTCTCTTCCCCCTCCTGTCTCTCACTTGGGGGACCGCATGGCCCAAATGGCCATTTGGGCACCGCACTCCCCATGCTGCATGGGGGGCGTGGAGCCCAAACAGTCGCTTGCGCCGCTCGTTCCCCCGCGGCGGCCTGGCTGAGCGGTGCAGAAGTCAGCAGAGCGCCATGGCAGGAGGTGAAGGGGGAGGGGCCTGGAACTGCTGTCACACTGCACATCACTGCCCCGCCCCCCTTCACCTCCCGCCGTGGTGCTAGGCTGACTTCTGCACCGCTCAGCCGGGCCTCCCAGAGGGAACAGCCAGCATTTCAGGCAACAGCGCCCCCCAGAGGGAACAGCCAGCATTTCAGGCAACAGCGCTCCCCCGAGGGAACAGCCAGCATTTCGACGTTACAGACTCACAGACACTGGTCTACTATATATATGATACCCTGCATTTAGCTGTCATTTGTCAATCTGAGGGCTCCCAAAAATGTTTATGATCTATTAGGAACATATTCTTTTGTAATAATAAATAATAATAAACAACAAAAATAATAAAAAATTATTTAGTTTTACAGGGTATAGGGAAAGATGATTCAGGGCAATGCCATTGTTAATTATGAATTATTTTTATGGCAGGAGCTACCATAGTGCTAGACCAGGAGTGGACAGTGAGTGAACCACTGGCTGAACACGGTTCACCAGGGTGATCCCCTGGTGAGTCACTGGCACTTTATTTACCTGCATTTCCACAGGTCTAGGCTCTTGCAACTCCCATGATCATCAATCCTAGCCAATGGGAGCTGTGGGAGGCAGCGTCCTGGTCTGTACCACTTTCCACAGCTCCCATTGGCCAGAAACAGAGAACCGTGGTCAACAGGAGCTTCAAGTGGCCATAGCTGTGGATGCACAGATAAATAAAGCACAGGAGGCCTACTAAGGACTAACCCTGGTAAATAGCGTCTTGCCTGCAAGCCACCTGGTGCCCATGCTAGACAATAAGTAGCCAAAAAAAAAAAAAAGCCCTGCCCCCAAAAAAGAGTCATCTAAAGGGAAGAATTTCTGTCACTAAGGGCAGGTAGGTGCCAGACTCCCATGGAAGTGAAAATTGGGTGACTACCTTCCATCTGAGCCTTTGAGAAGCTCCCTCTAGATAGATGAAATAGATGAAAAGGCAGGAGAAAGGGGAAGGATCATTATCTCAATTTTATTTATGGGGAGCCAAGGCCCAGAGATATTAAGGGTGGACTCTTCACAGGAGCCTAAGGGAGCTGGCTGAAATTCAGAGACGAGGCACCTAGGTTCCTTTGGAAAATGTCCAAACCAGTGACCTGTCCAAGGCCATGTGCCATGTTAGAGATGGGTTGAAACCTGTATTTCCTGAGTCTCAGGACGTTGCCTTATCCCCTCTCCATAGGTTAAACTTTTAATCATACAGAAGTGCCAGGGGATCTGAAATGCCCATGGAAAGCAGACAGGGGCTCTGGTGTTTGTCTGCCACATTAATCTAGATGAAGCTTAATTTAGATTTTAAAAAAATCTAAATTTGGTGGTTGAGATGTCGAGCCACTTTTCTTTTTTACCCCCAGGCAGATGTCCTGGCTTTTCCCTTCCCCCTCAAAAAAGGATTCTGCCTAATTCTTTGCACCAAAAAATGAAAGCATATTTCAGGATCGATGTGAAACAATCACACCAGTGATCGGTATGCTTTGAGGAGAAAACTGAGCTGCAGTAGCTCTGCTTTGACAGGTCTTTGGAGGATTTCAGGGAAGTTACACCCACTTCATTCATGATAATCGTCTGTTTAATGCAGAGCAGCTCAGTATTATGAATGAACAGGAACATGTTTTGGCTTGCGGATCAGCTCACAAATATAATGCATCAAACTCATCAAATACCCACCGACTTCATTCTTGAAGTGGAAATGAGCAAAAGTAAGAATCTTTTAAAAAAAAATTTTAATTGTACCTTTTTGTTTCTTTAAAGATTCAAAAATGTTTCCCTTCTCCTGGTGGTGGATGTGTGAGTCACAGTGGCTGGAGAATATGGAAGACAAATCACAGCCTCTAAAGCAAATTGGATGCAACTGAAATCAGGTTGTGGTGACATTTGCATGTTTGTTCTCAAAATGCCAAACTCCAGGATTTCATAATGGGGGATGAGGGTGTAATAGGAATGGGATGGAGCTGATAGATGAACTGGCTTCCACTCCACTTGGATAGGGAAACATGCTGACAAGGTCTGGACCATATCCTGTCTTCCACAATGGCTTGGATATTCTTGGTGCCAATATGGCCAGTAGGAAGCTATTGCAGCTAAATGTAGGTCAGAGAGGACATGAAAGTGGCTACAAGCTGCCTTTAGCCTACCCCTTCATTCCTGAACCAAAATTTCTGGAGGAACGGGCACTGCAATCTCTATCAAATACACACTCACAAGTGATTGCTAAGCTTGAACTAAATTCAAGTTGAGTATCCTCTTTGGTAGTGTTGAAGAAAAATATATGGATAGCCATGGTCTTTCCCCTTTCTTGCTTCTTCTCTCCCGGCTTTAGGACAATATTTCACTGTTTTCTTCTTCTTCCAAGTGCTTTATGCAGCATTAACTATTTTCACCAATCCCCTGTGGTGCAGGGGACCTGTCATTTTGTCAGAAACAAAGTATAGTGCCACACAGAGAAGTACAGTGCCACAGTGCCCAATGAGAGTCTGAGTCAGAGACCATCCAAGTCTGTTTATCTGTCCTAGGTAATTACATCATAGAAGATTAGGGTTGGAAGAGACCTCAGGAAGTCATCTAGACTAACCCGCGACTTAAAGCAGGACCAACGCCAACTAAATCATCCCAGCCAGGGCTTCGTCAAGTCTGTAAGGATGGAGATTCCACCCCTTCCCTAGGGAACCCATTCCAGTGCTTCTGCACTCTCCTAGTAAAATAGTTTTTCCTAATATCCAGTCTAGACCTCCCCCACTGCTACTTGAGACTATTGCTCCTTGTTCTGTCATCTGCTACCACTGAGAATAGCTTGGCTCCAGTGTTCCCTATAAGCTGGGTGCTTGTGCAGCCACTCAGGAGAGATTCAGATACTGCCCAGCTGTTTAGCAAAGCACCTGGGCTTGGGGGGTTCAGCTGAGGAGCTAAAAGTAGCAATGTAGACATTTGTGCTCAGGCTGGAGCACAGGCTCAATAGGCCAGTGAACAGGGATGGTCTCAGAGTCAAGTCTCCAGCCAGAACCCAGATATGTACAAAACTGGCTAGCCCCGGAGCAGAGAGTCAGTCCTAGGGGTGGGTGGTTGCCTGGGGCTCCCATTTTCCCAACGGAAGCCTGCTTGGGGGACACAGCAATTAAAGGGGCCGTGACCTCATTTTGACCTTTTTAAAAAATTTTTTGCTTGGCAAATTTTCCCCGGCGGTTGTCCGGGGCCGCCAATTGGTTAGGACCGGCGCTGCTAGCATGACCCTTCCAAGCCACAGTTGGTCTGAGATTCACTGCCATGGATTTTTTCTCCTGTGTTGTGGAACCCTACATGATTTGCCCAAAGTCACATGGGAAAGTTGTGGCAGACCTGGAAAAGATCCTGTTGATTTTGATGGGCTTTGGACCAGGCTATATAAATTGCAGTTTCTAGCTCCCAGTGCCATAGAGTTGTAATAATAACAATGAAGCTAGAGTAGTAAAACAAAAAGGAGTATTGCAGTAAGGAATCCTGCCAGGCCATTTCATTCTCTAATGCTAATAGAAATGCGTGCTTAAGGGAATAAAAGAATGAAATTTCATTGAAAATAGGGGGTTTTGGGGGTGAGGCTTTAATATTAAATATTTAATATTAATTTAATATGTGGTGTTCCTCTCTGTCCCAAGCACTGCATTGTGTTGTAGATGGATAGACAGACAAGCTGTTTGGTGCTACTGGAAAGTAAGCTGTAAGAGACTGTGTAACAAATATAAAAGTGATTAGTTTTTGGATATTCATACTCACTGAAATGCAGAAAACGGTGCCGCTCAGCCCTGCATTGAGACACCAGCATGATGTTTGTTCTCCATTTAAGTCCTCAAAGTAGGACTTGAGTAGCACTTTAGTGGCACATAGATGTGGGCTGACCCTCTGGAGGAGATGAACGTCATCCAAAGAAAGCAGGCAAAACAAATGGTGAAAAGGCAATTCGATTTTAAATTCTTGAATTGATTCCTTTTAGCGGGTCAGTTTGAGATTGGAGCTGGGCAATGTTTTGCAAAACCATATCAGTTTCATTGAGTTCTTTGGGTTGAAAACAAAACAAAACAAATATCCAAAAAAATGAAAACCATGTTTTTTAAATGAATCTTTGTTTTGTTCAAAATAACTTTGTGTTTAGTCATCTCATTTATTTTCTTTTAATTTTATTTTAAAAAGCTATAGAATGCTTGAAATAAGAACAAAACATTTTCTTCAATTCAAGATTATTTTATGTAAACTTTTTTTGAATTGCCAAAAAGTTCTGGAAATTTTCATTTTCAGTTCAAGTCAAAAAACTCTAAAAAGATTCCCAAAGAACCAAAAAAAAAACCCATTAATTCCCCTGCTCTTTTTGAGAGCCTTAGACAGAATGTGCTAGAGCAGGAGTTCTCAGACTTTTGCTTACCACCTCCCTCTTTCTGAGACCAGCATCACCTAGAGACATCCGCCCCTATGGCCAGAACTCTCCTCCCCCCATTTAGAAAATGAGAAGAGCAGACTGGTCATGGCCCCATGTCACCTGTTTGCAACCTCCAAGAGAAAGTGGAGCTAGAGCAAGGCAAAGTAGCGGTGTTGTTATGGCTGACACACGCTGCATTATATTGATGTCAGTCTTTCTTTCACAGGACTGTACTTGAAGAGATCAAGAAATGGAGTGTGTTTTTTCCCCACTCAGATGTTTAGGGTGAGTACAACATCTTATCTTGTACCACAGCTCTCCTGTACTGTGCAGCAAAGAAAGATGTCTGCATGGTCAGAAGAACCTCTCTCTCCCTTGTTTTATCTGTGCTAGGATAACACCAGGCCTAATTTAGCATCAGCGAGGCAGAACATTTGGATTTTGTCATCCATTTCCAAGACTATTGTTCACTTCATTTTCCCCGTTTCTCATTTTAGTTGTACGTTTTATGGTAGGTTCCAAAAGATAAGTTAATGCCGACCTGATGATTAAATTTTTCCTTGTGCTCTGAAGATGGAAAACCTTTATCTAAATACTTATTATTATATGGGCAGAAGTTAATTCATTTACCAGTGTAATCTCATGAGAAATTTGTGCAAAAGGTCTGACTGTGGGGGACGGGATGAAATGTAACAAAGCAAAATGCAGGTTAAATATTAGAGAGCACGTCCTAATGGTGAGATCTAGCTGCTCAGGTTCCTAACTCAATTCATTTTTGTTTATTGGAAAATAAAATGAAAATGTACCTGCTTCATTTGAATCATTGCTGTGGGGCGGAACTGGGGCTGAGGGGCTCAGTATGCAGGCTGCCTTCGGGGGGAGAGGACTACCCCAGCCCTCTCTCACCACAGGAGGTTGGGGCCAGGTGAAGAGCACCTTCAGTGGGCACAGCTAGGGAAGGGGTGCATGTCCCCTGGCTGGGGCACATCCAGGTTTGTCTGCCCCCTGTGCTTCCTAGCAAGAGTGGGGAATGAAGCAAACTGTGAACTTTCCCCTCACTCCCTGACAAAAGGGAACAGCCAGCAATGTCTGTGTGTGTGTGTGGGGGGGGGGGGAAGCTTTGCCTCCCCCTCCCTAAAGAGGAGGTGCATGGAGGGTGGGAGGGTCAGGGCTGGGGCAATCCTTGAGGTGGGACACCCCCAGCCAGCCCCTTTCATTTGCCTGGTGATTCTGTCTCTTTTCTGAGAAACAATCCTATTCCAGGTACTTCCTATTTTCCTAGCACAACCACACTGCTGTGACCTTGCTTTAAGTTACAATAAGGGGAAGCTGTGAACTGAATTTGTGGTCCTAGCTCTTACCGTTTAGGAGGAGTTCTCAGACAAACAAACTCAAATATATAGTAGATTAGTATTATTTGTATTACAATAGGACCGGTAGAATCAGGACCTGATTGTGAAGCATGATTAGCAATGCTCAGCGCTTCAGACTTTGAATTGTCTAAGTTAAGACCCTAAAAGGGTCTGATTTTCAGAAATGCCAAGAAATGCATTTTCAGAATGCCCTCCTTTGAAAATCAGGCTCCTCAGGAATATCTCTTAGTGGCTTGTGAAATGTAGGCCAAAGAGAGTCCCTGCCCTGAAGGCACACACTATTAAGGACCCTGTTCAACTTCCATTGAAGTCAATGGGAGTAAGTTAGGGCCCTAATAAATACCTACAGCTGTTTGAAGGGTGTATCTCTTCAAGGAGAATTTGGGCCAGGATCCTCAAAGGTATTTAGACTCCTGACTTCTGCTGAAATCAGTGGGAGTTAGGGACCTAAATACCTTTGAGGGGCTGGGCCTTTGCTGGTCTCTGACTATAGATTCCCTCCTTGACTCCCAATAAATAAGAATTATTGCTTAGGATGGTGCAGTCAGATCTTGCAGTGATGAAGGGCATGGATACTATATGAGGGTATGTCTACACTACCCCCCTAGTTCGAACTAGGGGGGTAATGTATGCATACCGAACTTGCTAATGAAGCCCGGGATTTGAATTTCCCGGGCTTCATTAGCATAAAGCCGGCGCCGCCATTTTTAAAAGCCGGCTAGTGCGAACCCCGTGCCGCGCGGCTACACGCGGCACGGGGTTCGCACTAGCCGGCTTTTAAAAATGGCGGCGCCGGCTTTATGCTAATGAAGCTCGGGAAATTCAAATCCCGGGCTTCATTAGCAAGTTCGGTATGCATACATTACCCCCCTAGTTCGAACTAGGGGGGTAGTGTAGACATACCCTGAGTGAATAGTATGACATGGAGAATGAAATGGAGAATGAGGGAAATTTGGGTTGAAGAGCCATGCAGATTTCCTGTTGGTGAATTCTGTATTACTTGATTAAGAGGTTTTCAGTGGGAATTAGGCACTGAATATACTTGTGGCATGTTTGAAAATTCATTTATTCTAGTGGGGTTCCATAAATGCAAGTGAAGAAATTAGGCCTTCTTCTGAAATTCACACTGTGTGGAAAGCCCCCAAGTATCTGTACACCACCTGGCGAAGCACAAGTGACGCATGGGACTTGTATGAGCTTGCTGCACAAAGGGAATTTTACCTTCATTTGCAATAAACCCACATGTTTGAGCATCAGCTCTATTATATATAATCTGTAGACAATTTTTATCTGATCTGAGTGCTACTGCAATATAAAATATTAACTAGATCTATTCCTATCGCATAATACATATGTAAATAATATTAGAAGACAATCTAACTATAACATATGGGTGGTTGCGTACATCTGAAACTGAAGTCTGGCAGTACCCCTACTGATTTCAATAGGCACTGGTGGAAGGTACCATGGCTAAGTATTCGGTAAACTAGATCAGTCAGCTGAATTTATAGTCACCTAAATGAAAATGGACTGATGTTCAGAGATCCTGCAGCTGTCATTGACTCTAGCCGGAGTTGTCAGCATTCAAAACCTCTTAAAACATCCAGCCATGTATATTTGCGACTGCTGACTAGATGTTAGGACCTATTTTTGGACACACAGCCTGTAGGTTTATAATAGAATTGAGACTTCAGAATTCATATCTAGGTGGGACACAGACACAGATACACCAAGGCTACGTCTAGACTATATCCCTTTTTCGGAAAAGGGATGCAAATTAGACGTATCGCAATTGCTAATGAAGTGGGGATTTAAATCTCCCCCGCTTCATTAGCATAAAAATGGCTGCCGCTTTTTTTCAGCACGGAGCTTTGCCAGAAAAAAGCGCCAATCTTAAAATAAGGGATAAGGTATCTTTCGGAAAAGGCTTTATTTTCCGAAAGATCCGCGTCTAGATTTAAATCCCGCTTCATTAGCAATTGCGATACATCTAGTTTGCATCCATTTTCCGAAAAAGGGATGCAATCTAGACGTAGCCCAAGTGTTTTTGTAGTTAAGTTTCCTTCTTTGTAGAAAAACAAGGAGAGGTGTTCTCATGTTCACATTGTGGCCTTTTTATGGACCCACAATGTACAGGGAACCCAGACTCCTCTTCAGTGGTAATAGAGAGGTAGCCGTGTTAGTCTTGCTCAAACAAAAGGAAAAACTATGTAGCACTTTAAAGACTAACAAGATGGTTTAATAGGTGATGAGCTTTCATGGGCCAGACAATGATCGGAGGAAGTGGGTCTGGCCCACGAAAGCTCATCACCTATTAAACTATTTTGTTAGTCCTCTTCCGTGGTGAGTGAGAATTTCCATGTCCCTGGATATGAGGCACTGCACTCAGAGGTGTGAACACAGCCCATATCAACATACCTGAGTTGGCTTGAGAACCAAAAGTGGTGAAGCCATGAAAGCATGGGTGCCGGGCGGGGCTAGCAGTTTGGTCTTGGATGTGGTTGTACAGCTTCACTGCTATTGTAACTTACCTAGCTAGATCACAGCTAGCTGGGATGTGTCTACACATGCTGCAATCATACCTCTGTTTGCAGTGTAGGCGTACCCAGAGGCTGTCCTACAAAGGCTCCTTTGAAAGCCTAGAAATTGAAGGGGGTGTATAAGCAGCAGCCAAAGAGTCCCTTTAACATACAATGCTATGGGGATTCTCAGCAGCTACAGAGTAGTTGTGGGGCAACTGTGCTATAATTTAGAGCAGTGGCCAGTAACCCATACTGGTCACTGGAAGCAGCCCAGAACTGGGAGGGCGTAAAGCCGCCTTTGTCCCTTGTCCTCTGATTGCACCCCCTGAAGAATTCCAGCCTTTGATTGTTGTTGTTCAGTTCCTGTCTATAAGAGTCAGCAAATCGCAGGGTCATGAAGACCAGTGACTGAACACGAGCAGTTCATGACTGAAACTGAAACAAAGCTGACTGTCATCCAAACTGGCATTTCTCTGGTGCATGATTGTGTCTGATTTTTTGCTTGTAAATTCTCAGATTATTGCGGGGGCAAAAGGGGATTCAAAATTAAAACTCCACTGTTCAGAGGAAATAGGAACAAGGTGTCCAAAAAGTTAGAGCCAGCTGGGTTTATGATGACGAATTAGGTATATCTTGCAGTAACATAGCTGCTTTGTATTATGTGCTTCCATCCATGAAATACCATAGCTATGCTCTGTAGCACTCTAAGGTTAATGTGTTTCGAATAATATATTACAGTATTGTGGAATTATTTGTAAACTAGGACTTTATTTGCTGGAATTTTTACCCCCTTTTATATATCAATATTATGTTTTGTTTTAAACAGGAAAAATACTCAATGGGATTTTTTAAAAAAAGATAATGACTTATTTTACTTTAAGTGTGAGGGATAGTAAAATTGGGTGAAGGCCACGGATCTGTATCTTGATCATAACTATCACAAAGGTCAGGGGCCAGTCCTTCACTTAGTGAAAATGGTAATAATCAGGAATAACTCCATTGAAGTCACTGAAATTCATTTGTGTAAAAGTGAGGAATTCAGTCTCTCAGGGTATGTCTACACTAGCTTGTAAATTCGAGCTAGGTAGGCAAATGAGGCAACCGGAGTTGAAAATGAAGCCCGGGATTTAAATATCCCAGTGTATATTTGCATGTTCCCGTCCGGTCGCCATTTTGAAATTTCACTAGCCCGAACTCACTGCCGCACGGCTACACACGGCAGTGAAACGTTAATTCGAACTAAGTCCTTAGTTTGAATTAACTGTTACTCCTCATTCCGCTCCTCGTAACAGTGGAATGAGGAGTAACAGTGGAATAAGGAGTAATAAATAGTTAATTCAAACTAAGGACTTAGTTCGAATTAACGTTTCACTGCCGTGTGTAGCCGTGCGGCAGTGAGTTCGGGCTAGTGAAATTTCAAAATGGCGACCGGACGGGAACATGCGAATAAAGCCTGGGATATTTAAATCCTGGGCTTCATTTGTGACTCGGGATGCCTCATTTGCCTACCTAGCTCGAATTAACGAGCTAGTGTAGACATACCCTCCGTATTTTGCTCCCTGAGACAACAAAAATGCCCATGAAAAATGGATATATAGATATAGGTAAATGCATCCAATGCTATTTCTGTAACCTGTGAAGAGTTCTGACAAAATAAATTTCCCAGGGGTTAGGAACCCAATAACAAAATAAAAGTTCTCTCAGATACATCCAGGTGGTTGTGATATGGATTCCCGAGGGACATTTCCACAGAGGCTACATGAGAGAGTTGCTTTACTACAGTTGCTGCAGAAATGGGAATAGAAATATCTGTTTTGGTGCTTTGGACCTAACCCATGCACTCCTTTTTTTAGGCATCCACAGCAATACCAGTCACCTGAGCCTGTAGAATCAAGGCATCTTCAACTATGCCCTTGGTGGTGTCTTGGGGCAAACAAAGGGTTACACATTTAGGGCAAAGGCCTGGGAAGAAATTGTGACAGAGTTAGTAGGTAAACAGGAGCATCTGAACCTTGTTAGAAAAGGGATGGACTGAGACAAACTTGATCACCTCAGAAAATACAAACATTTGTGAAATGGGTAGGGCTTGGGCACAATATATTTCCACAGCTAGTGAGCTTTCTTCATTTACGTGGGTGACATAGCATCATAGAAATGTCAAGCTTGAAGGGACCTTGAGAGGTTATCTACTTCATACCCCCCCATGCATGCCCCCCACGCACGCACACCCTATGGAGGTCCAAGCATATGTGTGTGCGCGTGTGCACGCGCACACACACACACACACACACACACACACACACACACACACTCTGTGCAGGGCCAAGCACACCTAGATCATCCAGCACAGGTGTTTGTCTGCCCTGTTCTTAAAAACCTCATGAAGAGAGAAGAAAGGTTTGGGTCAGCATTCTGAGATCAGTTTGGAAGGAAACCTATATTCTTTCTCTAGTGTAGGAGTGTCTCTCAACCTTTTTGATGTCCGGGACCAGCTTGCTGCCATTCTTAAATGATATATTTTTTATGGAGTATTAAATTGCTGGTATTGTATAACGGGATATTTTGGATACATCTTTCTGACAATGAAGACTGACGTGCCAGAGTCAGATAAACAAAGTCACTGCTGTGCTAGATGTAGGTGCATAATTGAGTTTGCATGTGGCCAGAAAAAATCCAGGAGCCTTATGGATCAGACTCCTCCTCTAAATATTGGCGCTCTCACTGATGTGTTTGGAAGGACACTCATTAGCCAGCTCTTTAAACTCGCTCAATAATATGAAGGAAGATTTGGTATAGTGTTTGCCTTCCATCTCTGGATACTGTTGTCATCCATGCCAGAGATTTCTTATGGACCATGGCTGTGTCTAGTCTGGCCAGTTCTTCCGGAAAATCAGCCGCTTTTCCGGAAAAACTTGCCAGCTGTCTACACTGGCCACTTGAATTTCCGCAATAGCACTGACTTCCTACTGTAAGAAATCAGTGCTTCTTGCGTAAATACTATGCTGCTCCCGTTCAAGCAAAAGTCCTTTTGCGCAAAACTTTTGTGCAAAAGGGCCAGTGTAGACAGCTCAGATTTGTTTTCCGCAAAAAAAGCCCTGATCGTGAAAATGGCGATAGGGGCTTTTTTGCAGAAAAGCACGTCTAGATTGGCACAGACGCTTTTCTGCAAAAAGTGCTTTTGTGGAAAAGCATCCGTGCCAATCTAGACGCTCTTTTCCACAAATGCTTTTAATGGAAAGTTTTTCCGTAGCCCAGTTGTATCTGATTGCACTGTGTTAAGATCATTCTCTGGTGCCCCTCACCATAATGGTGAAGCACTGCTCAAGAATTAAAAATAACAAAATCATATCAGAATTACCCTTTCCTTTTGTAGCAGGTATGACTATGTTCCTTGCCATTAGACTAGTGGGGCTTTTCTGGGGGTGAGAGTGTCTTAAGTTAGGGAAACCAAATTGGTTTTGCATTACTAAGCACATCAGGTACAGTCAAAAATAATTCTCAAACACTCTGGATCCAGGCCCCTTCCCCCCCCCCAACAAGGTTTTCGGACACCTTGCATTGCAGAGCACACAAGCAGACGGCTGTGCTGCACTGTCAACAGACTGTTCAGGAACAACGTATCAGCACTTCTAGCAAGTGGCACTTAGCATGAATATTTGGCAAGCAATGTTGCCTCCATCCTTGGCTGTGCTTTTGAGAAAGCATGTTTGCTTTGAATAGGAAAATGCCATGAACAGAGTCCACCAAGATTCCTAGGCTGGGATTCAGGAAATTGTGTTCAATTTCCTGGCTCTCCTGTGAACCCCCTGAAAGGCCTTGGCCAAGTCACTTAATTGCGTTGTGACTCTGTTTCCCATTTACGAAGTGGAGCTGATACAGAAGTGTTGTGACAGTATATTTACTAACATTTCTGACCACAGATATCATGGGGTAAGGGGCTACAAGTACCTAGATCAATGAAACCTGTCGTACATCCTGGTTTTTATGAAATTTACACAGATCTCCTGAGTCCCATCCTGGTGCCTCATCACAAGACTATTTATTGCAAGAGAAAGAGGAGACAGTTATATATTTATTAGCGTCCCTTTTTAATAATGGTGGCAGCATTTCCCATTGTGTTGCTCCTAGCAATCAATTTGCTGTTGCCCTTTTTACACCCCACCCACCTAGCAATACACAATCCAAAATACAATGGGTTGCTCTTGTGTTGAATCCCTCAACTTGATGTGAACATTTGCTAGGCTTGATTTTTTTCTGATGCACTTCAATGGAGAGAAGAGAGAAAAGTATCTTTTGCTCCTAGTGAAATGTGGCATTGGGTATTTTATCGAACCTGTCACTTTAAACGACGCCTTTGCCATCTGTTCTGCCTGCTAATTACAAATGCAAAACAAATGTAACTCACATCTGCTTCATTTAAAATAGGGGGGACCACAGTGGCTGAATTGTTCCTTATTTTTAAGCATCACGTGCTTCTTTATTTCCCGTTTCACGCCAACGCCTGATCTCCCTCCAGTTTGCAGGAATAGGAATTGCCATAGTAGATCTGTTCAGCTAAAGACACCTACTCCAGTAACTTGCTTCCAACAGTGGCCTGTACCATCAGGTTCAGAGGAAGGAGCAAGCATTTATTGGAGGGCTTTAGAGTGCATCCCCATCTCATGGCAAGATGGACAATATTGCCTAATGCATCAGCTGTGAGGTCCTGGTTCTGATGTTGTTTATAGGGTGTCGATCAGGAGTAGCTCTTTTGATGCCAGTGGAGATGCTCTCATGACATCTGTGTCCGATCAGAACCAGTTCCTAGGTCAGTTCCTTCTCTGTTTTCTGTGGAATGAGGCAAGTTTAGAAGTGGTGCCTTTAAAGTGGGCAAGACAGAACCTGCCGCAGATAGTAGGTTAGTAAGAGGATGTTCCTGCGGCTTTGTCCCTCAGAAGAAGCCAGTGCTCCTTGCTTCTGAATATGGGCTCAATGGCTCTTCTCCTTAGAGTGATTCTTTACCAGTAGAGCCCTCCCTTTCCTTCTGTGAGTGTGCAAGGGCTCAGAAAATCACCCCCTAAAGTAAGTTCTGCTTACCTGAAATGTGAGCACTGTCAAAACTATTTCTGACTCCATTTCAACCAACCGGTTCGTAAGACCTTCTTTTGTATGTATCTCAGGGTACGTCTAGACTACATGGCTCCGTCGATGGAGCCATGTAGATTTGTTTGTTCGGCAAAGGGAAATGAAGCCGCGATTTAAATAATCGCGGCTTCATTTAAAATTAAATGGCTGCCCCGCTCTGCCGATTAGCTGTTTGTCAGCAGATCGGGGCAGTCTGGATACTCCTCTGTCAACATGAAAGCCCTTTATCGACCTCCCCGGTAAACCTCATCCTACGAGGCATAACGGGGAGGTCGATAAAGGGCTTTCAGGTCGGCAGGGGAGCATCCAGACTAGCGCGCTGAGCCAACAGACAGCTGATCAGCTGTTTGTCAGCTCAGCGCGGCAGCCATTTAAATTTAAATGAAGCTGCGATTATTTACATCGTGGCTTCATTTCCCTTTGCCGATCAGCCTAATCTACATGGCTCCATCGATGGAGCCATGTAGTTTAGACACACCCTGAGATTGATATGTAGATTGTTCAGCTATTTAGCCATTGAGGGGAGCAAGTTGTTGCCGTCCACCATTCAGTCTTTTGATTGTCCACACCTCCACAACACATTTGGCCATCTGAATCCCTGCTCTGCAATGATGTTGAGGTTTGGGCTAAGCAAAATTTCTGCATTTTGGCACCTGCTTTGGCCAATGTCCATTGTGTCAAGTCATCAGGGACTGCAGCTGACGGTCTTTTGTTCTGAAGACAGACAGAGCTTCTGGGAAGAGTCTTGTGGCTTTTTTTCTCCTGTTGGCACCATTTGTGTCAGCCTTGTGTGCAGCAGGTTGTTTTCATCCATCAGAGCCTTCTGTGCAGTTTTAAGACTGGAGGCATGTTGTCAAAATTTTGGGGGAGCTAGGTAAGCCAACATGTGTAAATGAGATGTTACCGGTAATAGCTAAGTGTCAGCCAACCGTCCCTGTCTGGCTACACTAAGGCAACCACTAAAGATCTGGGTAGTGGTGTTCATCTTGGAATCAGCGAGCTATGTATAGCATCTTCTGCCCAGCACGCTGATGCACTGTTCCGTTGGAGTGAAATCAGGGCTGAGGTTCATAGGACATTAGCCTCTGCTCCCCAGGGGGTACCTGCTAGATTCTAGATCAAGGCAGTGCAGGCAGTGATCTTTTTCAACAAAATCGAGGGTCTGGAATGGCTGCCATATGAGGAGGAATTAATAAAAGTGGGACCTTTCAGCTTGGAAAGGAGATGACTAAGAGGTGATATGGTAACGGTCTATAAAATCATGACTGGTATGGAGAAAGTGAATAAAGAGGTGTTATTTACTCCTTCCCATAACACAGGAACTAGGGGTCACCAAATGAAATGAATAGGTAGCAGGTTTAAAACAGACAAAAGGAAGTACTTCTCATAGCACACAGTCAGCCTGTGGAACTGCTCGCCAGAGGATGTTGTGACCAGAAAGTTAGATTATGGTCCAGTTTGGCTACGTCTAGACTGCAGGCTTCTTTCGGAAGAAGCTTTTTTCAGAAGACATCTTCTGAAAAAACTTCTTCCGAAAAAGAGCATCCACACTGCAAAAATACATCAAGAAAGCAATCTGCTTTTTCGAAAGAGAGCGTCCAGACTGAATGGACGCTCTCTCGCATTTAAGCTGTGATTGCTATGGACGGAATAGCCACGAGGGCATCTGTGCTTTTTCCTCTTTCCTCTTCTTCCAAGATTCCTTTTCTCTCCTTTTTCAGAAAAAGGCTTCTTCCTCTGTTCTTTCAATTTTCTTCCAGAAGAACACAATTGCAGTGTGGATGTAACTCGGGTTTTGTCAGAAAAACGGCCGTTTTCCTGACAAAACTCTGTAGTGTAGACATATTTGGCTACATCTACGCTGTAGGCTTCTTGCACAAGAAGCCTTTTGTGCAAGAGTTCTTGCACAAAAACATCTTGCGCAAGAGCACATCCACACCTCAAAGCACATCACAAAAGCTATGTCCTTTTGTGCAAGAGAGCGTCCACGCTTCATGGATGCTCTTACATAAGAAAGCTCGGATGGCTATTCACAGATGCTTTTTTCCACAGGGATTTCTTGCACACGAAACCCCTCTGGAGGGTCCATACTTGTCTTTTTGCACAATAGCTGTAGCACAAAAGGGAGTTGAGCCTCATAGAAGGAAGTTTACCTTCTGAAAAGCCTTCTGTTCTGCCGTTTTACTGCTGATTTACTTGTGCAAAAGCGCATTTGAGGTATGGACGCTCTGCAGGTTTTTGCGCGAAAGCGGCCATTTTTGTGCAAAAACTTTGCAGTGTAGACATAGCCTCTGAGTCCTCAGTAGATGATAGCTGGTTGGAAAGGGAGTGAATGATCCTCCATGGAAACTGTAAGGGTCTGAGTGGTCAAGTGATTGTTGAGATGTTAGGGTGTGGCTACATCTTAGACTCACTTAACTAAGTCTCCTCCTAAAGGCCAGAGTATTCATGTACTGGCTGAGGAACCCTTCGTCATCATGTAGATCATTACTCACTTCATTGAGACAGATGCCTTCCTCATATACTCAGAGGGGAATCTGTGTTAGTCTGTATCTGCAAAAACAAGAAGGCATGTTTGAAACTTACAGATTTATTAGGGCATAAGCTTTTGTGAGTAAAACCCACTTCATCAGATGAATTGGACAAATCTCAAAGGTGCCACAGAACTCCCTGTTATTTCCTCATATATATGCTTGTTGGCTTTAGTTGTTGGTAGGTCATGAGTCTATATACTGAAAAGGAGAGGAGCTGGATCGGATCCTTGTGGGAGTCAGGAGTCTGGAGCCAGCATCTCCAGCTCTGGCGTCTCTGGCTAAAGCTTCTCTGTAATGAGACTACTTGCAAAGGTAGCATTGGAAACGCAGACACAAACTGAAGTGACCTAGATTTTGAAAGCTGAGATGAGACAAGACGCTCGCTGTGTTCTGTTCTAAGGGGACATGAAGCCAAAAGCTAAGCAGTGAAGCAATTTCTCTTGTTGCCGCATGAAGGAAAGGAGATGTAGCCCGTTCATTAAGCAGCTCCTTATCCTGAGTCTGTTGACTCCATTCATTTCACCCTTGGTATGTTCAGTCTCTCTCCTAGTGGAATCCCAAGAGCAGCCATTGAAATGACCCTGTGATTTTTCTTTTCCTAAAAGTAGTTGTAGCTTTTAAAAACACACCCTGTTTGTTTCTGCCTTCCCTCCTATGGTATCGAACATGCAGGTGCATGCCTCTATCATTCAGCCATCACGCTGCTGATCAAAATCGGTGCATTCCTTATAACTTTTACTGTCAGGGTAGAAAAGAAAGAGGTGATTGTGATTTTTATACCTACTAAAAGAAACCTTCAAGTCAGTAGAGCATTTTTCCCTCTTCATTGTAAAGCTGATGTGGAATCTGGCCTTCCTCTCAAAGGTATTTAGAAATCCTGCTGACTTTTTTTTAATAGACATTTTCTTAAAATATTAGGGGAAAGGTTTTCATAGTCAATTCTTCACCTATGCATAGGTGCTTGTTGGGAGGGAAGGTGGAGCAAGGTTGTTTTTTTTATAAACATTTTTAAACATTTTTAAAAAACAGCTTAGAATATCTGTGTTTCTAGGTTCAAATCTCAGCAGACTAACTTAGTCCTTCATACTCCTGAGGCAGATGCCCTGAGTGCCATGCAGTTTATGGTTTGTGGGACTTTCAGGTGAGACCTTAAAAATGAGAGAGGACGGTTCTGGTAAAACACATGTTCTAAACCTTCCTTAGTTTTGGGGAAAACAGATCATCTTGGTTACAAAACAAGGTCCCAGGGCACTTTTCATAGGAGTAGAAGCTTTTGTTAGTATGCTAAATCTGAAGAAATATCTTATGATCAAAGCATTATGCTGGAATTACAAGACCTGGAATAAATTCATGGACCTATTGCATACTTCCTGGGAGACTATCTGAAAGTGTCTTGTTACTGTGGCTATGTCTACACTGCGGGGGTTTTCTGGGACACCAGAAGTATCCCGGAAAAATCCCACTATGTCCAGGGAACTTGTTTGCTCTTCCGCTTTTTTTGTGGAAGAGCAAATGTGCTCTTTTGGGGAGCTCTGTATACCCCATTCTATGATTAATAAGGGCTCTTCCAAAAGAGGAGGCTTTTCTGCCGTTTGGCCCCATCTAGGTGAGGCCAAATGGTGGAAAAGCCTGTTCTGGAAAAACAATCGGAAAAAGCTCCGTAATTTGTGTAACTTTTTCTGATAAAACCTGATAGTGTAGATGTGCTTCCATTTGTATAACAATGTTGTCACCTCTCATGAATATATCACGAGTGTCACAATATTTAAAGCCACAACTCCTGGAATTGTGTTGTTATGCAACAATCACAGCTTTCATATACCGAAATGATAACGTTTCTAGCCTTTATGGTCAGGGAAAAGAAAAAAGCTTGGCAGCATGATGCATAAAGGCTCAGAAAACCAGAGACAAATAAAAAGGATGCTAGATTTATTATTTCTCTTAAATTACTTGCTGGCATTGGGTGGAAAATCAGCTACTAGAGGCCAGTTTTACAGTCTATCCATACCTCTATACCACCATTTATATTAATTGTAGGTCATTGCACACAGAATAATATACATGCCAGTTGTACTACTTTTAGGTAATTTCTATGGATCCAGGGGACACAGGAACACAATGGAATTGTATTAAATCTGACTTTTCTACATTATTTAAATCTACTTTTTGAACCCAATCCATCTGTATTTATATCTGTATCCCTCACGTGGGGTTATTCCTTTTATATGGAGGTGCACTGGCTGGCTGGCCAGATGAAGGAGCTTCACATTCTTTTTGCATTACCCCACGTGTAGGTGTAGACAGATATTCTCCCTGCAGGGCACATTGCAGGCAGTGGCAACTCTAGATCTAAACATTGGGTGGGACTCAGGAACTTGCCTGTACCTGTAGAGGTGCTCATTATGAGCTGAGCACCCTTCACTCCTGTTGACTGTACTAAGCACCTTTCAGAAGCACCTGGCACCTTGTACAATTAGGCCCTATGATGAACGACATTGTCCAAAAACCCCTTAATGCTCTCCTGTGTCTTTCAGGCTATTCACTGAAGTCCTACAGACATTGGTAAATAGTCCCAGACACCCAATACTGGGATGCTAGCTTGTATGGAATAATTCAAAGTTTCCTGGCTTTCTAATTCCATGTTAGAACACAGTTTGTTAATTATATATAATTTATGGTGGGGGACATTTTCCAGCTTTACTAGATAATCAGAACTTAAATAGAATGCTGGGAATAGGTGGGGTGTTATGTCCCTCATGCTTCCCCATTGGGTACTTGCAAACCTTCTCTGCTGCTGAGTGGTTTTTATCCATTCCTAATCAATGCATTTCTCTTTCTGCTGTTGGAATGCACCAGCTTGCACTGAATGGCATATATTATCCAAAAGCTTTGCCCATGAGAGGGTAACCCTCAGACCCCCTGTGAGGGTTTTATCCCCTTATCTTCAGATTACACAGTTCAAACACATTCCTAATGATACGTGTAATGATGATAAAATGTTTGTGTGACTGCTAAGCATAACGTTAAAATAATGATACACCTCTCACTAGGCCCTAAAAAAGGAAGTCTTAAACATCTGCTTTCCTCTAGCTGGGTAGAAACAGATGTTTTGAGGCCTTGAGAAGGAATTGAGTGGCTTTTAAAAGTTCTGGTTTCGCTCAGAACCAAAAATAAAAACATGGTCTTGGTTCAATCACACCAGGAATTAAAAGACACTAGAAGCTTTTTGAAAACACAGCACAAAGTGACCCAGAATTCGGCGCATCTTTCTTTAAGTGCCTACTGTGGTGGGTGACTGATGTCATTTAGCCTTTAGGCACTGCTGGACTGCAGTTACTAGTAAATCTTCCTTCCTGTGAACTGAATGAAGATCATCAGGGGAAAGTGAACACTGAGGTCACTAAAGATATTCAGGGGTTAAAATATTCTGCTGATGGTGCCTGTTTCTGGGTCCTGGTCCAAACCACGTTGAAATCCCTGGGGTCTGAATTACACTTTTGCTGCATTCACTGACCTGTCGAGGGGGAAATTACTGTGGGGCCTTCGGCAAGGGCCCACTTGAAAAACATTAACAGAAAGCACCAACTCTCTGGGTGCTCCCAGGCTGGGGAACTCACAGGGCATTGAGCACCCACTGGATTTCCCCCTAACCTCTCCCCCCACACTCTCACCTGCTGGTGGCCCCGCTGCCCACCTCCTCTCCTGATCTCCCAGCGCTTCCAGAGCATCATGAAACAGCTGAGTCCCAGTGTTCAAGAAGCTCTGGGAGGGGGTAGGGGAAGCAGGATCAGGGTGCACTCTGGGGAGGAGATGGGGAACAGATGGGGCGGGGGCAGGAAGAGGAAGAGTGGGGGCTTGGAAGGGGTGGAGTGGGGACAGAGTCTGGAGTGGACAGGGATGTCAAGCGTCCTCTCCAGCTGGAGAGGAATTTGGTGCCTATGACTGAAAGGCATTAGTAGTTGGAGGCTTTTAGCATTGTAGCACAAGAGTAGCAGTTTACCTGTTCTAGCAGACAGGTGTCCGACACGTTACAGAAACCACCATCACAGATGGCTCCCTTGTTGGCATGGAGGCCTCTGATTAACTGTACATTGCAACTTATCTGCCATCTTTTCCTAAGGTCCTTTGTGATTAAGGCAGAGATGCATGAGCAAAGTGATAAAAGAGAAGCTGTGACAGCCCAGGTTGTAAATGCCTGTGAATAAACAGAAGACGTAGTTCTCGCTAAAGATCACGTCACCACATTTCTTAAGTAAAAAATGTATTTGGCCATTTAATGTGACCTTAAAAGTTAGCCTTGAGAAATCTGGTTTGAAGGAATTAATGCCTGCCTTGAATCTGTGTCTGTTGCTTGAATTGAATTGGACACAGACACTTTTGAAGCTCAGGAAAGTTCAGTAATGGTTTAAAAAAAATAAAAATAAAAACTAACTAACTTCTAGACTCTTGTGACCTCACTTCTAGACTCTTGTGCCCTCACAAGATTCACAAAACAAACATGGTCAGTGAACCTTATTTGGAGATGTTTTAACCAAACGGAGCCAAAGCTCTGAACCGTCTGAGGTTCCCTCATCGCTGTCTCAACACCACTTGAGCAGTTGCTATGATTGAAATAAATATGAGAGATCCTATTGTCAACATGTGCAAATTCTGGACCTAAATACAAGAGGGAAAAAGGGGGGATACTTAGTCCTCAGCCGGTGCTCACAAGCAGCGGTGCCTTTAATGTGTGCCCCTGCCGTCAAAGTGGGAGTAGATCATCCATTTCACCTTCCATAAGATTAGGCAGCAATTTGTATTCATAGAGCTCATAGTACTTTACAGAGGCAAGTAAGTAACATTATCCCTATTTTATGGGTGGGGAAAATGAGGCACACAGGCTATAGCTTCACAGCAGCTAAACACCTGCATCACCCCAGGCAGAAGGTTCCGGCTCGTAGTGCTTGGGGTATGGGCTATCTAAAATTGCTGTGTAATGTTCAGGCTTGCATTGGAGCCCACGATCTGGAACCCCATGAGAAGGAGGGTCCCAGAACCAAGAACCCCATGAAAAGGAGGGTCCCAGAACCAAGGCTGGAGCATGATCTGACTATGCAGCAGATTTTATTCCCACATGCCCAAGCCAATTGACTTGGGACAGCCATGGCCATGCCACGGAACTGTAATTTCAGTATGGATATATCCAAAGAGGTCAAACAACTTACCCAAGACCAAATGGTCAGTTCATAGCCAAACTAGGCATGGAAACCACATCTCAACTGTCGTCTTCTAACCTATCCACTGCTTGGACCACCTCTTTGGGCACACATGTCCCTTGTCACAAATTGGGAATTCTAAAGAAACATGCACTTGTTCTTAGAGTCCTTGGCATTATCACCAGCTCTGTCACACAGACCCAGAGTAACCTGCTTGGGGGCCTGTCTGTCTGCCTGCCTCAGGATGATGAATCCACCCTGTGGTATTAGGAACATTTGGTTGCAGGGAGACTTGTTTTTTCAAAGATGAGCTGTAGACCTCTAAGCCAGGCCTCCACCCCCCACTGCGAGAATGTGATCCAAACACAGGTAGAAATATTACAATAGGACAGTGGTCTCTGGCCTTTCTAAGCACAAGATCGCTTTTTGAATTTAAGTGCAATCCAAGATCTACGAAGATCTACCTCAAACCCAAACATCCTTGCCCCACCTCCCTCCCACCCTTCTCTGGGGCAGAGGCTTGTGGTGCAGGCTGTGGTCTTAGATTAAGGGATCTGGAGTGCGAGAAGGGCTCTGAGCTGCTCTTGGGGCAGGCAGTTGGGATGTAGGAGGTTTAGGTGCAGGCTTTCGGAGGGTGTTTGGATGCAGGGGTGTTCAGGAGCTTAGGGTGCAGGAGGGGTTCATGACTGGGGTAGGAGTTTGGGATGTGGGGTCCAGCTTACATCAGGTGGCTGCTGGTTGGTGGTGCAAGGGCAGACTCACCCACGTCCTGGCCCTGGATCACTCCCTAAAGAAGCTAGCAAACTCCATCCCAAGTCCTATTGTGCCCCCCATCTGCTCTGTGGAGATAGGATCAAGGTTAGGAGGGGGGGCACCTTGACATTAGTACCCTCTCCTCTTCCTTTCTCAGCATGTCTCCTGTGTTGGCAGTCTGGTGGCTTCTGGGGTGGGGCTAGAGCCTACCACCCTTGGCTCCCCAGGGAAATGCCCTGTCCCTTGAGCCACACTCAAACCCACCCCATGGCGACCCTTACACTGGGGAATCCATCCCACCTCCCTGCCTTCAGGGTGTCCATTATCTGCTGTGTTGGTGGTCCAGTGGCTCCCAGGGCGGGGCTAGAGCCTGGCACTCTCGGCTCCCCAGGTGAATGTCCTACCCCTTCAGCCACGTGGGAAAGCAGGAGGCTCCCTAAGGTGATGGGCAGCTCCAAGGCAAAGGGCAGGAGATGTGCAGCAGTGGTGGGAGGGGCAGTTTAAGTGCTGCTCTTGATTGACAGCCTCTTGGCCAAATCAGTCAGGATCCTCTGTCAGAGGCTCCAAGATCTACTGGTAGATCCTGATCTACTGGTTGGTGACCCCTGCAATAAGAAGATGGTGGTTCTTTGTCTGTAAGAAGTTCACTTGAAAAGGTGCTGTACCGCCTACCTTCCCAGGGTGAAAAGTCCCAAATCTGAATCCCGGCACCCAAAGTAGAACTGCAGGCTGGGGGCTAGGGGTTGATGATGTCCATTTGCTAAAACCAAAACTCTTGGCAGAAAAAGGTCAGTTTCATCTCATTTCTGATTATGAAATTGCTGGACCACCATCTTTCAACATTTTCTACCTGAAATAGGCTAATTCTGCAAACTTGTTTATTTCAAAGTTGAAGTTAGAGTAAAATAAAATAAATGTTGGTCTCAGGATATCACTGAGACAAGGTGGGTATGCTAATATCTTTTAAACAATAATAATACATGTATTGGTGGCACCCATGAAACTGAAAGATAATGTTCATTTCACCTAACCCTCATGTGAACACATCCGGCTGCTGTTTCAGGTATGTGACTGGGGGGGTGGGGAGGGAGGGGAAGCTGTGGCGGGAGAGAGAGAATGGATTGTGTGGCAGGAGAGAAGTTACCTGCCATGCTTCATTTCAAAATGCCTCCGTTTATTTATCAACTTTTTTTTTCTTTGAAAAAAGGATAAAAATGCATTTTCTTAAAAATGCAGTTTATAAATCTGCACATTAGAAAATAAAAATGGTTGTTTAATATGAATGTACGAGCCCACTGAGCTAGGAGAATGAGGTACTTTGTGGCACAGGTCATCTGGTGGCATAAACTGGGTCTGACATTGTTCTATCTGGCAGGGATTCAGATGCCTCAGACATCTGCCAGGGGATGTGGGATTCTGTTATAAGGAGCGGGAGAGAGAAACACACAAGAAAGCGAAGGGTGGCTTACAGCTATGCACATACGCCCATATAACCCTTCCTCTTTAAAATTCCCTTACTAAGCTCAGGTCCTGTATTTTTATATTCAGAATGAAGTGTCCCGCCCCTCCATCTCTCCCCACCCACCACCACCCTCTCTCCCTTTAACTTGTTAAGTTTGAAAGATGATATATACACACAGTTTGCTCTGCCAGTCAGCCTGTTTAAGGCTAAGATTAATGCAGTGGATTGGTGCAGTGGTGTCGCAGTGGTGCGTGATCAGAATACAAGATGGAATATAGGGGGAAAAGGCCAAGAAATGTGCCTGTGTTCTGAGTTTACACAAGTCTCCTTAGCAACTTGTCTGAATTTTTTTTAACGTTGTGTATATGTGCACCAATTCACCAGTGAATAAAACGTTCATCCAGTTTTTAAATAGCCTCATTTTTTCGTTCCCTTTTCCTTTTGTTAAATTAATCGTTTAAATTGATGGCATGACTTTTATTTTTCGAGGGGAAGGTACCGGGAGGGGGGAGAAGGGGAGGAGTGGGTGCCTTGATACTTTTCATTGTGACTTCTAGAGAGTTGGTCTCTTTCCAGTTGTTTCCAACTCAGCATGTGGAATTATTGTGCTTTCTCCTGCTTTGCCACAGAATTGGCAGTAGCCCGACACTGAAACTTATTTGGGCTTGATTTGATTTTTTATGTATGTATTTCAGACCAGGGTTTGTAAAACAAAAGAAAAGGGGACAAAATTGTCCTCCCATTCCTCCCCGGCCCCCAATACATTTTTTTAGTTGACTACTGAAGAATAACCCCCCCATAGGAGGGAGTGCCCTTTTAGTGATCAAGGTATGTTGGATTTTTTTAAGTTGTGTGTTACGGTGTTAATAGCATGAGGAAGAGCTGAGACTCAGGGAGGTGGGGTGAACAAATTACCCTAGAAACGCTACACCTTGAAATAACTCAAGGAAAAATACTTTTGCTGCCTCACTTGAGCTGCTTTCAAAATCTTGCTGTGCGCTTTTTTTTTTTATTCTGAAAAAAAGCTTTCCATGGAGAGGAGGGGGGGGGGAGGGAAACCAAGCCAGAAAAATTTTGAAGGCTTGATCTTGGCTTCTATACAAACAGATGTTGCCTGTCATTCCGTTGTTAAGCAGGCACCAGATTGGAGCAAGCAGCAGTTTAGGAGGAACTGCAGTGGAGTTTGGAAAGTGGGAGGGAAATATATGTCTATATTATTTTTTTCTGTTCTGCACATATACATTTTTTCCCCCGGAATTAACTTTAATTACGAAAAGTATATTTTATTTTCATTTTTTATTTTCATTTTTTGTGGGAAAAACAAACCCAAAACAAAACGGAAAAGCACTAGCAACTCTCACCCAAATTTTACCAAAACAGCTTTTTTTTTTCCACGTAGGTGAACATGTGTAGAAAAGGGGGTTCTGTTGGAAAATGCTTAAGGCATTCTCGGTAAGTGAATGTTTACAATGGACTAGGTTAGGATTCTGTTGTGTTTTTTTTTCCTGCTGCAAACCCCATTTCTGATGGGTTTGCCACTAAGTTCTATCTGTAAGTATAAATTGTGAAGATTGAAGGCCTTTTTGTCGCCTTTCCAAGTTTTAGTAACATTGTAAGAACAAGAATCACATTGTTTATACAGTAGAAGTTCTAACGAAACATGGATGCTCTCCATATTGTCGCTCTTTTGTGTGCTGCATGTGCTCGCGGATTTAATCCCCCAGGTTTTTATGCTTTTTTTTATTCCCCCTTCTTTTTATTTTCCGCTTTCTAATCGAATAGTGGCATGCTCAAGAGAAAACATGATGGGGTTTGAGCCGAAAGAGTTAAAGGTTTCTTGGCACAAGAGCAGCAGTTTAGCAACAGATCAATTCATTTAAATGAAAGAAATCACCGACCAAGCCATCCGATTTTGAAATTTCGCATCTTATGCTTCCACTTTAGAACAAAGCTTCCATTTTCTTTCCCCCTATTAATCCTCACTGCTTCTGTTTAACTCTGTTGCTTCTGATAGGAACTTTAATTAGTCAGTCACTTTTCTTTAAAAATATACATGTGTGTATATTTATTTCTTCATTTGGCATTTGTACATGCTGCACTTACCGCCACTGTAAATAATCACCCTTACACTTCAGACCATCCAAACAACTGTTACTTATGGCAGAGTATTTTCTACATTCTAATTTTATAATTGGAAATAGTAAATTTTTGCATTATCTAACTTTCAAATTATATAAACTGTCTGCCACCCAAATACTATGTAAAATATTAGCCTGTATCAATGTCTGTACACATACTGTATACATATACCTATGTGTAGATACGTCTGTAACTCAAGAAATACCTGAGAGATTACTTGATGGTGAGCAATATCTGTATATACAGATCTATATTATATATATACTCATTGTATATTTCTCCAGTATAGCTGTCTGTGTATACCCACATCTGTATATATATTTACTGTATGTCTGTGTGTGTATGCATGTACCCACGTAGACAGGAAAGGTAGACAGTAATCATTAGATTACTATATATTCATCATATTCCATTGTGCCATTTCATTCATGGCTATTTAAAGACTCAAAAGAAATAAAAGCTATTTTTTGTTGTTCATGTGGCGTAGATACATACAAGTTCTTATTCTTGCTGCTATGTTAAATGCAAAAGGGTTCGGGGATTATTTTGTTTGTTGCTGTCTTCGGTTTACACAACCTACCTTAAAAATGGGGCAGTGTAGTCACAATAAACAAATACATTCGGTGAAAGGATTTGCAGCCCTGTATTGAATTTTGATGGTGGCTGCCATGCTGTGATGCCGAATCTGTTCACGGTGGCATTGCATCCAAAAAAAGGGCCATGATGCTTGGGCAGGGGCAAACTTCTCTCAGTAAAAAAAGCAATGGAAGGGTGGAAGTATGGGAACGTTCTTTTGTTAGACTAGCACTCCCCATGTGAAGCTTAAAGAGAAAGAAAGAAAGAAAGAAAGAAAGAAAGAAAGAAAGAAAGAAAGAAAGAAAGAAAGAAAGAAAGAAAGAAAGAAAGAAAGGGAGCGAGAAAGAAGGGGAGCGAGAAAGAAGGGGAGCGAGAAAGTGGAGAAAAAATGCAAGTTGCATCCCCCTCCCCAATGTGTACATGACCAGGGTGGATCACAAATCTGGACATTTTCTTGTCTCTTTTTCTTTAACTAGCATTCCCAGCTGTTTTGTTGGGGAACACCAGGGTGAGGAGCACAAAGAGCACCCCCAAAATATCAGCAATATTTCTGTGGGTGTCGTTCTGGTTACATCACGGCGCGTTCCTTCCCCGTCTGCGTCCCTGTGCAAAATTCAAATAATTTTTTTTCCTGTTAGCAGCTGTGCATGGTTTTAAGTCAGTCTTTAACGTTGGGAAAGGAACAATAAAATGAAAGGCAAACCCGGCATCTTAAAACTTGGCAAGTGAAAGCAGCTTGGAATGGCAGCCAAGAATTGTACTGTGGTGCAAAAAGAATAGCATCCACGAAACCACCACAATCAGGGGTTTCGCTTCTTTTAACAATCCCTTCGGCAGAGAGAAGTAATTATGCCTAGAATCAGTGGTAAAGAGTCAAAAAGTTAAAATGGTTGCTTGATGAATCTACTCAGATGCAGGTAACGATCCTCTTGTTTGAATTTGATTTACCAAACTTTAATTGTGTGTGGATTTGTACATGATAACTAATCTGTGTAAGATGTTGATACATATAACTAACTATCCAGGAATGTACTTGCAATCCCGATCTCTGTGCTTGCTTTATTTTTATTCATTGCTTTGGGGTATTAGAATTATCGGACTTCTTTTATTTTATGTGCTGCAAGAAATGTGGTTTATTTCCAGATATTTAACTCTTTATGCCGAGGGCAAACAGAGTAAAGGTATAACGTTGACATCTCACAAGCAGTCTTCCTTTTGGGATCTCATCTTTTTCTTTCACGTTCTGTGCTACTAGAAACTCCAGAGTTCGGTGCACAAAGGCAGAATCCGACTTTTTTAAAATGCCACAAAAATATCTGTAAATGTTTTGTTTTCTAGGAAACGTTTGTTGAAGCGTTAGGCCTAGCAAGATGGCAGCGCTTGTGCAATAAGAATTCACGTGAAGTAACACTGCTAAGGTAAAGTAGTTTCTATCAAAGTTTCTATATCATTTGATTTTTTTTTCATTTGAAGTATATCCATCTATTCAGTGTGTTTTCTTTATATGTATATTTATATCAATGATTTTTTTAAAAGGTCTATAAATTCAATAGTTAAAGTAGAAAGGGGGAGGGAAAGAATTGTTTAGAACTTCTGTTTCTTATTTGTCTCATGTTATGATAGAAATATGAAAGGCTGCAAACAGCTTTTACACAGGCAAACAATACATTCCGCATTGATCGGCAATTTTCTTGGAAAATGCATTTTTTGCAGTGTGGTTGCTTGAAAAACCACAGACAGACTCAAACCAATGTTATGCTTTTGCAGACATGTTTTCATATATACATTCGTATATATTCCCCTTAATATTCCTTTGGCGGAAAGGCTGGAAAATGCCAGGTTTCCAGAAGATGAATGCTAGACAGGGGATGCTAGACAAGGGCATTGTATTTTTGTCATCCCTAGTTTCTGGAACCTAATGTTTGTTGATATTATGATCATTTAGATCTTACAACCAATCAAAATTTAAAAATATCCTGGGGAAAAAAGTAAAATCCCTAATAGATTAGGTGAAGTTCATTATTTATAAACTAAAGTTACATGTAAACGTATCACAAAGACAATTGATTCATTTGTCTGTCATGGATTTTCTGCCACTGTTTATCTCTTCATGAGGTTTTTCTACACGTTATTAACAGCTACGTATTAATCTACAAGGGGAATTTTTTTAAACCTCACCTTTCTGTGTAACCCATAGTCTTTTCTCTGGCACCTCAAATGCACTCAGTGGATGTAAAATAAGATTTGAAAAAAACAATACTCCAGTTAAGAGTATTTGTATCTTTGTATCTTTATTTTAATTTGCTTTCTCTATTACAAGTTCACTTTACTGGATGGTTTAAAGTGCTGTTGTTGGAGGGTTTTTGGGGTGGGGGAGGTTGGTTGTTTTTTACAAACACTGGGAATTGACAGCTTGAACCTGGAGACTTTGTCACTTACATCATAGAGATGCCACAAAATGAAATGTGGCCACCACGCTACACTCCCTTTCTCTGGTCTCAAAGGAGTGCAGGAGCCACTCCACAAGATGTATAGTGGGTATGCTCTTGAATGCTAACCCTGACAGTTTGACATGTAGATACATTTCTAGAAAGACCTACTGTAACTTTTTTTTAACAAATATCATGATGAACATTGATTCTTACCCTGAAAATACTTTTGCATTCCCATCCCTTTCCCTTGTTCTGCTTTATAAAGCAACTAGCACATCACGGGAGCCATAGATGGGAAGAGCAACTAAATAAAGGATCAGCTTTTGAATAAGCTTTAGTACCTTGCAGTTCCCATTGTGACTGGGTGCTGAGTTCTTAGAAAATTGGGCCACTTCTTTCAGGACCCACGTAAAAGCTGAACTATAATGGAAATCTTGCCCAAAGGGTCCTAAGTTGGAGTGTGCCCTCAACACCACTGAACGCAGTGAGAATTGGGGGCTCACATTGGTCACAAGAGGCACATCTGGGCTCCAGATCATTAGTTAAATCCCATTCAGCCTAATTATCTGTAAGGGGTCTAGTGATTAGAAGAATGACCGGGAGAAGAGAATATTAGCTTTAAGGGAAAGAAGATTTGGAAACAAGGATCTTAGTAAACAGTTACACACGTTCACACATTATATACCCAGTCAGTAAGGTTCTTAAATTCCTGCCATGCACAGGATAGATTAACCCAGATGAATTTTGGTACTAAGAGAGTACCATTCATTATGGGCTAATACATTGCACCTTTTGAAGGACTAAAGGAAAATTCTTAGCAGTTATACTAGGTCCTTAAATCAGTAGCAAGAGTTGTAATAATGCCTTCTAATGACCTGGTTATAGGGAAAGACTCTTAGTAGGTTCTCTGTGTTTTAAACTAGATTCCCTTCAAATATGTCCCTTTGTTGGTGCTTGAGGAGTAAGGTAAGATCTGCCACTCTGAATTTGCAGTTCCCTTATATAGAAATATAACTATTTATAACCTCTGGTCAACACTCAATAAAATGTATGTTCTGTCCCCCTTGATGGGTCACTGCACACACTGGTGGGTCATAATTATTCTTGTATCAGGCTCCTAAATCCATAGTTAGGCTCCTCCCTGAAGGCTATCCCCTGCTTTCAGTGGGATTTCTGGCTGCTGAGAACTTTGGAACACTTGGCCACATTAGGTAGTTGCCTAAGAATTGGTGTAAGAGCCTAACTTTAAGCAACCTGGCTTACAAATTTTGGGCTTAGTTAGTATCTAGACTTCTGGATGGTGGATGAGTAGAAATTCAAGATGAACCAGTACCCAGGAAGGCGAGCTGTTATTCAGTTACCGGTAACTGTGTCTCTTTGCCAAGCTGGGGAGAGTAAATATATATTGTTTTATTCTCAGAACCCATACAACAGAGGTGAGGAACCTTTTTTGGGTTGGGGGTCACTGAACCCACAGAAAAATCAGTTGAGGGCTGCACACAAGTAAGAGGCAAAGTGAGAAGCCCCTGCCTGAGAAGGAGAAAGACCCTCCCCATATTCCCCTTGCACACAGGCGCCTCGGGTGCCCCAAGCTAGTAGATTTTGTGTCCTCCAGCCTTGCGGGTGAGTGGCAGGAGGGCTGGAGTGCCAGCGCAGGCTCCCCAATGCTAAGCCTCAGGGGCCAGATCCAGGCAAGTCAGGGGCTGCATCCAGCCCCAAGGGTACCCACCATACAAGATGAGAAGCAAGCAATTAAAAATGACGCCTGCAGCATCATTGCTAAACATGAGTTGGCCATATCGTATGAAGAATAATACTCAGTTTTGCAAGTTCTTCTCTGTTGTCTGACATATAAGGAGAGGTAGAAAAGGGACGTTTGTATGACTTTTGTGGGGGGAGGAAGGTAAGCAAGTATATCTCAGTAGGCTTAATATTCATATATTCCATTCAGAGTTTGCAGGATCCTTATTCTCCCATTTCCACCAATTGCTCACATTCAGTGTATTGCCATTGACTTCAAGTGTGAATTAATTACATAGAAGAAAAAAAAATTAGAACATCAGGATAATGTTGTTACAATGACAAAAGTTTATTCCTTGATTAAGTCAAATCCTATGAGAAATAAGAAAACATTCACATGGTTTTTTGTCGCTATCTCTTTTGAAAGAAGCTTAGCTGGTATTTTTTGGCAAGGGGGAAGACTGGGGTAAGTTATTAGATCACTTAGTGGAAGGAATATATGTTTGCTACAGTTGAAATTTTGATTGTTCTCTATTAACAAAATTCTAGACTAACAATTACTTCTCTGAAAGTTAATGCAACCCGTATTTTCCTTTTGTATAGTTGTTTCTTCCAGCTATTTAGGAAGGCTGCCAAGAATGAAATCAAGGATGATCCTTTAAAAAATGTAATTTTTACACACACAGCACATGCGTACACACACACATACACTCTCACTGATCCATTTTGGAGCGCACCTGTATTACTATGTAACACAAAAAGTCATTGTGGTAGGCTGGCTTGCTGTACTATTATCAGCATATCAGTAATGTTTATATTTGGTCATTTAGTATCACGTCATGAATAATCTTGTCTAGCAAAGTGTTTATCTGAAGGAACTAGAGTGTGTTACTTGTAGAGTTCAAGCCCTATTTATCATGTATTTTGCTGCTTTGAAAAAAGGGGGGTGGAAGTTATATTGCAGTGAATGAAACTGTAGTAACTCATGCAGTGTTTCAGTATTAGAAAGAGTTATTCCTAAAAGTGTCTATAATGCATTAAAGTTTATGAACATTGCTACTTACTAACAGCTTTGCAATTTCATTTGCAGATTTTTTTTCTTTTTTCTTTTTTTAAAGGAAGAGATCAATGCCCGCTGCCACAAACCCGTAGATCCGAACTTGTGGTCATATTCCACACAAGCTTGTATCTATAGGTATGTGTCTGCATGGCAAATGCACAAAACCTGGATATGGTTGTATTTATGCGTTTAAAGCGAGAATGTCCACTTTGCTACTAGCATCTCCCTCTAGTCCTCCTCCCCCTTTTAGGAAATATAAAATTAAAGCTGCAAATCTTGTTCTGCAATTATCATATCAGTTTTCAGCTTTCTTCATTATTAACATGCACTCATGGTTGTACAAAACCAATGATACACTTGTGCCTGAATAAAATGGGACACAGAGAGTTATTTGACATCAGGCTGAAGAAATTAAATCTCAGATGCATTATGTGTGGGTCTGGATATTTTTGGTTTGCTTGTATTTCCAATAGAGGCTGGAGAAGCAGAAAACAGAAACTTACTTCATTTTTAAAATAAGATGGATTCATTTGTACATTGATGAAATTGTATCCTTTCTGAAAAATGACATAGAGTTGTGTGTGGAGCAGTATAGTTCAGCAGTTTTGGCTGTATAGGTTGGCAAGTGACTCTCATACTCAGTTTCTGTTCCTCCAAAAGCCAGTGTAAAACTGAAATGATTCCACTGAAGTAATTGGATGTAGTTTAGAGTTACACTTTTGTATCCGAGAGTAGAATATGACCCTCCAACTATTATCCTTTATATAAAATTTGCTTATTTTGAAATCCTTTCCCCTCTCCATTTTGTTTTACTTTAGTTTAAATGTATTGTCCATTTTTTTAGTATTTGGGGGGAAAATACAATATAGCAAATTGCAAACAATTGCTAAAGGACAAAAAAATGTGGAAGCAGCAATACAATTTAATATAAAAATCTCTGTTTTCAAGCCATGAAAGTAAACCATTATTTTATTAAAAAATGAGGAACATCTAAAACCAGAGCCATCAATATATTTTACACATTAATACTTAGAAACTGTAGACTCAGAATCAAAACTTACTGGCTTCTATTAGGTTTCAGTGAAAATTCAGTTAAGGAGTTGGACTGCATTTCCTTTTTCAATTCCACTTTTCTATGAACTTTGTTGTATTCATGCACATTGCTCCAGTGCAAGACTGATTCGCCCTCCCTTTTAGACGGTCTGTTTTGTATTTTATGAGTATAAAATAATAGCCAATCCATATATTTTTAAAGATCCAAATGCATTTCTGTGTTCCTATTACTAGAAATCAGCTTTATATTTAAAAATACAGTTTGGCAGAATGTTTGTTTATAATGAGATTATGCATTTGGAGATCAGCAACCTTCTACCCACCCACCCCTCCTTTGAGCACTGGATATAAAACATATATTTGCCATATACGAGTAGTTACTACATGAAGCAGAGTGTACGGATCATAAGTTGTAGTTATTTTTCAAGGGCAAGGTCCCTCCCTCTAAATACTGCAGCCAAACAGCTAAAAACCATTGTTCTGGTTGGTTTTCATGTAGACTAAAGAGCTTTTGTGCTAAGTGGTGCTAAGTTCTACTTTGTTGGCTCTTCAGAGAGATTTTGGATACATCCCCTTCAGTTTGGTCACAGCTTGAAGGCCTCCCAAGTCATGAGCACATATCTCATCCAGGACTTGGTCCTAATCTCATTGAAGCCAATAGCAAAATTTTCAGTAACTTGAGTCCACCTTTTCCATTTTGATAATGAGCAAGACCCTGTTCCCATTGGAGTGGGTGGGTCTGCTATTGGCTTTAATAGGAGCAGGATGAAATGGTATCTGCTGTTGTCACAGCAGGCTGTGTTCCTCCTCTGGAAGTGGAACTGATGGATTGTTTTCCATATGCAAAACAATATTTTTAATTCCTTGCTGCTAAGGTGGTTCTCAAAGTGTGGTCTGTTGACCACTAATGGTCCGTGACCATCTTGCAGGTGCTTCCCCCCATAGCCCGCATAGATGCTCCAGCCCCACATACCCCTGCTTGTGAGATTGGCTTTCTGCTGCAGGGAGGGGGGAGCCTTGAGCCTCGCATGTCCAATCCAGCTCATGGTGGGGAGGAAGCAGCTTTGCAAACTGCTGCTTCCCTCTCCCTCAGCTGGGGAAACGGCAGGGCACGAAACGCTAACCTGGAGGCTTTCTCTGCTACTCCCATTGGTCAGAATCCTGGCTAAATCCCCACCACTGGCCTGCTCCTGCACCCAACCTCCCAGCCAGACCCCCCCCCCCCACCCACAGCCCACTCCTGCACCTACCTCCTGGCCACACTCTCCCATGCCCTCTCTGTCCTGCATCCATCTTGTCATCATGGGTGGTTGACTTGTGGTCCACGGAAATGTTTGCGTTGAACAGAGTGGGCTCTGGGCCAAAAAGCTTGAGAACCACTGCCTTAGATCAGCTAGTCTGACCTTGAAAGAGAAGGGACATGGACAAAACTCCTGACCTCCCAGACATTTAGGTGTACAGAATTAGGTGTCTTGTCCAAATTTGCTAGCACATACTATTTGGAGATGTACTCTCAGGGTTTACTCTACTGAAGAATTTCTACACTTGCTGAAATCTGGCATTTAGGGTGCCGTTAATTTAAAGGTGCCACAAACTCTGTAGCATGGGAGCTGCATGGTTCTGCTGAACTGTGAGTTGCTGCAGTTGTGTTTACAGATTTTACTTTAAAAATATTTTGGGTTTAAAAAATAAATACACAAACCATGGGGAAATCCCAACCCCCTTGATTTTCCAGATATTTTTGTGCTTTTAATTTATTTACTCTGCTGCAATCTGTTTATAAACATCACCATTTTCCATGGAAGACATAAGCTAAAATGGAACAGGTGTTGAAAGGATACTTGTAAAATGTATTTTCACTTATGGGGACTGACAATTTGGTTTGGTGCTGCTGGGCGTATGTGCGGAATACCTCACATGCTGTTCAGGGGCTAAGCAAGGCATCTGACTAACGGGTCTGTGGACCTGGATCCAGAAGGTCTTTTCCTGACTCTGTCACTGACTTTCTTTGTGACCCTGGAAACATCACTTTCCAGCTCTGCTCCTCAGTTTCAGTAAAAACAACAACAGTGCTCTCCTTTGCATAGTGCTTTGTGATGGTTACATGAAAGGCCCTGTATAAGAGCTAAGTGTTGTTCTATTCAATCTCTCACCCTCTATTTGAGAGATCCACATGCCATATATGGTACACACTGGCCTTCACTGTTAATTATAAGCTTGATTTTCAAACGAGTTCTGCTAATACTCAGATGCCTAAATCAAATGGCATAGATAATTCAATGGCATGCACATTTGAGCTGACCTCTTTGGAAAATATGGCCCCAGCTGTAAGGTGCTGAGCCATTGTAAGTGTGGGTCTGAATTCTTACAAAAACCTCGCCCCATAATCGTTAATGCTATTTCCCCTGCCATGCGCTTTCCAGATAGGAATGAATCACCACGTCAGGTAACCAAAAGACTTTCCTTACACTTGGCTGTTTTACTTTATTGCAGTTGCAGAGTTGCAGTTTTATTTAAAGACTAAATATCATTGGGGAAAAAAAAGCTTTTTCATTGTCACCGCAGGCTGGTGAGATGGGTACGTCTAATTCTATCCAGAGAGATGAAGGTCCTGATTTCTCTAGGCATTGGGTGTCTCCTGTGAGTTCCCAAGGGCTCTCAGTAGGAGTCAAGAGTGCTCAGAACCTCTCAAGAGGTTCAATTGCTCCAAACTACAGCAAAGCTGGGCCTATGCTAACACAGGCTGAGCCGTGATGGGTACATCTGCGCCAGTGCTCACAGTGACTGAGGTGTAAGTGTAGACAGAGCTGACTCCTTTTCAGAGTGTCGTGGAGATGACTTGCTCTGAGGAAGCTTGGTCTGAGCTTCTAAAACAGCTCTGAACATAGCTTTGGTCCTTGCGCTGAACCCCGCTTTAACACTGGGTCCAATGAAACTGCTTGCTTGGTGTTGATAAGGCTGGAGAGCCAGAGCCAAGATTAGTACATAGGAGTTCCTGGCCACAAATCCTACTAGAACATTTATCTGTCCATTGTCTCTCAGGCTACGTCTACACTGCATCCCTCTTTGCAAAAGCCTATGCAAATGAAGTGCAGATTAGCATATTGCTGCTCTTCATTTGCATAATTAATTAGGGGCTGTTTTTGCACAAGAGGCTTTTGCGCAAGAGCCATTCATCTTCATTTTTTCAAGAAGACCGGCTTTTGCGCAAGAGGGAGCTTTTGCACAAAAAGAATCTGTGTAGATGACTCCTTTTCTGCGCAAAAACGCCCCCTAATTAATTAAGCAAATGAAACACAGCAATATGCTAATCCACACTTCATTTGCATAGGCTTTTGTGCAAGAGGGATGCAGTGTAGACGTAGCCTCACTGTTACTAATTATTTCATGCAGTGTTAGTGAGTGTTCTCTGATTTTGTTTTGCATCTCCTGCACCTGCGCACACACACATGCATACACCACACCGGTTTTTTAGCTCAACCTTTTGAAGCACAGCTGTGTTGTGTTTTCTGCATTGATGTCATATTTCTTTCCTGACAGTTGTATTTCACTGTGCTTCATTAGGGTTTGGAGATTCACCTGACTATATGAGAAACCTTGAAATGCCTCTTTTCTTTGGCTGGAAAGAGCAACAGGAGTCTGCAGAGAGCCTCACCGGCACCTTCTGGGCAATGAGCAAAAGTGTATTGATTAAATTTCTGAGCTTTGTTGATAAGGATTTGAAAGGTCTACATTAGCTTTCATGCCCAGGCCTTACCAACTACACAAAGGCTGCCACTAATCCATTGCATAGAGACTGCTACATAACAGTGGAGGGGTTGCAAGTACAGAATATTTTACCCAGCTTGGAATTGGAGGCGGAATTTAGACTGTAGTTATTCTGCTTGGAAATATTGTCAGAGAGAGAGAGTCTATGGGGTCCTTAATGGCATGAGAGGGTCAGGATATCTTATCCAAAAGCTAAGGCAGGACCACAGTGCCTCTTCCCTAATACTTATTGGATCACAGGTTTTAGTTCCTACTCATAGACTAAAAAAGCCTCTTTCTGCAGCACCTCTGTGGCTTGTAGATAGGTGTCTACATAGTATCTGGGCATGTCTGTAACTGCTGTGGTGATTAACAGAATTGCATGTCACTTCAGCATAATTACTATTGTGTCTGACAGTTGCACTTGCTTAAAAGGACCAAACAAAAACTATCCAGAACCTGGCATCACTTTCTGGCTGCAGATTAGGGCAAGTCACACTTTTCCCCCCATAAAAAATAATAGCAAAACAAATTCTAATATCGCTTTTCTTTGAAAGATACTTTTCAAATCAACACGGGCATTCACAGAGAGCCAGGAATCACGTCACCCCCGTGGAAACACTGTTGTCTCTGTGGTGGGATACAGAAGGGCTGTGTCTACACTGGGCCACTTATTCCGGAAAATCAGCCGCTTTTTCGGAATAAGCTGCGAGCTGTCTACACTGGCCCTTGAATTTCCGGAAAAGCAACGACGCTCTACTGTACAAAATCAGCCGCTATTCCGGAAAAACTATTCTGCTCCTGCTCGGGCATAAGTCCTTATTCCAGAACACTGTTCCAGAAAAGGGCCAGTGTAGACAGCACAGTAGTCTTTTCCGGAAAAAAGCCCCAATCGCGAAAATGGCGATCGGGGCTCTTTTCCGGAAAAGCGCGTCTACATTGGCCACAGACACTTTTCCGGAAAAAGGGCTTTTCCGGAAAAGCAGCCTGCCAATGTAGACGCTCCTTTTCCGGAAAATCTGAAAATAGAATAGTATTCCGTTTTAAGCATTTCCGGAAATTCATGCCAGTGTAGACACAGCCAAGGTGTTTATCAACTCAGTGCAAAACCACGCTGTCATTTAGGACAAGAGATGCAGAATCATTTATCTAGGTGCAATGATAAGTGGGATTTAGGGAGGCAGAATGTGATTACCCGAGTTGGAATTTGAAACAGATCCAAATACTCTCGTTCAAAAAAACTGGAATGTGTTTAAACTTTGAAAATACAGATCCATATCGATTGCCGTATTTGGCCTTAGGCATGGATTATTCTAAGTCAGATAGCAAGACATATTTTTACACCAAGAAGAAAAAAATAGGTGTGGGGGGGGGCAGGGGCGGGATAGATAGTCGTGTGCTTAAGACATTCGACTGGAATTCGGGAGATCTGATTGGATTCTACCACCATTATGTTCTTCCTATTTGACTTAAAGTCACTTAATATCTTTTGCCTCTGTTTACCCTATGCAAAATGTGTGAATAGTTACAGCTGGTAAATATATGGCATTTCTGGGACTAGCTCTCTGACCCATGATGGTTGAACATGTAGGGTCATACCTTGTTCTTGATTTGGGAAGTCCCCGTGAGGTGCATAGAAGTTGTACCACTAGATAGAAAGGTTTGTATGTGGACCATAGTGGACAGGAGAAGAAAAAGGTGATGCAGTCTAAGGGTGTGTCTGTATTGCGCCCATAGCACAAAAGAAGCTACACAATTTGAACAACACAAATTGTGTACCTTATTTCAAGTCAATTTTGGAATAGCTTATTTTCACCTTATTCTGAAATAACATAGTCCACGTCTACATAGCAAGCCATTATTTCGACATAATGTCAAAATAATGTCGAGCTAGAGGACTTCTTACTCCGACTCCTGTAACCCTAATTTTATGAGAAGTAAGGGAAGTCAGAGGAATAGTATTCCTTGCTGCGTAGACGGTGCCAAAAGCAGAAACAAGCTATTTCGACTTAAGCTACGCAATAGACGTAGCTCAAGTGGAGTAGCTTATTTTGGCTTTAGCCCCGCTGTGTGAATGTGCCCAAAGGGAACATCAGCCGCAAGATGAAATCCTATTATGGCAAATAGTGGTCTCATGATGCCATTCCAGCAGGGGCAACAGGTTTTGATGCAGCATTCCAGTATTCAGCATTCAGCTTTCCTTCTCTGAGGAACCAATTTCTTCTCAGTTGCACTCACACAGAATTTAAAATGCTACCAGATGCTTAAATATAATATTGAACAAATCAGAGTACTGGTTCAGACCAAATGACCAACTGGACCCAAAAATTCAGCCTCAAGCTAAAACACTTCTTTTTGTGGTTTGAAAAAAATTGGAATAACTTTTTTTCAAAATATTTTTGGAGAGCTCTACTCTTCTGAGTCCCAGATGAAATTTCCAACTAATATTGGCAGCTCATGATGGCCCAGTATAGTATGTCACATCATCCAAATTTTCAGGTGCATCCAGCAAGAGTGAACTGCCGGTGCTGGTGAGGTTTTCCTATTACATCAGCAAAGTGACAATGACAATGTTTCGTCAAACAAAACTGAAAGATTACTTACGGCTTGGTGAACAGACCACTAACAATCTTGTCAGCATTTCCATTGTAAAGTGTTGGAAGTTTTCAAAAGTCAGCTGTAAAAAAAAAAAATCACCCTACTCTGAAACTTGAGAAAGAAGGTCACAGACCTCAGACTGTAACAATATCACTTGTGGGTTTCAGTACTTTTTTTTTTCAATGACTTAAGCAAATTTGCTAAGCGCAAAAGATTTTTTTCACCTCCCTAACAGCCAGAGCCACAAAATCTGCTTGGCATCTGAAAATCAAGTTGGGCCCTTTCGTTTTCTTAACCTCATCCCCAGCAATAAATATCCTGCAAGCCAAATGAAGCTGGTGATTTTGCTGATGATGCATGAGACAGAATAGAATGCAGCTCCCTCTCCTGGAGCTGTACTAATGTGAATAACATCTTGCTTATGTCAGTTAAGTCTGCAGAAATGATCTGCAGACGTATGGGAAGTGGATTCAAGCCGCAGGGAACTAGTACATTTCTTTAGGCAATATTTCCCATTAATACGTTTACCACCCTTCAGACATCCTGCTTTGCTGTGGATTTTGACAACGGCTATTTTTGCATTGAAGATATGTTAAAAATTTTCATATACCTTTGAAGTTGGAAATGTACCCTGATGGCTCAGAAGCGGGTCTGTTTCCTGCTTGTAAGATAGTATCAGATAAACTCAATCACAATTTAATTTCTTATGTATCTTTGGAGGAAATAGGACAATTTATGCATTTGTCAATGGGGGAAAGATCTAGCATTCTCATAGATTAAACAAGTGAAACCAAGTCTCAAAATTTGGAACCAGATCTAAACTTCCCAAAATTCTTATCAATTGTTATCTAGAGTTTCAGTTCATCCTATTGTGGAACAGAGAGCCAGGCATCAAGTCTTTTCTGGATCCATACTTTCCCGAAATCTGAGATAAAAGGAGTTCCTGTACTGTAATCAGTAATGCATTCCATGATGCTCGACCTTACTGAGACCAGTCTCCACCGAGATTTATGGGAAGACCTCCCATTCCTACCCAGCACAGCCTGTTAGTCTTGGAACTAGTATGACAGGTTCTGATTTTCTCCAGCTCCGTCAATGAATTCTCCTCTCTGCATGCATCACAATAGAATCTTGTCTCTTCTCTGCTATAAGAGACGCTACAGTCCCCATCCAGGGATTTGATTTGGACTGGTCACTACAGCTACTGTGTATAGATCACAAACCATAAAGACAGATTTATTGAATGTGCCATTTTTAAACAGACATTTATGACTATCATTGCTTAAAAAGTAATTTTCAAAAAAGATGATCCAATTATTCCTCATTTGTCAACAAACATAGGAAGTTGATCCTCGGATCCTTTTTTATTTAAGGCATGCTTTAAACTCCTCTGAGGTGCATAAACTTGTATACAAACTGTCTGCTTCCCACACAGAACTCCTTTCTCCAGCACTGAATTTCACAAGAATTTTTATAACATCTGAACATATCATAAGTGAACACAGTTGTACAGGACTGCACATATTTACCCTAAGTACTAAATTAGCTATAATTGCACTAATTGGGTAAATACATAATTGACTAAAATCACTTTAAAATAAACAGTTCACACAAGTGAAAGAAAATGCATTAAAAGGCATAAGTTCTAGGAGTCTTACTCCCCAAAAGCAAGGAATGTCACAGGAAATGGTTAATTGTCATGTACCCATGCACAGCAGAATGTAGAAGTGAAATGCAAAGCCAGCGGCAGATGGGGACAACTGCTTTGGGATAACTGGAACAATTCAGGGTCTGGCACCCTCTTTCTGCATGGTGCTGAATTTGCCTCTGGGATTCAAATTCACCTGCCCTATATTAATCTAGAATTGGGAGGGTAGAAACCAACGTTTTTGTGTTTTCTGGTGTCCATCCCAAAGAGATGGGGAGGAAGATTAGAATAATCAATCCTACAGGGGCCTGGCATTTCTAAAAATGAATTGGGAATGAGTTAAGTATCAAGTGCTGGGACAGAGACTCTCTTAAAGCCCTTTCTTGAGTCTCATTGGCACTAAGATCCCTTTAAACTGCTTCGTGAAGGAGCCTTAAAGTGGGTGTAGATAACATAAATTCCCACTTTACGGCCTTTTTACAATGTCCCAGTGGTGTAAAGGGACTTTAGTGTCACTGGGAATTCAGGCCAAAAAGTTCCCTTAATGCTCTGGTGATGTCGGCAGTTTTTACTCAGTCAAAATTTCCACTGATCTCCTGAATAAAGGACTGGGAGTCAGGCTGATAGTGTTGGAGGTGGAAGCACATCTCTGAAGTGAAGTTGAATTCCTATATAGCAGTGGGGAGGGGGAAGACTGTTCTTAAAGCCACTGTCCTTCATCAGGAAGAGCTGCTGACACCAGAGGGATGGTTAGCTCCAATATGATGTTTAAGGGGTGGTAAAACATTTTGGGATGGACAAGGTGCAGACAGGAGGGCAGAGAAAGCTGGTCAGAGAGAGTGACTGAAATGTGCAAATTATTCAAAATGAAACTTTAAAACCTCAAAAACTGAGGCTGTTTTATTTCATTTTTTTTAAACAGCTTTGATAAAAAAAATACAGCAATGTAGCAGCACAGCTTACTGGTGAGTCTATGATCACTGAATTTTAGCCATTCTTTCTGGTCAGGATCAGCTTACAATTGCCCCCAAACATATTCATTCAAAAGTATTCACTAAGGACCTGATTCCACCACAGAATCCAACGGGGAATAATTTCTACTAATAGTTCTTTTATGTAGCAAGCTCCGGAGCAATTATTCACAAGTTTTCATTGTCCAATATCTAAGCTGTGCTATGGTTGGTTTTGACTGAAGACTTAGGTCCCCCTGGTGTTTCCTTTCAATCTTTCAGTGATCTGATGAGCTACATTCTGAGGGTGTGTCTACACCGCAGCACAAGCAGATAGACCCAACTAGCTTTAGTCCAGATAGCATGTGTACCAATAGTAATGAAGCCATGACAGCATGGGCTTCAGTGCAGGCTGTACAGGCTGCTTTGAGGCCCAGCCCAACAAAACCCTTAAACCAGCGGTTCCCAAACTTTTCGGCATCACGCTCCCTTTTTGATTTTTGAAAAACCCTCACGTCCCTCCCCCCAAAATAGCAGCAAAACTTGTTGAGCAAAAAAAAAAAAAGAACTGACCAGGGCAGCTAAACTTGATGGGGAGGGGGGGGTAGGGCAGGGTCACCTCGCGCTCCTCCTGGAATTTCTTCACACACCCCCAGGGGGGCACACCCTCCAGTTTGGAAACCCATGCCTTGAACAGATACTCCCTGGAAAATCAGTGATATCTTAGCTCCTCTGTTGCTTTTGGTCAGTGCATCTCCATGAACTTGAACATTGCTCTCTCTGTTATACCCACTGAGCCTGTTGCAAGTGGGGTTCCACAGGGATCAGTTTTTGGACTGGTTCTGTTTAATGTTTTCATCAATTATTTAAATAATGACAGAGAGAGTACACTTTCAAAGTTTGTGGATGTGCTTTGGAGGACAGGGTTATAATTCAAAATGATTTGGACAAACTAGAGCAGTTTCTCAACCTTTTTTGTATTAAATATCCCTTAAAAAAAAGTATCCCCAGTGCCTACAGTTTTCAGTCACACAATTTTTTGTCTACCATTTCAACTTGTTTGTTTAAACAACTTAATCGTAGCCGGGCAAGCGATGAAATTTTTGGGTGTAAAAAGTACAAAAATAATAAAGCACTGTAATCTTAAAACAAAAATTCAGTTTTCTCCAAATTTCAGTTGTGTTGATGGGTACTCATACCACTGGTTGAGAATCACTGAACTAGAGAAATGGTCTGAGGTAAATAGGATGAAATGTAACAAGGCCAAATCCATAGTACTCTACTTAGGAAGGAACAATCAGTCTCATACACACAGAATGGGAAGCGACTGTCTAGAAAGGAGTACTGCAGAAATGGATCTAGGGGTGATAGTGGACCACAAGCTAAATATGAATCAATAGTGTGACACTGTTGCAAAAAAAGCAAACATGATTCTGGGATGCATTAACAGGAGTGTTGTAAGCAAGACATGAGAAATAATTCTTCCCCTCTACTCTACGCTGATTAGACTTCAACTGGAGTATTGTGTCCAGTTCTGGCTGCCACATTTCAGGGAAAATGTGTATAAACTGGAGACAGTCCAGAGAAGAGCAACAAAAATGATTAAAGGTCTAGAAAATATGACTTATGAGGGAAGATTGAAAAACTTGGGTTTGTTCAGTCTGAAAGAAGACGGAGAGGTGATATGATAACTTTCAAGTCCCTAGAAGGTCCATCAGAGGGAGAAAAAATATTCTCCTTAACCTCTGATGATAGGACAAGAAGCAGTGGAATTAAATCATAGCATGAGAGGTTTAGTTTGGACATTAGGCAAAAACTTCCAAACTGTCAGGGTGGTTAAGCACTGGAATAAATTGCCTAGGAAAGTTGTGGAATATCCATCACTGGAGAAATTTAAGAGCAGATTAGACAGACATCTGTCAGGGATGGTCTAGATGGTACTTGGTCCTGCCATGTGTGTGGGGCACTGGACTTGGTGACCTCTCACAGTTCCTTCCAGTCCTATGATTCTATGTGCCCCAGATATGAAGTCAAAAGTATTGATGAGTGCAATGGTCAATGAGTATTGCTGTCACCAATAATTATTTGGGATGGCTTCAGCACAAAACCAGACCTCTGGGGTACCTAATAGACTGTTATGGGGTTCAGTGGTCTTTGTGTAATAATCCATGAGCTCCTGAGTTCTAACCCCAACTCTAATATTGACTCACTGTGATAGGGATAAAATTGAAGTGTGGTTGACATGTTTCCATTTCACCATATTTGTTCAATCTGTTTTAATGCAGATTGACTATCAACTAGAAGTGACTCCTGAAATCTGGACTAGGTAGAAACTTGAGTAACATTGACAACGTCCTATAGCTTTAAACCTCTATGGAGCAGTTTTCAAATATACAAGCAGTCCCCGGGTTACATGGATCCGACTTACATCGGATCCCTACTTACAAACGGGGTGAGGCAACCCGGCACTAGCTGCTTCCCCCCAGCAGACCAGGGAGACGTGAAGCTAGCGCCGCCCCCTCCCCCCCCAGAAGACCAGGGATACGCGGAGCGGCTTTTCTCAGCAGACACCTCAGCTTGAGAATAAAGGACTGAGGGAAGTGAGGTATGGGAGAATAAAACTGAGCTCTGGAGAAATGTTTGACTAGAGTTTCCCCTACAATATGTACCAGTTCCGACTTACATACAAATTCAACTTAAGAACAAACCTACAGTCCCTATCTTGTACGTAACCCGGGGACTGCCAGTATATTAACAGGTGCATACTGGGGAGAAAAGTCTTCTCTCTAGAGAACGGGTGTGAAATAAGCAGCCCACAGTCCAGATGTTGATTGCTAGCTGCAGCCTGCTGGTGGGCTACCAAATGGTTTATTTACCTGAGCATCCTCATAGTTCTGCTGAAGCTTCCCATTCTCAGCCAAAGGGAGCTGCAGGAAGCGCCGCAGGCTGGGTCATCACTCCCTGCAGCTCCCATTGGCCAGGAACAGCAAACTGTGGCCAATGGGAGCTGCATTTATAAATAAAGCGTCTTTAGGCGTGACAAAGGCTAACCCTAGCAAACCCCATATAGCCCATGGGCTGCTTATTGCCCACTCCAGCACTAGAGTCTGTTTTGCTAATATGGTCAGAAGTCCAGGTAGGCTACTAGCTTTTCACATAAATCACTACCATCACTTTCTGTTGCACTAAAACAAAATATGTGTATCCAAGATGCTAGTTCCTATGCACAACTCAACATTCAATGCATCTGGTTCACTCTGAATCCCCTACCAATGCAATGCAGTTATGCCTGGGGATGCATTCACCTGTGAGAGACAGAATCTAAGGTCTGAATAAGTCCCATATTTTAACTAGCATATTTTTTTTAGATGGCTCTAATCCTTGTTTGCATGCTGTAATAAATATACACAGAACGGTCTTAATCAATACCTTGGTGGTTGACAGGAATGAGTCATAATGATAACACCCTAGCTCTTTGACTACAGTCTAGTAGAAATTTCATATGTTCCCTGTAAGAAGACAGGATCTCACTCTTGCTGGTCTAATGGTGTGAGCATTTATATGACACCTATCATCCCATGGGATCAAAAAATTGCTTTGCACTTGCTGCACGCAGAGTTTCTGTGTGGATAGGAAAATCTGGGGTGAATGGGAAGGGAAATTTTCCACAAGAACAAACCTCCTTTTGTCTTATAAAAAAGTGACAAGGGATTTTGTCTACACGGAGCAGTCATGATCTGGATTTATGAAATCTCATTTCTTAATCTGTGGTGGCGTGGAGGGGCTGAATTTGTTTGGGTGTCTTTTTACTAGCAAAGTATTTAATACTGCTCAATCTGCAGGGGAGATAATGAGAGCTGTTAGATTTTCATGGAGAAACCTTGGCGTTGTGTTGGCTCTGAATTGGTGGGTGGTTTTACAGCATTTTTGACTGCATGCATCCAGGTTGAGGTAGTAGGTTGTATAGTTTAGAATTACACCACGGGAGATAACTGTACAACCTCCTAGCTTTCCTTGGGTCTTGCACAAAACGGCATGGTGAGAGAGCCTAATTCCTCAACACTGTTTTCTCTGGACAAATGGAACAGGAAGGAACAGGTAAGAGTTTGTTGAAGAAGCTGCTTTATTCATATGGAACTTCAAATTGTTTGTTTTTTCTCACACTATTTCTTTTCACTGTATCAATGGGTATTGAGCAGACTCGGAGAACTGGTAGCCCTTGTTTCCTCTTGTTAGCATTTGATCTGTTGAAAGTGTAAGAGGTGTGAAAAGCACCATGATAACATGTCAATGGCATTGCCTTTGTGGTCAACAATCAGAAGTCTCCAAAGAACATGAAAGGCATCGTGTACTCTGTTAGCCCTTGAGATGGATGAGCGGTTGTTCTTTATGTTAGCCTTTGATTACAGGCCAGTTTTGTACAGCACTGAAAGACTAAATTACAACTCACTTTCTGATGGTGAACTACAAGAGAGAAAAGGTACCACCCAGCATACTTGTACAGGAACTAGTTACAACTTGCACTAAACTCCAGAGAGAAGGAGGAGGGTAGCGAAGGAGTGCTGGTAGCTCCAGATAAGGCATGTTTAGGTAGGACTATGACTGGCACCTGCAACATGGGAGAACAGCCTCATAGAGGAGGTACATCAGCTTTGAACATCATATCTGGGGGTGCCAATTCTTGAACATTTCCAGGCATGGATGGAGGTGTTACTAGGGAGATAATCTGTCCTGATTCTATAGGAGAGTCCTGATATTTGGGGCTGTGTCTTATATAGGCATCTATTAACCCCCACCCCCACCCCTTGTCCTGAATTTTCACACTTGCAGTCTGGTCACCCTATGTGCTACACGTTTCAAGGACACAACACCTCCAGCCATCTCCCAGGCAGGTCGTGCACTGCCTTCTTTTCTCTGACTCCATATTCTGAAATCCAAAAAGAGAGACTGTATGGAGAAAAGATCCATGCAGAGAATGTCAGTGCCAGTGTAACCTGCACTAAGCAAGTGTTGGTCTTTCCCCCCCTCTGGTGGCTGGGGCCTCAGAGAACGTTTACGAATCTGCAGTTTCTGCAAACGAATAGACTTAGGGCCAGATTTATAAAGATACGTAGGTTCTTAACGTTGCACATAGGCCTTTAGTGGGATTTTCAGAATATCTAAGCATCTGATCCCATTGCCTCAAACTGACCCTTATTCTCTTTGTTCTAGAAGCACAGGCTGACATGTTCAGCTTTCAAGGTCCAGAGTTCAAACCCCCTCGTGGGATTGGTTATATCAATGCTTGCTCCAGGGCGAGAATATGTATTTGCCAAAATGTCAAATGGTGCTTGCAAATGCACTAATGACTGGGAGTCATAGAATCATAGAGCTGGAAAAGACCTCACAAGGTCATCAAATCCAGCCCCCCCCCCCCCCCTCCCCGCACCCAAGTCAGGACAAATCCCAACTAAATCAACCCAGGAAGGGCTTTCTCAAGCCGAGACTTAAAAACCTCTAGGAATGGAAATTCTACCACCTCCCTAGGTAACCCATTCTAGTGCTTCTCCAGCTCCTAGTGAAATAGTTTTTCCTAATATCCAACCTAGACCTCCCCCACTGTAACTTGAGCCCATTGCTCCTTGTTCTGACATCTGTCACTACTGTGAACAGCCTTTCTCTGTCCTCTTTGGAACCTCCCTTCTGGAAGTTAAAGGCTGCTCTCAAATCCCCCCTCACTCTTCGCTTCTGCAGACTAAACAAACCCAAATCTCTCAGCCTCTCCTCATAGGTCATGTGCTCCAGCTCCCTAATCATTTTGGTCACTCTCCGCTGGCCCCCTCCAATGCGTCCACATCCTTTCTATAGTGGGGGACCCAGAACTGGACACACTACTCCAGATGTGGCCTCACCAGAGCTGAATAAAGGGGAATAATCACTTCTCTGGATCTGCTGGCAATGCTCCTCCTAATGCAACCTACTATGCCATTAGCCTTCTTGGCTACAAGGGCACCCTGTTGACTCATATCCAGCTTCTCATCCACTGGAATCCCCAGGTCTTCTTCTGCAGAACTGCTACTTAGCCAGTTGGTCCCCAGCCTGTAACAATGCTTGGGATTCTTCCATCCCAAGTGCAGGACTCTAGACTTTTCCCATTTCTCATGACTGAATTCTAGAAAAGAGTATGTAAGTGAGCAAATGTCTGAAAATAGAGTGACATGCACCTGCTATTACAAGGTAGCGCTCAAGATACAAATAATCAGGGCTCGACAGACAATGTAATCTGCTCACCCATGGCGAGTAGATTACATCCCAGAAGAGCCGGCTCCGAGTGATCTGCGCTTACGCAGAACGCTGAACCGCACGGATGGCGAGCAGGGCGAGCCCTGCAAATAATGGTACTGAAGTATATTTTGTAAAAATAATTGAGTTTTAGTCATGACAGACTCAACTCTGCTATTGAAGGTTTGCAGAATGTGGGGCAAGACTGTCAGTTTTTTAGTTTCAGAGGGGTAGCCGTGTTAGTCTCTAAGGCTGTGTCTAGACTGGCAAGTTTTTCCTCAAAATCATCTGCTTTTCCGGAAAAACTTGCCAGCTGTCTACACTGGCCGCTTGAATTTCCGGAAAAGCACTGACGATTTCATGTAAGATCGTCAGTGCTTTTCCGGAAATATTATGCTGCTCCAGTTCGGGAAAAAGTCTTTTTCCAAAAGACTTTTGCGCAAAAGGGCCAGTGTAGACAGCACAGTAATGTTTTCTGCAAAAAAGCCCCGATTGCGAAAATGGCGATCGGGGCTTTTTTGTGGAAAAGCGCGTCTAGATTGGCCACGGATGCTTTTCCGCAAAAAGTGCTTTTGCGGAAAAGCATCCTGCCAATCTAGACGCGCTTTTCCGAAAATGCTTTTAACGGAAAAGTTTTCCGTTCAAAGCATTTTCAAAAAATCACACCAGTGTAGATCTACACTAAGGGTACATCTACACTAGCCCCCTAGTTCAATCTAGGGAGGCTAATGAGGGTGACCAAAATTGCAAATGAAGCATGGGATTTAAATATCCTGTGTTTCATTAGCATGTTCCTGGCTGGTCGCCATTTTAGAAATTGACTAGCCCGAAGTAACTGCCGGCGTCTGCATGCGGCAGTGAAACAGGATTCTGAATTAAAGCCCTAAATCGAATTAGCTGTTATTCCTCCTGCAATGAGGTTTACCAGTGTAGAACATGGTAATGAAGCACAGGATATTTAAATCCCAAGCTTCATTTGCAATTTTGGTCACCCTCATTAGCCTCCCTAGATCAAACTAGGGGGCTAGTGTAGACATACCCTAACAGAATTTTTTTTTAAAACAACGAAGAGTCTTGCAGCATCTTAGGGTATGTCTACACTACCCCGCTAGTTCGAACTAGCGGGGGTAATGTAGTCATCCGCAGTTGCAAATGAAGCCCGGGATTTGAATTTCCCGGGCTTCATTTGCATGAAGCCGACCGGCGCCATTTTTAAATGCCGGCTAGTTCGGACCCCGTGCTGCGCGGCTACACGTGGCACGGACTAGCTAGTTCGCATTAGGCTTCTAATCCGAACTAGCTGTATGCCTCGTGGATTAGAAGCCTAATCCGAACTAGCTAGTCTGTGCCGCGTGTAGCCGCGCGGCATGGGGTCCGAACTAGCCGGCATTTAAAAATGGCGCCGGCCGGCTTCATGCAAATGAAGCCTGGGAAATTCAAATCCTGGGCTTCATTTGCAACTGCGGATGACTACATTACCCCCGCTAGTTCGAACTAGCGGGGTAGTGTTGACATACCCTTAGAGACTAACAAAAATGTAGATGGTACAATGAGCTTTCGTGGGCAAAACCCACTTCTTCAGATGAATCTTTGTTAGTCTCTAAGGGTATGTCTACACTACCACCCTAGTTCGAACTAGGGTGTTTAATGTAGGCAACCGAAGTTGCAAATGAAGCTCAGGATTTGAATTTCCCGGGCTTCATTTGCATCTTGCCGGGCGCCACCATTTTTAAAGCCCTGCTAGTTCGGACTCCATGCCCGCGGCTACACGTGGCACGTATTAGGTAGTTCGGATTAGGCTTCCTATTCCGAACTACCGTTACTCTTTGTGGAACGAGGTGTACTGGTAGTTCGGAATAGGAAGCCTAATCCGAACTACCTAGTCTGTGCTGCGTGTAGCCGTGGGCACGGAGTCCGAACTAGCGGGGCTTTAAAAATGGCGGCACCCGACAAGATGCAAATGAAGCCCGGGAAATTCAAATCCTGGGCTTCATTTGAAACTTCGGTTGCTTACATTAACCACCCTCGTTCGAACTAGGGTGGTAGTGTAGACATACCCATAGATGCTGCAGGACTATTCATTTTCTAAGTTTTTTCGTCAGTTTTTTGAGCAGATTGTAAAGTATGTCATAACAAAGTATGGGTTAGTGTTTTCAGAAGAGAGATGAATAGTACTTTGTCATACCATTCCACAATTCTCTAGATCAGGGCTAGAACAACACTGGGTATGTAGACAAATGCAGCCAATTTGGCAAATTGGCAACTTCAAATAGGTTATACAATATTTTTGAAGAGCTGTTCCAATGGTTTTAAAGATTAAAGTCCATATCCTGATCTAGCATCAATTGACATGCTACACTGTTTTGCCCCAGTTGTAAAACTCTTCACTATCTTGCATTTCAGGTCATTGCTTCAATCTGTGCAAATGGATACAAAATGCTACCAAATCAGATTTCCTCAGTGACTTACACCTTGGTTGTAGTGCTTTGCACCCACTAAATCATAGAATCATAGAATAATAGGACTGGAAGGGACCTCAAGAGGTCATCGAGTCCAGCCCCCCGCCCTCAAGGCAGGACCAAGCTCCACCTACACCATCCCTGACAGATGTCTATCTAACCTGTTCTTAAATATCTCCAGAGAGGGAGATTCCACCACCTCCCTTGGCAATTTATTCCAATATTTGACCACCCTGACAGTTAGGAATTTTTTAAATTTTTTAAAGCAGTAGATAAATTAAGCCTATACACATATTTGCTGCTTATATATTTTAATTTTTAGACAATGCTATGGCTATTATTTACCAGCCAGATATCCAAGCCAGAGAACCTAACTTGCCATAAAGAACAAAAGCAAATTAAATGGTCTTTTCTGCAGTGGAATTGACAACTGTCATAATCCAAGATGCTCATTTTGTTATTAAAGAAAATAGCATTCCAGGTCTCCCCTGGTTTAGAGTATTGTATTGTCAACTAATTAGGCTTTTATCGTATGTCCTCATATGCCCTTCTATCATATGTCCTCCATATGTCCTTCTGTCATATGTCTTCCATATGCCCTATATGTAATTAGACTTCCATCATATGGCTTTGATCATATGTCATTTAGATAGACTTCCAGAATATGGCAATGTTACAACTGTGGACCTTTTACAAGTATTGGAACAGCAATTCTGTACCTTTCACTTCTGTGAGCTGCAGATTAAAATGAAGAAGAAACAAGGAAGATGGCTAGTTTTGAGTGGCCTTTTTATTGAGAAGATTAATTTCTCTCCACTTAGTCCATGAACAAAGAAAATTTCACTTCTGCACTTATTCAGTTTTTAGTCACTTCTCTTTGAGTTTGAATGCCATCTCTCAATGTATTGCAGGAGACTATCGATCTGTGTTTGTTTAACAAATGGTTTCATTTGGAATGGCTTTTTATTAAATATCCTTCTACAAAATAATACCACCTAAATTTTAAGTCCATTTTTGTCTCTTTGAAGCTGGAGTCTCAAGCAAAGTGCAGAAATTTGTACTGGTGGCAGGTGAAAATGAGACAGTGGGTTCTGGCTGAATAAGAGAGTCCATGTGTGTCTCTTATGGACTGTGAGTACTGTCACACTGTGCATTTATTGAAAGGTGACTCTTCGTAGGTTATGTTTCAGTGCACAGGAATATGTATCCAAACTTGTGAGTTCCAAACTTGCCGTGGCTTATTATTGATAATAAAGACCACAAATACCCATTGATGCATCTGCCTATAATAGGTGAGGAAAGCTGCAAATGTCCGGTGATGATGGCTTCTGGATCGCTTTTTTAAAACACCATGTGTGAAAAAGGACTTTCACACAGATTTGCAGAATACACCTGTAATGGTTTTGTCCTTTCTTTTCAATCCTTTCCTCTATGTAGTTGGCCCCATTCTCTTTTCAAAACAAATCTCTCCAGGTTCATAGCTCTGGACAATCTAAAACGTATTAAGCTGTATTGCTCCACCATTACAGCTGTGCCTGCAATGGGTCAAAACCTTACATTCTTTAAACGTCATGCTTCTTCAGCCACTCCTGTTGGCTAGTTCTTCAAGTAGTATTGAAAGACAGAGCCAACGTCTTGTGTTCTCTATTAGTGACTGGTTGTCTGCACTTGGCAGCCAATGAGCAGGTTCTTGAGGGAGTCCGTTGCTTATTTTGTCTTTTTCTTCTACGTTTTCCCTGTGAATAGAGTGCTGGGGCCAAGGTGCCTGATTAGCAGCCCTGAAGAATGAAGAGTTCGGTCTATCCTCAGTACAGGCACGCCCCAAACTCCAAGCTTCCTTCAGACAGCTCCTGCAAGGTGCCGCAGATCTGACCTTGGAGGGCCTACCTGTAAGGGTGAGAAGGAATTTCACACTCTGTGCCAGTTAAATCCTTGTTTTCATGCTAGAAAAAGGATGGTTTCTTATGCCACGGACATTTGTCCCCTGGAAAGTGAACCGACACCCACCAAAATCATTTACTCAGATGGGGATATTTTAAAAAATGCTTTTTGTCTATCTACCAGGCCAGTCTAATCTATGCTGAAACACTTCTATTGCTGAGTCAGATGCACCAAGTAGAGCCCCATTTGTACATAAAAGTTTTGTCAGAACTGGGATAAAATAGAATGGAATGCCGAAATGACTCATTGTTTAATGAATAGGGCCCACAGTGTTCTATTGATGCCATTTATAAATCTCTATAAAATGGAAAGAATTCATGTCATAACTGGAAATCCAAGACCAGCAACCTTGTGAGCAAAATTATGGTGCACAATATAATATGAATTCTAACATGCTCCCGCTTGAAAGCTACTCAGGCCGTGTTAAAAATAAGACCATTTTATTGTCTAGATTCAAAACCCAGACTTATTCTTCCCTTTGCAGTCGTAAATTACTGAGGAAGGGAGTGATTTGTGTGTGTATGTGTACCCAAAAAGTAAAACATGCAAGATAGATCTGCCCTCACCAATTAGACACTGTTGTAAACTGAAGGCACTAGAATGACATGCGTGCAAATCAGCTCAGATTCCAAACAGAAAGAGGAGTTAAATGACAGCTTTCCAAAATGAGTGAGCAGCAAGGCTCAGAGCTGAACCTGGCTGGCCTGACTCCTGGTCTGCTGGGTTAACCTGGAGGCCATCTTCTCCCGCCTTCCTGTGTGGCCTGTCAGGGTTTTCATCTGCAAACCAGGAAAAGCCTGGTGGTTTTGACATGAAACCAGGTGACACTCACCCATTTGAGTTTTGTGGTGAGGTTTTTGGTTTCATTCAGGCCTGGGCCAGAAGCAAACCCGTCCACATGTGTGGATGCCACAAAAACTCTCATGTACACCCAGAAACCAAACCCACCACATTTCACACAGCAGAGCTGGCATCTTGCCAGCAGCTCAGGGCTGCCCCCAGATTGTTCAGAAATAGCTTTATCTATTTTAAGTAGAGTATGTATTGCCCAGGGGCAAAATGATTCCCAACAAATGATTAGATGAATGTTGCCTTTTTTTCTTTGCACAGTGATCATCTCTCTGACCCTACTTGAATGTGCATAACTTTTTGAATTGGGGGTCTGGTGCCAATATGGATACAAGCGTGAAATTTGATTCTCTGATGAGCTAAGTGCTTTGCCCTCCTTTCCCCCAGCCCCTGGGGAACACTGGGGTTTCCGCTTTAAAATTAAAAAGCAGGCCAAAGCAGTGTTAGCTGTGTTGCAGGCACGCTACTTCCCTCACCCTGCTATTAGAAAAGGTCCAGAATAGACACTCTCCTAGGGTACGTCTAAACTACATGGCTCCGTCGACGGAGCCATGTAGATTTGTTTTTTTGGCAAAGGCAAATGAAGCCGCAATTTAAATGATCGCGGCTTCATTTACATTTACATGGCTGCCGCGCTGAGCCGACAAACAGCTGATCAGCTGTTTGTCGGCTCACGCGCTAGTCAGGACGCTCCCCTGCCGACATCAAAGCCCTTTCTCGGCAGCCCCGGTAAACCTCATCCCACAAGAAATAACGGGGCTGCCGACAAAGGGCTTTGATGTCGGCAGGGGAGCGTCCAGACTAGCGCGCTGAGCGGACAAACAGCTGATCAGCTGTTTGTCGGCTCAGCGCAGCAGCCATGTAAATGTAAATGAAGCCGCGATCATTTAAATCGCTGCTTCATTTGCCTTTGCCTATGTGTCTAATCTACATGGCTCCGTCGTCGGAGCCATGTAGTCTAGACACAGCTCTAGACTGAAACAGGAGGGGGAGCACTCTTGCACTAGCTATGGAGAATGCCACCTATTCGTGGGGCTGTGCTGCTTAGCCTCGGGCAGGGGTGGGGAATGTAAGGGTTGGGGGCCGGATGCAGCCTGTGACTTGCCTGGATCTGGCCCCCAAGGCTCAGGACTCCCCCCTCAGCATTGGGGAACCAGCGCTGGTGCTCCACCTGCCCCCCTCCCCCACCGCAGAGTTGGATTACACAAAATCGGCTAGCCTGGGTCCCCCTAGGCTCTGGTGTGTGAGGGGAATGTGGCAAGTGTCTTTTTCCTTCTCAGTTGGGGGCCACGGCAGCGAGGGGTTGTTTTTTCCTTTTTTTGCTTCTCACTTGTGTGTGGCCCCCAACTGATTTTTCTATGGATCAATGGCCCCCGACCCATAAAAGGTTCCTCACCCCTGGCCTAGGGAGTGAGAGAACCCTGTCCTCCTCCCCCGCCCTATGCTGCTCTAACTCCCTTCCCCCCATATTTGGGCAGAGGGAGGGGAAGAGACAAGTACAGGGCTGGGGGATAGGCTTGAAACGAGGGCTTCCACCCTGACTCTAGCTTTTGGTGGATGCTTGGGTTCAGAGAGCCAGACGAAGAACCTGTTGCATATGGCATGAATGCCTTCTCCAGACAAAATGAGGTGGTGCAGAATTTCCTGTTCTTTTTGAAGGTTTTTCCCTATAGAGGAATGATCCAGCCTTTCATTACAGTGTCTGACTCACCCTCCTGCCTCTGTCAGTTCTGCCCTTTCCCATGGTCTGTTGACAAGAGAGCGCTTCTCTAAATCCTGTCTTTGTTACAGGTGTGACATCTCCCAGGTATAGGGTTTCATTATTGCTTTCAGAATGTATTAGTGAAATGTCAGGATCCACTCGCTTATCATTAACAGCAACATATAAATGCCATGCCTAACAATAGTAGTAGAAGAGCATTTTTTGTGAATGGGCCACTTTTACACATGTGGCTGATGTGTCCCAAACGTGCACATCTTTCCACAAACAAGATTAAAATATTTGCAGATTTTTTTTAACTGCAGATCACATGGTTGACTCCATGCCTGGTGTAGCAAATGTCATTCAAATTACCTCAAAGGATATTAGGAACAACCCATCATCACTCAAGTCTTTCATGCTTTTCAGCCCTGATACTGCAATGAGCACAGAGACAGGGAACCACTGATTTTAAACCTGGAGAGAGCTCCTCTCACTATCGGAGCCATAGACTGAGCTATTTGTGGTAGGAGCTGTACTGAAGAATTCAAGGGTGTGCAGAGAAGGGCAACAAGAAGGATTAGGGCACAGCAAAACTCTGAGACTGAAAAGGTTGGGGTTGTTTAGATTAGACCAGTAAGCCCGGCAAACTTAAGGAAGGGATGGATAACAAGACAGAAAATATCAACATGCTACTATACAAATCCACGTTACACCCACACCTTGAATATTGAGTGGTATTTTGGCTGCCCCATCTCAAGACAGATATATTAGAATTTACAAAGTACAAAGAATGGCAACAAAAATTATCGGGAGATGGAATAACTTCTGTATGATGAGAAATTAAAATCACCGGAACTTGTCAGCTTAGAAGAGATGATTGAGGGGAATATACAGAGGCCTATAAATCATGAATGGTGTGGAGAAAGTGCATAAAGAAGTATTATATACTTGTTCAAATAACACAATAATGGAGAAAAAACCAGCAAGCAAATGGTCTGGTAACACTTTATAGACTAACAAAACATGTAGATGGCATCATGAGCTTTCGTGGGCACAGCCCACTTCTTCAGATGACTGGAGTTATGATTAGAGGATAAGGAAACTCGAAATAAATAGAAGGGAAGGGGGCTGGGGGAGGAAGAAAGATGTTCTGTCGCCCACCCCCCTGTCTCTATGCAAAAAGTATCAGGAGAAAGGGTGTTAAACCTGAGTAGATAAAGATCAAAGTCAGTGGATGGATAAGGCAGGAAGGATACCATTCAGAAAGTAGTTAGCACCTTCATTGATAAAGGTTCCCAATGGAGACTACCCAATGAAATTAATAGGTAGCAAGTTTAAAATACACAGAAGGAAGTACTTCTTCACACACTGCACAGTCAACCTATGGAACTCCGTGTTGGATCTATTGTGACCACCAAAAGTATAACTGGGTTCAAAAAGAATTAGATCAGTACATAGAGGATAGGTCCAGCAATGGCTATTAGCCAAGATCATCAGAGACCCAACCTCGTGCTCTGGGTGTTCCTAACTCTCTGACTACCAGAAGCAGGGACTGGATGATGTGCTGTTCATTCCTTCTGAAGCATCTGAGCTAGAAAGACCACTTGTCTGACCCAATATGGGCATTCTTGTGTTTTATGAGACAAAGAATGGCAGCCATACTAAGGTGTGTGAAATAACAAGGAAGTGTATAGGGATCTTCTGTTCTCCCAGTCTCATAACACAAGAACAAAGGGGCATGCAGTGAGAATTAATGGTACCGCAAATTCAAAACTGATGAAGGAAAATTTTTTGCACATGATACAAAATGCTGTGGAACTCTGCTGCTAGAAGTTGTTTAGGACAAGAATATAAAGATTAAAAGAGGCATTGGACATTTATATGGATATCAAGACTATCCAGAAATATAGTTATTAATGAGAGCAAAAATTTTGGAAAACAGATCAAGCCCCATGTTTCAGGGCTTTAGCCCATCTCTAACTAATAGGGACTAGGTTGAGACCTACTGTGGAGGGGCAGATTATTGATTATTAATCCGCCTGCTGCAGAGCTCTTAAACTTTCCTCTTAAATGTGTGATCCTGGCTATTCTTGGGGGTGGGCTGTTAAAATGGATGGGCCCGGGCCTACAACCTGGTCTAATCTGGCATTTGCAAAGTTCCTGTGTCTTTTCATCCTCTGAAAGACCAAGCACATAGTTGACCCTTTAGTAAAAATGATGATGAATAAGGAGAGATTAATCAGAAACTCTCTGTAGTTAAAAATTGCATTGAAAAGAGCTTCTCTAATGGAATAACACGATGTATTAGTGGTTGTAAATATTCATATAGTACTTTCCATCCAAAGATGTTGAATTTTTTTATAGCTGTTAATGTGACGTGGGACAATTGACTTATGGTCACTTTAAAAATAATGGGCTAATTCACAGACAGGTGAAGTTACTTACCCACAGCCTTGCAGCATCCCTTTGGAAGGGCCAGGACTAGACGCCAGATAAACTGGCTTGCAGGACTGCAGCATGACCCAATACTAGGACCTTTTAGCACCTCATTAAAAGCATTTCTTGAAACCACAATATTGTGAGGAACTTATGAAACACAGAGAAATGGTGAGAAGGTGTTAGGGACTGATCCTGCCCTCACGCTGGTCTTTTGGGACCTAATCCAGTATGACAGTATCCACTAACTTGCAGGGCTTTCACTCAAGCTTACCCAGAGCATATGACTTCAAAGAACTTGGCTCAGAGCTGATTTTGGCTCTCTCTTTATAACCAGTTATTTTAATTTTTCTTTAAAAAAAAGGTTTGGTTTTCTTTCGTTTCGGTTCTTGTTTCCTCTTCTCTGACACAGAATAACATTTGTGGCAGAAGAGGATGGTTTGCAATAGATGGTTATTGTGGTTTGTTTAATGCCACAGTTTCCTTTTGGCATTCCCTGTCCTGCCACAAGAGAAGTTGGTACCATTTAAGAGCAAGATGTATTTGAAAAAAAAAAAAAAAGAATGGAAGAAGAGGGAAATATTGGAAGGAAGGAAAGAAACGATTGCTTGCTGTAGTACAGAAAACCAGCATTACAGTTGATTTTGGAGTTGTGTCTCTCTTAGCAATCTCTCTTGCAATACCGAAAACAAGCCTATGTTATTACCTCAGAAGGGCTCAGCGTTATTTGAATCCTGCATTTTTCCTCATTTATAATGTGGCTGTTGGATAAGAAGTCCAACAATGTAGCATGTACTGTATGCTACTGTAATTTAATATATCAATAATGTTATAGCAAGACTGCTAATTCATTATTTATTTAATGGTGTCTCAAAAACATTGAAGACAGTGGATAGTCCTCAGATTGGAATGAATAACCACAATACTGTAACACGTCCCTGGGGACTTTGTGGTTGTCGCTGTGCTGCGTAGCATGGCCTCTCAGAATTTCATGACGGTATCTTGGAGCGCTATGGTTCTTTTTCAGTAACACAGACCCCATTACCTCTTGAGCAAAGGCAATATGTCCTTGAGCTGTTAACACTCCAGGCCCTATGCCACAAAGTTCTCAGAGCAGTTGTACGCACACACACAGGAATACACACATCCCAATTTGTGTTAATTCATATGTACATACACATTTGCCAACTTACAACAATGTAATTTCAACTACAGTCTAGACTCTAAAGTTAAGACAACCCAGCTATGCTGTTTGGGGGTGTGAAAAAGCACACCCCAGAGTAATGTAGTTAAGCCAACCTAACCCCAGTTGTAGCCAGTGCTAGGTCAAGAGACAAATTCCATCAACACTTCTCAGGGAGGTGGATTCACTGTAGTAAATGAATGGCTACACTGAATTGCTACAATGGACCAACGGCTCTTATTCTGCAGTCATGTTTTATGCGTGAACCTAGCCTGCTAGAGAGATGGCATGCCATAATATTCATTCTCTCCTGAATTTCAAAGGACCTCCCCTCTCTGATTTTTTTAATTTAATTTAATTTTAAATAAATCCATTGCTTCATCTTGGGAATAGGATCGTGTTGCTGGTGGAGGCACTGATTTAGCAAAACACTTGCGTAACTTGAAGCTAAAGGAACTCAAGCAAGGTGCTTAGATGCTTTGCTGAATTAGTGCATGGCACCTTTAGGAATAGAGGAGAGGGAAAGAACAGTATTTTCATGTATCACATTCCATAATATACCCTCGCTCACGTGCATATTGGAGGCTTAGAACATAGGACTACAAGGACCCTTCCTATTATTTCAGGGAACCCCATAATAGAAAACCTTTGATAAACGTATTTATATCCTTCTTAAAACCAACTAGGTTTCTTGCTTTACATTATGTATTAATACAGATTTGGCCTCCAAACCTTAGTGTGAAGAAGTCAAAATGTTTTATATTTTTAAAACTTTATCGGGGTATTGGATCAATTTGTCAGGGACTTATGTGGACAGGGAGTATGGTGACACGCTAGGCTAGGAGGCCCTAGCATTCTTTGAATAGTCCATGTTTTCCTGGAACAGTTGGGAGAAGGCTGCCAAGACACTCTTGGCAGGTTTTCTAGGTGGCTGGCCAAGTCTGAAGCAAATGTGCATAGTTAATGGGGGTAGGCAGCTCTGATTCCAAGTGCATACATATACCATAAATTAGTGTATATAACCTGCATTCGTGTATAACCCGCGGTTTTTCCTGAATGTGTAAAAAAAGTTTTAGATAACCTATGCACATGTATAGCCTGCGGGTTATATACGCTACTTTAAGGTACCTGGTAATTGCACATACCAGCTGCAGCCTCCGGGAGCGGAGAACGGAGAGCGCAGTGCAGGCGAGCTGGCCGGCCTGCAGGAGGGGAGCCGCACTCGCGCCCAGGTTCTGCGCAGCCACAGCCAGGCACAACCCACCTTCCTCCGGGCGGGGAGAATGGAGAGTGCAGCGCAGGCAAGTAAAAATAAACTTGTATACCCCTCGGACATGTATACCCCACGGGGGGGGGGGGGGGGTTGCAGGGTTTGTAAAACTTTGTATAACCCGCGGGTTATATGTGCTAAAACACGGTATATAGCATGCATCTTTATTTAAGACATCCTGCCTCATAGAGGAGCAAATGCAATGTTCATGCATCTTTCTGTTATAAAATAGCAAAGAAAACAAGTCTTCTTACTAAAGGGTCCGTCCCCTTATAATACTCAGAGGCTACGTCTAGACTGGCCCCAAATTCCGGAAAAGGGATGCAAAGCAGGTAAGTCAACATAGGGAAATCCGCGGGGGATTTAAATATCCCCCGCGGATTTAAATAAACACGTCCACCGCTTTTTTTCCGGCTTGGGGAAAAGCCGGAAAAAAGCATCTAGACTGTCCCGATCCTCCGGAATAAAGCCCTATTCCGGAGGATCTCTTATTCCTATTTCATCCCTTTTCTGGAATTTGGGGCCAGTCTAGACGTAGCCTAAGGGACTTGAATTGGTATCTGAACACAGAGAATATGAGAAATATAATCAATAGGTATGCAGTGGCTTACCCATGAAAGCACCGTGTTAATCCGAGGGAGATGCATAGCAATAGATCAAGCCTGTGAAAAAGGTGGAAATTGCTTGGAGTACAGATTTTCTTGCTAGAATTATTTTCTGTGCTTTCGTTACCAGGCATGAAGGGCAAAATTTTAAATTGCAGATAAGCAGCAATGCAGTCAAATGATAATTGCTTTGGGCCCTGATCCTGCGATTGGTTCCATGAGGGCAGATCTGTCCATAGTCCACTGAAACCTCTGAAACTCTGTGTGGACACAGGAGTCCAATTGAGCAGATCTAGTTGCCCGATTGGAGCTTTGGTTATTAATATTTTCAGCAACAAGGTGTTGAGACAAGATGCTTCTGCGGTTGGGATGATGGGTTATTGCCCTTTTCTTCCAACTCTGGGAGATTTGAGTTCAGATTTCTCCAAGGCCATAGATGAAAGGTGTTTTCAAACTAAACTCCAGTGGCAGGAACAGGGCTGATGAGCATCTTCACTGAGCCCTGGAAGAAGCCAGCTCTGAGCCCCCCAGATGGGATGGGGCCTCAGGCGGAAGTGTAAGGGCTGAGAGCTAGCCTCCCAAGTCAGCCCTTCACCACCACGGGGGCTGCAGGGCACATGCAGCCAGGGGCTCCTGTAGCAATTTGGAGAAGTGGCCAGAGCAGCCCTGGGCCCTTTTAAATCACTGGGCCCCAAGTAAGCTGACCCCGCCAGCAGTCCTGGGCAGGAACTCTTGTTCATGCCATAGAAGTCACACACAAGTCCCAATTTTGTTTTGCCACTGACTTGATTTGGAGCAATATTAGGCCCAACTTCTGTCCTAAATATTTCTGAGACAAGGTGGGTGAGGTAATATATTTTACTGGACTGTGGCTACATCTAGACTGCAAGCCTCTTTCGAAAGAGGTTTTTTCGAAAAAGAGCGTCTAGACTACAACCAGTACTTTCGAAAAAGCGAGGCGCTTTTTTGAAAGTGAACACCCAGGCAGTCTGGATGCTCTCTTTCGAAAAAGCACAGTTTGCATTACATAGCACCTTTTTTCGAAAGAGCATTTTCGAAAAAAGGTGTTCTTCCTTGTAAGCAAGTTTTCCATGGTCAAAAAAACTGCCATGTTCTTTCAATTTATTTTCGCAAGAACACGGCAATAGTGTAGACGCAGGGGAAGTTTTTTCGAAAAAAGGCCACTTTTTTCAAAAAAACCCTGTAGTCTAGATAAACCCTGTCTCTTTTGCCAACAGAAGTTAAACTTTTGAGCTACATAGATTTCTCCTGTGGGTCTGGTCAGTATGATCAAAGCTGGTTTATTGGTTGAAGCAGAAGATTAGGGACTTGTGCAAGTCACTTACGTTTTCTCTGCCTCTATTACCCATGCACAAAACAGAAAATATACTTCTCTGCTAAGAGTGTTTTGAGGACAAATGTCTCAATATTTGCAAGATACTCAGGTGAGTGTCATATGAGAATTATATAGTATGAAAATGCAGAAATAAAGATGAACAAACACAAATGGGGCAACATCTGTAATTAAAAGTTACTGTTGTATAAAGCAAAATCCAGTTACAAAGGAATTTCCACCAAAAATGACAATTTATTTACTGTTTTTATTTAAATGAATTCAGGTGGTCATAGGGTCAGATTGCTCGATTTGTCTTCCTGATTCAATCCCATAAAAAGATACTGTTGTCACTTTGTATTTTAAAATGACTTAATTTAAGCTTTGGGTATAATACAGTCAGTGCTACAATATTACAGTAATGCAGCAATATAGTCTAGCACCAGGAATGGTGAGACTGGCTGTAGTATTCATGTCCCACTTCTATTTCTGACATGGAGAGAATCCTAAAGAAGTGTCTAACAGGCCAAATTTAAGCCCTCAAGCACTACAACATCCTTTTTACATTCTTAGATTTGTAACCTTTATCATGTGCCTCTCTGACATGTTGATTTTCATTTTTTTAAAATAGACTCTCAACATCAGTGAAATAACTGAAAACAACGCATTGAGCTCTCACATATTAAGACTCAGGGTGCATCTACACTGTACCGTTATTTCGAGATAACTAGTGTTATTTCAAAATAACAATGCAAGCATCTACCATTCTGTTATTTCAAAATAATTTCAAAACAACGGACAGCTTATTCCTAAATCTGAGGAACAGCACCTATTCCAAAATAGCTATTTTGAAATAAGGCATGTGTAGATCCTCCACTGCTGCTATTTCAAAATAGCCCCTCCCTAGGGCCATTCTAAGTTATTCCTCCCCGGTGCCTCCAGGGGCTCTAAATCAAGATAGTGCGTCCACATTAGGAAGCCGGCCTCTGACTAATTTTGAGGCTTCCTTGCAGTGTAAATGTGCTATTTCAAAATAAGTTATTCCAAAATAGCTTATTTTGGAATAGCTGTGCAGTGTAGACCTACCCTTACTGTCACATCTAGTTTCCTGGACTATAGCATTATTGATGGGGGTGTATGTAATTGGACCTAACTACAAATGTTCATATCCTAATCTGAACTCCCCCAGGTTGAAGGGAGATTTAGTTCAGACCTCAGTCCTATTTTTTATCTTACAATACTGCTTAGAATATTTGATGCTGTACATATATATGATGAAAGACAGTGCCTCAAAGAGCTTGTAAACTGTGAGACAAGGTTAGAGTGAGGGGGGAAATGAGGCACAGAGAGACCAAGTGTCTTGTCCAAGGAATATACATGGCTTCGGAATCCTAATCCAGTGTCTTAGACACTGGGTCCACGATACTTTGTTCCTTTCTGTGACAAACTGTAGATGAGAAGACCCCATAAAAATCAGGGACTAGAGCTAGCAATTAGGAAATCATTTAGACCACTACATTCATTTGTTTCTTCATTTTTATTTAGTTCCTGAACAATATTTGAATTCTTCCTTTGTCAGAAAATATATTTTCCCCATGATATTTATTACTGAAGTTGATTGGAGTACTGAGAACCTGAAAAGTAATATCTGTTTTATAACAGCTATACTTATTTTTAAAGTTAAGTTGATGCTTATAAAAAGTGCTGGGGAGTCTGAAAAATATATAAAGATAATGCTTTGTGCTTCTCCAGTCTTTATAATCTGGGGATCTCAAATATTAATTAAGCCTTGAAGTCACAGCCTCCTCCCCATATGAGATAGATATTATATCTGTTTTACAAATGGGTAAACTGAGGCACAGACAGATTTAAGTGATTTGCCCAAGGATGCACAGTGAATTAATGGAACAACTAGAAATAGATCCCTGCATTCCAGATAGATCATTTTTTCCTGAAATCATTTGATCCCACTCTGTTTTTTCAGTATGAACCTAGTGCTTCCTTATCTATTGAAATGCAGGTCTCTCCAGCGCTACTATTAATCATAGGGACTGCTCATTTTACGGACAACCAGCTTTGATAAAATAGTAATGAAAAAATCATTTCTCTTAAATGTCTTACTTTTCTAGAGCAGAAAAAAAGCAAATTGTGCTAGTCACAGAAATTAACTTGTATGTGTTTGTAATAAAAGAACCATAACGGAAACAATTCTTGTTGCAGTCACAGTATCCATAGATGATGCAGTTTAACTGGGACCTACTGGGTGATCTCCAGTAGTCCAAGCCTCTACAATAAGCAGTAAATATCAAGGACAGATTATGCAGGGTGAGAATCTGGCATACAGGCAGTCCCCGGGGTACGTACAAGATAGGGACTGTAGGTTTGTTTTTAAGTTGAATCTGTATGTAAGTCGGAACTGGCGTCCAGATTCAGCCGCTGCTGAAACTGACCAGCGGCTGACTACAGGAAGCCCGAGGCAGAGTTGCTCTGCCCCGGGCTTCCTGAAATCAGCCGCTGATCAGTTTCAACAGCGGCTGAATCTGGACGCCAGTTCCGACTTACATACAGATTCAACTTAAGAACCCCAGGCGTCCCCAAGTCAGCTGCTGCTGAAACTGATCAGCGGCTGATTCCAGGAAGCCCGAGGCAGAGCAACTCTGCCTCGGGCTTCCTGTAGTCAGCCGCTGGTCAGTTTCAGCAGCGGCTGAATCTGGACGCCAGTTCCGACTTACATACAGATTCAACTTAAAAACAAACTTTAGTCCCTATCTTGTACGTACCCCGGGGACTGGTCAGTTTCAGCAGCGGCTGACTTGGGGATGCCTGGGGCAGAGTGTCTCCCTGGTCTGCCGGGGGGTGGTGGGGCAGCAGACCAGGGAGATGCGGAGCAAAGCCGCGGAGGATCCGGGCGGGGGGACTGCCCAGACGCACTGCGGTCCCGCCGCCCGGGTCCTCCGCGGCTTTGCTCCACGTCTCCCTGGTCTGCTGGGGGGGGTTCTTGGGCGGGCCCCCCCCCCAGCAGACCAGGGAGATGCGGAGCAGCTTTTCTCGCCCCGGAGGACGCGGGCGGCGGGACCGCGGCCCGTCTGGGCTGTCCTGCCACCCGCGTCCTCCAGGGTGAGAAAAGCCCCGTTCGTAAGTGCGGATCCGACGTAAGGCGGATCCGCGTAACCCAGGGACTGCCTGTAATTCTAATAGCAGTAGAGCTACACTGATTTGCACCAACTGAGAATCTGGCCAGATACTTATTCAATCTGAACACGAATGCCTGTCCTGGCTTTGCCTGAATCTACTACTGAATCTTTTTAGTTAAACTTTTTAATTTTCTGATTGCCTTAATTGTAAGGACAAAAACCTCTTTTTAAATTCCAAGATGAATTTTATTTCTTAATATTTATTTATTTGACATTGATAATGGTCCCACGTAAGGATCCCAATGACACATCAGGGCCTCATTCTGCTAGGCATGGTGCAGAAAAGTTACCAAAAAGAGTCTCAGGCTAGAGAGTTCATGGTCTCTTTGAATTTGTCCTTGGGTTCTACTCTATGATGTTGATGATCTCTGTAGCAAACACAGCACATTTTTTTAAAAAGCCCTAAAGTTCATGTTTTCTATGTGTGAGTGCTACAGATCCAATCTGGGAATGAATGTTCAGCTGTGTTCTTTCTTCCCCTTCCGCCTGTACAGCTGATAAATATTCTTCCATTTGAAACATACATGAGAATTTTAATGATTCACAAGGCAGAATAGATTCCATCCCACCTGTCCGGAGATGAACTGATGAGTGAAAAGCTAGGAGCAGTGAAAAAACTTTTGTTTGTCAATAAATAAGAAAAAGATGTAAAGCTTTTACATAGTCACTTTGCTAAGTATAATTTCACTTTTAGTCCCTTTCTTCATGCTTTACTACTAGCATCCTATATGTTTAACTCTTGCATTGTTCCTGCCACATCAAGCTCCCAGACCCGGATACATCTGAACTTTGGGGAAGTTTGGACTAGGATCAAACTCTGTTGCTTGGACCATCTCTAGTTTTACAGACTCTGTTTCTCTCTAGACTGTCTGCCTTCAGTAGAAGTAACACTGGTTGAAAAAATGATGATTTTTACGAAAGATTTCCATGGAAATTTCAAAAATATTTTTACCAGCTTTAGAAGGGAGTCCTTCCCATTTAATGTAATAGGTTTGGTCTTAAACCCCCAGGTGGTCCTACACCCGTTGTATCTAAGAGATATTTGAAATTTTTGTTATAAAACCTAATCATGACAAAGTCACACAGTTTGGGGTTTAATTATAGATTCCAAACAGGTTAGATTCACCTAACATTTGATTGAGACTGTCAGAATTTGGGGCACCTTTTGAGTAACAAGGCTGATTTGTGCTTTTTGTAGCAGCAAGGTCGAAAATCATGTGAAATGTGAGAGTTTTCTGTTGCTAAAATGAGGCACAGATGGGCAAAACTTTGATGGAACATCATTTCAGATGAAATCTGAAATGAGGCACATTTCACTTTTGAGTTTTAGGGTTCACTTAAGCCTAGAATTGACAGTCACACACAATAAGGACAGATTTCTCACATGAACTCCCTACAGACTGAAGCCAATGAAATTCATATAGCTCTAGCTAGCATATTCCTGAAGTTAACACTCTCTCCTTCAGACAACTTCATTTCCTTAACCTCGCCTCTGTAGTCCCTTTGTTGCAACAGTGGTTCTTCTTTGAACCTTTCCAATCTTCTCAATCACATTTTGAATGAGGGCACCTGAACTGTGGGCAGCATTGCAGAGGTGGGTTAGACTGCTGCAGTGTAAAGTGAGTAACGCCACAGCACCTTGTTTCTTGCTTGTCTTACACCTCCCAGAATAGAATAGTTTCTTTGCTCTTTGGCCATATCACTCAGTACTTCCACTGGGATCCATGATTGATATAGTTAGAGCTAAGAGACCTTGAGCAAAGCGGATTGTTGAGCAAGAATGAAAACAGACACCGTCTAAGCTCTTGAGCTGTCTGGTGGAGCTCAGCTAAAGTGATTTGCTATCATGAATATGTCATGTTGCGTTTGGAGTTGACAGTCAGAGGGTGCGTAAGAAAAACAACTATGTTTTTTAAGAAGAGATTCAGTTGAACTTTCTCCCCTGTAGAGCAGTCTCGGAGTGCAATCTTGATCACTGGTGTCATCAGCGATGTGTTAAAATGTAACATTGGGATGGGTTACAGACATGCTAGGTCCCTGGGCCAGGTGGGGGGTGGCTCTGTGCTTCCAGAAGGGGCGTGGCTTCAGGGCGAAGGGGCGTGGTTGGGGCTGCCAGCCCTCAGAGCTGCCCAGAGAGTGCCGCATAGCACTGTCAGCATAAGGAGCCCCAAACTGTTTTGAATAGCTGGGCCCTGGGGCAACTGTCCTCTTTGCCCCCTATGCAACGTTAATACTCTGTATTGATTTAGTATCTATCTTGGGGAAGATTTCCAAAGTGTATCACCGGACACATACATACAACGGCATTGAAATGCAGCTACCCCTGGGGCTGGAAAGTCGTGACTGACCAATTCACAGCAGTGGATAGAGGGAGAAAATTTACCCCAGGGACACCAGGCTGAATCCTTGCATGAGGAGAACATTAACTGTTCATACATGGGCAGATAGGACCAAATGTTCTTCTATTGCATGTGAAGGACCTACATGTATTAAATGGTATGGGAGCCATTTTCTTTCAAGTACCACAGAAAGATGAAGGCCCCAGCCCCGAGTGAGATTAATGATCTGTAGTTTGGTGTTTTAAACCCAAACCATCCTTTAGCCCCTCCAAGCCATCCCTTCTGGCTGAACATCCCTTCCACTGTCTTCTTGCTGAACCGCTGGTTTTCTCTTTGGCTCTAGCTCAGGTTGGCATTAACCAAACACTGATACCAGTGGCTGCGTTGTTAGGTGGCCCGTAGCTTGCTAAATGAGTGTGGTTGTCTCAATGCTGCTCCTACTAAACAAGAGTCCACATCACAGTTGCTATTAATTAAACCCTCATAGGCAGTGTCAGATGAGACACCAAGAACTATACAGACTCCCCTCGCTCTTTGTTTCAGTACTTGATCTCTCCATTCCAGGTTCGAGGCACACTGGAGAAGCAACATCAAGGAAGCCCATGTTGTCTTCAGAAAAGTTAGAAAAAATACAAGATTACGCTCTCCAGCTGTGCTGTAATGGGGCAAGTTGTTCCAGAATGGCATACTGGCCCTTTTGCCACATGGATTACATAATTTGATTCCCAAAATGGCACCTTCTGCACAGCATGACCATACGTGCATACAGGAAGGATGCCACTTTGAAAGCAAAATGGCTTCTTCTGCACAGTGGGAGTGTGGTCACACTGACGATGCCATTCCTACACTGCTGGGGGCGTTCTGGTCATTGCTCATTAGAGCTATACCCTGGAGTTCCCATGCTGTCTTTCTGGTACTTTTCAGTGCCATTTTAAAATCAGTAAGGAAAATCCAACCCTTCTCTTTTTGAGCTTCGGGTCCTTGCATGCTGGGGGATGTTGTCAGTTGTCTTTCCCCATATTGCACTTAGTTTCAAACAATCCCCCTCTCCCCAATTCAATGCAAAGGAGCAAGCCAATCTAAATGCAAAGTAAACATGCACTGCTTTGCTTTTGTGTCTTTGAACAACAAGCTTACTGCAAACTTAGTAAATAATATCTCCAGTGTGAGTGAGAGAGGGTGCACACACATACGTGATATAGCAAATAGTGGTCAGTGACACAGTGACCACTATATTTAATGTTCCTGGAAGCATTTCTAATATAACTTCTGTTTTCACATAGTCATAACGTTCCACAATGTTCACTTTTCAAGATGAACATTTTCATGTTTGATCTCTGCCTGAAGGTAATCCCCCACATCCTAGATTTCAGCAGAATCCCACTAATCATTTTTTACTTAGGGAAGAGTGGTGAAAAAATGCATTATTCCCATTGGAAAATGATGTTGAAGCATGTTTTTTGGGGGGTTAGGGGGTGATGCTGTAACCGAGTTTGATGTTGTCACTCTAGCCATATTACCAAATCACAGCTGAAATGTGGTTCATAAACATGATTTTCAAAGAGTTTGGGCTCATCTGCAACAAGCAATACTAAACCATGTTGGGGGACATCTGTGCTATAAAATGATTCTCCAACGTGGACAATAGGACTAAAGGAGACTCATGCCCTAATGCACAGTGTCAGAAGGGGACAATCAAGCTGTTCCCTATACAGCTTTCTCAGTTCATCACAACCCACATGCTGGTTAATAGTCTCTGTTCTTCCAGTGTTGCTCCATTCTAGAGCAGAGATGTCTAGTCTTGCCAGGTAGCATGGGTGATATTCATATCTCCAGTCGGATTTCACTTAGGACAGAGACATATTTTGAAGCCAGGTCTTTAAAGGTGAGTGTGTTAATTCACTTTACCATCCAGCCTGCCCTAGATTAGCTCATGCACATAAGCTAAGAGAAGCACAATAGTTTGCTGATGTATCACAGATCATTATACATAGCAACTGTATTTTTAAAACATCACCAGTATAGATACAATAATTAGAGATGTGCTTTTGTTAACTCCGCCAGCCACTACCCACTTATACAGTACCCTTGGGTACTAAATAATTACCCACTTTGTGTGGTTATCTAGCTCACTAATTACCCACAGAAATTGGGGTCAGGTGTTAACTGCTTGAAATAAGTATCCTCCATAGATTTGGCTAAATTGTATAAAGAAATTATGTGTTTGCAGCAAAACTTAAAAATGTCAAACATTTTTTCTTTCTTTTTTCTTTTTCTTTTTAAAAAAAGCATGGACAAGAAAAGGAGTGTGTTTTCTTTGATGTTAAATTCACGCAGGTGGCTACGGTGCTGCAAAGCATCCAGTCAGTCTCAAAGGATGGGCTTCCAAAACAGCTTCTTTTCTTTCAGTTTGCTCCCCCCCCCCATTTAGATTCTTTAGTCCATAGGGCCTCTTATACACACTAGTGTAAATAAGGAGTCAGGAGTAACTCTACTGCTGGCACTGTTGTAAATGAGAAGAGGTTGTATTTTTAGATCAGCATAATCACCTAGTCTGATTTGCATAACCACAACCATCACTCAATAGTTCCAGTATTGAGCCCAATAATTTAGTTACATACTCTACAGTGGTACACTTACTTTTCCATATGTTTATTTAAGTGTCATGAGCCTAACATGCATGCAGAAGGAGAGTCTATTCCACAGCTGCCTGTGGTGATGATCTAGCTTGCTTTGAGTAATCATTAATTCCTGTGTTCAAGGGAGGCACCCTAGTGAGTCAAAGATTTCTGGACAGCCCCACCCGCACGAACTTCCTGAACACTTATTCTGTAGTCACTCTCTGCCAGACCCACACAAAGCACCCAGCTAGCCAGCGACAGTTCCCTCTTTCACACACTAGCTCAGGCAAACAAAAAGTCCCACAAGCCATAAGGAATCACACAAGCCAAAGTCCTTGAAGTATTGCTTGCTTATAACATCAACATGTTTGCATTCTGGCACAGCTGTTCTCCAATACAAAAAAAGAGACTGATTTCAAGAGGACAGAGGTTCCTAGGTGCATTTGAAAATCCCACCAAATACCCATCTTCATCTTTAAAAAGCTGGCCCTAAGTGACTAATCCTCAGTACATAAGGTGGTGGCTTTGTTTAATTTACGGTTAGATTATTTTACCCATAGACCAAATAGCAGCTTGCTCCTCCATTAGATGTAGATGGTGGATGCTATTACCTTTTGTGGGATACAGTGTTAGTCTGAGTAATGGCATCAAAATCTGAACCCTTTGGAATCAGGTGTTACTACTTATTAATACCCACCAGAGCCTGGACAAGTGAAGTGGTCCATGTCTGCAAGGCATTGCTAGCCACGGGCATGACTAACTGTGGGGTCTCCTATAATGGGATGTACCCGCTTTTCTGCATTGTGTTGCACATCTCCGGAAAACGCAATGATCCGCAGCTCAGAGAATAATGCTGTTTCAGACATCTTCTCTGGCTTTTTGTTGTTGTTATTGTTAACAGTCTGTATGATTATTGATCATTATCAAGGGACTTAGTTTGATCAATGGCGTGTGTGTGTAACTGATGGGCATGTGAAGAGAAAATGCTTGGAGGATGAGTAGCATGTCTGCAGTAGAGGGTGTGTGTCTCAGTGCTAGAACCACTGACTGACGAGTTCATTTTGAAATCCAAGGGCATATAGCTGGTAAATTAGCACAGATTGCAAATATAGTCTGGTGTGAGCGAGAGCAAGGCTGCCATTGAACAGAGAAGTGTGGGTGTGGAAGGACGGGGCGGGGGGAGAGATTGTCGGCTTTGAAGTCATCACAAGCATGAGACAGAGAGTCTGTCTGCCTGCCTGCCCGCCTGCCTTAATGCAGGCTTTAGAGCGTTGCTATTTCCACTAGATGCTGCTGGCTGCAGTGTGGTGGGGCGGGGGGATGAAAGAAGCCAAGACAGTACTGTTTAATTTGATTCTTTTACCATTCAGATCCAGTGAGAGATGCTAGGTCCCCCCCTCCCCAATGGTTTCTCCACCCCTTAAGATAAACGACCACCCTCTTTGAAAGAAAAGAAGAGGCTGGGATACCTGATCTGTGTGTCTAGCTGTCTGGGAGGGTTTATTATTATTATTTGTCTAATAAGTGTCTAGCCTTTATCCCTGACCCGGCGGTGTATTTTTGGTCTCATTAGTAGTCAGGGAGATGCTTCAGAGTATCCGGCCCTGGGAGTCTGGGCTAACACACTGCCCGCACCGCGGAGGGAGAAGCGAGAGGGAAGGTGTCAGCAGAAGGGGAGCCTTCCTTCCAGCCCTTGTCTCCAAGATATGGAAGGGGAAATGAGAAATGATGGGAATGGCCCCAGCTTTATCAGTGATGGGGGGGGGGGAGCTTCTCAGCCGAGCTTAAAGGAAGGGGGGCTCCTAGGAGGGGGGATTGATTCCTTATGCTGCTAAAGAGTTTAGTAGGCATGCAAAGAATCTGTAGGATAGTTGTAAGTGGTTGGGGGTGGAGAAGAATCTAAAAGAGTCTGTAACCAGATCCTGGAGCTTTCCAGGAGTGAGTGTGTGCGAGAGACAGACAGCGAGAGGAAGAAAGGGGGCAGTGTGGTCTAGTACATTTCATCTGGTCGTTGATTTGAGCCTGATGCTTGCTGTCTCTCAACAGCCTCCCTTGCCTGGTTTTTTTCCCTTTCCCCTCTCCCTCTCCTTTCCCTTCTGCTTTCCCGAAGCCGAGGGGAGCCAGTAAAGATTAAATGTGCTTTCTAAAAGGCAGCCACTGCATGCAGCTATGTCTATCTTCCCTACCACCACGAACCCTCCTTTGTTAATTACAAAAACGAGAGAAAGACGAAGAGGAGGAATATAGTTTATTGATGCCGGGACTGGCCGATCCAGATTGGGGGGAAAAACGGAGCAAAGATCCGAGATCCCGGACGAGGAAGGACATTGGTGAATGGGCTGAGACGGCAGAGGTGAGAAAAATCGGGGTGAATTACTTATTCTTGTTTATTTCTCCCCTCCCCCCACGCACACACTTGCAGTTGGCTCTGAAGCTTGCTGGGTCTATTCGGAGCGGAGCTGGTGGAAGGGGCGAGATCTGGGGGCAGACTTCGCTTGGCTGTTCCTACTGCAAGCGGGAGACATTGCAGAGAGGCGGGGAGGGAGAGAAAAATCAACCCAGCGCCCGAGGCTTACCATTTTTTCCCAGCTGCGTGCGGAAATGAAGGGCTAATATTTCGCATTTTAGACTCGGGGCCCCTGGTGCATTTCCGAGCCAACCCACGACGCTACTGGGGCCTAAATGGACTCCAAGGGGGGTGGATCATCTCGCTAGGGATGATTCGGGGGAGGGGCCCCATTCGGAGCGGGGTTTACACCAGGCGGAGTAAGGCGGGTGACTTCGGAGGCTGCATTGCACCAGGTGTAAAGACAGCGCCGAATCCGGAGCCGCTCTGGAGCGAGGCGCACTCTAGACACATCCAGTGCGCGCGCGGCGGGGTGGGGAATCCTTGTCGCTGGCAACAGGCGTGTAAGGTGATTATTCTCCAGGTTCTCCCTTGAAATACTGGCATCAGAGTGTGTGTGTGGGGGGGGGGACATCAGCTCTCTGCCCCCCCCCCCACACCCACCCAAGTGACAGGCTGGAGGGAGCTTGCTCTTATTTCACTGGCCTTGCCTGCTGTCTGCCCAGCTGATGCATGAGTTAGCAAGAGAGGGCCGCAGTTTGCCAAAGAGGAAAAAACGCAGAATCATAGAAAAAGGGGGAGACTGGAGAACAACAAAGAGAGGGGACTTTTCTGAAGGCAAATGTTTTAAAAAATGCAAGCAGGTCCCCTTCTATTTCTCCTGCACACACCTTTCCTCTGTCAAAACCGCAGAAGTATGGTTGCTTTGTTCTGGGTGATATTCCTTTCCCCATATACTCTGGGATCACTCCCTCAGCCTAGGATCATTGAAATCCATATATTTTCCCCACCCCCTTTGCTTTTTCTCGCTGCTGCTTCTGCTGAAGGCTGGAATCTTCCACTTCCAAATGGTGAGTTTTCCAAAGATTTTCTTATTAACACCGTAATAGTCCTTCACCCCTCCCTAAGATTATATGGGGGGGGGAGCTTAGTATATATGCTATTGCATGCTTTGTGCCAGACACTTTGAAAGATATCCTGTGTATTATTATCTAGACATTTTTTTGAAACAATGTAGTAATTCCATCCCCATCCTGACCTTTGTTTTCTTAACCACACACACACACACACACACACACACACACTTACTTCATATATATAATTATATATATACACACTTCATGTATTTTAGTACATTGTTCAAAGCTTTAAGGATCACACTGTGCATAGCTTGAAATTGTGATATAAACAATTTAAACAGAATGTATTCTCTCAACAGAGGGGGTTCCTATAGAATCTCTTTCCTTCCACCTGGGTGTCCTGTTTTATAATCTTGAACCTTGACGTGAATTTGCCTGCCATTCTTTTCCTTTTCTATTTGATCCTTGTTGTGGCAAGAAATAGTTTGTTGCGCCCCTCTCAATCCCTGAGACCCTAACTTGTGATGTTTAGCTTTCAAATCCACGGGTTAGGCTCTTGGGAGCTGTGAGTTGTGCTTTGGCGTCTTTTTTTTTTTTTTTTTTTAAGTATTTAGTAGACTCTAAAGAAAAGAAACTTTAAGTAAAGTGAATCTCTCATCATTAGTTCTGATCAGATGACTGTTAGATGCTGGTACCATTTGTTGATGGCCATTTACCTTAAAAAGTAATCTCAAATGAAAATGTGTTTGTGAGAGTATATTATATGTGTGATAAATCTGTAAATATAGGTACGTGTATAGATTATATATATTTGTATATAGATAGAGATGAACATGATACAGATGTGTATGTATATATAGATGCTGATATATGTGTGTATAGATAAAGATGTAGATGTTAGATATGAGTGCACAAATATGTTTATCAGTGGACACAAATATCTAGATATGCAGTGTAGGTGTGCGCATAATATATGTATGTGCCTGTGCGATTTCATATATACATAAAATGAGACAGATTTGCTGCAGGCCAGTGAATATAGCATCTACCTGTATTACTTTCTTGAGAGCAACACACAGTACCCTGAGAGCGTAACTGTAACAGCTCGGTACATTGGTGTTTGACCTCAGACCATCACAGCTGAAATCCCAGCATGCCTCTTGCTTCCAAGTTTAAAACCTGAACAATTAATCTTAGAAGTGTGCTCTGTGGACAAAACAAAAAAACAGGAGATGGGTTGGATTTTTTTAATTGTTAGAGCCAAATAAGAAAATGTATATGTAACATTTATATGTATAATTATTTCAAAATGCTGTTCTTCTAAGCGAATATTGAAGCTTGTTTTAGTCCTTAGAATTTAACCTCTCTGGCTTTTATATCAAACCTACAGGTGAAGAAGAAATCAGAACTGTTAAAATGTTACCAGTTCTGATTTTTCTTTATTACATTTTCAATGTTGTAAAAATAAGTATGATTGTGACTGTATTTATTTCTGTTCTGTAAGGCAATTTATAATGAAGTTACTGTACCTTTTTATGGCACCGATTGCTTGTCTTATGTTGGAATGCAAATGCTTTAACCTAAAATACAGTGCAACAAAGAGATATTAACTGGTATAATATTTCAGTACTTATATCACTTTAAAATATGTCTGACAGTTTTCAACATCTGATATTTATCTGAGCTAAAAAGCTTTTTTCTATTTCTATTATACTACAATTTCAATTATTCTTTTAGCTCCGTTTAAAGAAATCAAACAGAGCATTTTACTTCTGAATTGTTAAACTATTCCAAATGTACTGTAATTTAATTATGAAGGTAACAATTTCCCCTACATTGTATTTATGTTCTGTTACCTGCTTTTATTCCAAATGGAATATGCTAAAGTCTACCAAACCTTTGTGCTGTCCTGCTATTTATTTCACACTTGGATACAAGGGAGAATGTTGCCTTTCCTTCAAAATATGTTACTAATCAATCTGCAGTCATTATTTTCCAAATGGCAGGGAAGAGACCATTTTGTTTGAGAGAGTTGATTATTTGCTGATAACTATTTAATATGTTTGTTGATTTCTTCTAAAGCATATCAGTGTAAACAAAGCCATATCATTTTTGGAAGGATTTTTTTGAAAAAGGAATTATTAATATTTGTATTCTAGATAAGGCAGGTGTTTTCTTTGCACCTATAGCTCTAAAACAGCATTATTATATCACAATTGCAGTTGTGTTAAATGTATATCAAAGTTGCAGTGTGATATAGGGCCTGATCCAAAGCCCACTGAACTCAAGGGAAGTGTTTCTATTGATCTCAATGCATTTGGATCATGCCCTGAGTTCCATAATAAGAAACAATACCACCTACTGCATGTTTCACATGTTCTACAGAAATGATACAGTCTTCCCTCTCACCCCTGTGCTAAAGTTGGTGGACAAGGATTTCTGCTGTATTATTCTGAGGAGAATAGATGAAACAAAACAACGCAAAAGATTGTATATTTCAGAAAGGCTGCTTCTGATGCAAAGGCAGGTTCCTCACCCCTCCCTCTCAGAAGCACATCACTGAAGTTCAGTGAAATGAATAACATAATTGGTAGTTGGTTCAATCACTACCAGTCTAGACTAGCCCAGACACATCAATTAGAGCGGGCTGCTTTTTTAAAGGGACAGTACAACTGAAATAAGTGAGGCCTTATCTCACAGTGAAAATCCAGCTTGGCGCAAATGAAAAAGTAAAAGAAAGAAAGAAAGAAAGAAAGAAAGAAAGAAAGAAAGAAAGAAAGAAAGAAAGAAAGAAAGAAAGCTTTCTGGGAACATAGAAAGGAAGCTTGAGAAAACAGGAGGGAATAATAACTGAAATATAATGCACTCAATTCCCACCTCTCATTTCCCTTAGCCTACCAGCGCAAACTCATAATTCAGTGCACAAGGGACACAGGTTCAGTAGCATTTCTTAGGTACATTTGTGAGTGTGCAATGTTATTGAAACTTAATTACATTATAAATATTGAATCAGAGTGATATCTATGTAAGCAAACAGAAATCAATGCTAAATGTGCAGCATTTTTCCACCCTGCCAACAAACAAACAAAAATCCAGGAAACATTTAAATTGGAAGGTTCTGTCTGTCTTCTCTCTGATAAAATTAAAAACACAGCCTATATACATTACAACAGAACTATATAGAAAAGTAAACTGTGAAAAGCCAGCTTGTGTTAACAGAAAAATGGAGGTGAAAACAGATTACAGAATGTCTTGATTTTATTAATAAACAGAGGCAGTAAATAAAGCAGGCTGTGCTTGAGAGTGCATACAGCACCATGAAAAGAAAAATGCTTGATTAATTTTAATTAAGCATATCAAAATACACTAGAATGACATTAAACATAACATATCTAACTAATCTTTGTCATACCTACTCTATATGAGAAAACAAAAAGGAAACGCACAAGACTCTCATTTAGAATATTGCAAACCCATAATTGTTAATTCAGCAAAATATATTTGGCCACATCTTGCAGCTGGGAGCTTTGTCTGAGTAAGGACTACAAGATTTGGCTCTATAAGTTCAAACTCTAAATAGTCTCAACAGAACTTGATTTCCCAAGCTGAAAGGAATGATGTTTGCTGGTGGTGACAGGAGAAAAGTCCTGTACCATTCCAAAATCTTCCTTGTTGCTTTTTTATTTCAAGAGCTGTAATATACAAAAGGTTGCATAATACTGTATTTAAAAAATGGAGAAGGATTTTACTACCCTACCTATCCAGCATACCTAATTCCTTCTAGGGTACTTAGGAATTTATTGGGCTGGTTACCAAGTGATATGACATACAATTAAATGGCTGGTACTGATTAACTGATTGATTAATTCCTAGTTGATTTCAAATTCTAAACTTTATTCACATTACAAATCCCTGACAGAAACACGCCAGTTTGGTTGAAATCCACTTGGCTTTTTTCATATTATATTGCTTTGCAGCCATTTAACATGAAAAGTGAGTTGAAAATGACATAAAATATTCTTCTGTAGTTTACTCTAAATATTAACCTTTTGATTTCCCTTTTAAAGAATGGCATCTTTGAGCACACTTCAGTTCTGCTGTTAAGATACTAATATATAATGTGTGCATGCACACACAGAAACACACATATACAGAGTAACATTGGAAACTACTGCATTATATAGAGACTAAGTACTGAACTATTCTTTAAGACTTAACTTGGGGTGTTGTCAAATAATGTACTATGCTTTACTTTTTGTGTGTGTGTGCACGCTGCTCACGACTGTTTATATGGGCTTTATTGCAAGTAAGTTGCTATGCAAACATAACTCTGAAAGGTTCAGATGAAGTTTATAAAACAAAACACAAAAGGCAGAAGCTTTTAACCATTATCTCATATCTCTAGAAGAGAAGCGAACTAACTGCCTGACTGCTGGTGCTGCCCTGCCTTTTGCCAGTGCTCACAGTGAAAGAGCATCCCAGTTCTTCTTCACTCTTGAGAACCCATACATTGTTTCAATAATCCAGGCAATAAATGCTAATTAGTAATGCATAAGGACCCTACCTGTGAGAGGAATTATCATAATTTACCTCTTCCTTGTTAAATGCATTCCTTGCTGATTTACATTTTTTTCAGCCATAATTTGCTGCCTATTCCTTAGAAAAACCTTTCCCATTGCATTAGCAGTGAGGGCGTGTGTGTGTATTATATGTAATTATTGCACAGAGAACAGCAAAAAGAAATGAAAGCGTGGTAAGAATTTCCCACATGTGACATTTTTATTTTCAAACACAGATTATTTTTCTTTCTCCCTTCCCTGTCTGCCCCCCTTCTACCACCACCAAAACCCACTCACTGAGGAGAACAAAGGAAATCACTAACTATAAAGGCATCATTAAGTATGAACAGCAACAGCAAGATAAAGCGTGTGATATGACAACATATTTTATTGCATAAAAGTCAAGATAATTAAATAATTCAGTGGTATTCTTAACTAATTAGCACAAAGATCTTTCAGAAGCCATCAGGAAAATGGATCTAATCAAATCTAATAACATCCTGCATTACTCAAAGATCATATATTTTCCAATGCTACTAATATTTTTCAATCTGATAAAATAACTGGAAGGTTACAAATATGTGCTCATATAATCAGCCTGTATTTCAATATTCTCCTTTTCTGCAAGAAGTGATTAGATCGTTGTTGGAACTGAATATGTACCGCAGGAGTTTCCAGTGCTAGTCAATGATAAAAGTCACAGATTGAGAAAATCAGTTCGATTGTATTTGATCTCTTAAAAGGATTCATTATTGTGCTGAACATTATAAGGCTGACTCACTTCGATTTACAGTTTGTTCACGTACGCTGGAGTTTGCCTAAGATCTTCTAATGCGGCTCATTGGGAACCTCATTTGCCCATTTTCTGCTTTCCCAACATTTAAAAACATGTCTACCAGTTCTAGGCAAGATTTGAGGCCTATGCATTTTAATTCAGAATCCAGTTATGAGGCTAGATTCTGATCTCATTTTACTGGTGTAAATCTGGAGTCACTCCATTGAGATCAGTGGAACTGATGTAGATTTTCACTGGGATAAATGGCATTGCAATGACCCATACTCAAGGGGAAATGCTGACTTTTCTATCTGGGTGCATGGGTCTTTAAACAAAAGCCAGGCACTACATGTACAAAGCATGAGCACAATAGGCGCAGACTGTTCAGTGGCTACTGTACAGAACAGCAGACTATACACTGAAGCACCTGCCAGGGCACAGAGGCTGCTATTGGAGATTTCTCCTGGTAGGTGTATTCACCAAACTGATATTAAATGCATCAAATATTATTCATCATATGTCATTATGTTGGAGAACCAAAACATGTTCATTGTTTTATGTATTGTATTTGTGACTCACATTTGATCACATATTGCCTATATATTTTAAATAAGTAAAAGTGACTCATTCCTATGCTAAACAAAGGAATATTGGGGAAATCATTTTGTCTGATGGAAAATTAAGTATTCTTGTAAATGTCAGTATACTGTTCATAAATAACAGAAAGAGGTGTGCATGTGTGTGTATAAATAATAATGAATGGGGGTTAATGCAATGGTGCCTACATCTCCTACTATGAGCCCAAACCTAAAAGCCTTTACACATATGAGCAGACCTTGCTCTCGCAGACTCCATGGGTTACTGAGACGAGGCACTGTTGTGGGATCACACTCCAGGCTTGGTAATTCTTTGTGTTCCTGGCAGCAAAGCAGTACCTAAAGACACGCACTGAGACTGAGGCTCCATTGTGCCCAGGCATGGTCCATGCATATGGTATGAGACAGCCCTTGCCCTAAAGGGCTGGCTGCCTAAATAGACAAGAGGGGCAAAGGGCGAGTGAGGAAAATGAGGCATCAAGAGGTAAAGTGACATGCTAAAGGGTATATAACAGATCATTGGCAGGACAGCTGCCCTGATTCCCAGACCAGTGCCCTATCCACTGCACCATACCCCACCTCTAGGCATGTACAGTTTATGAACACCATCACCGGTATGCAAGAATGTAAATTCAATGCAGCAAGAAGCCTCTCCAATGCACTTTTGGCTTTAGCCGGGAAAGAAAATATGTTACTTACATGAGCAATTTACACTCCTTTCCTGTATGTTCTGCCTCCCACTGTTGCTGTTCACTCCATGTTCAGGCAATTGTATTTGGTCTGAGATGAGTGGATGGCGGATTTAAATATATATATTTATATTAAAGGCAAAGAATTACTTGCTTAGATTTAAGATATTGAAAACATTGCATTGATCATGGAAGACGGAGACCGTGTATGTCCCATAAATTAAAATTGATTTATTTTACTATAGTTTTTCCAGTACTGCAGCAAATGTATCTGTAATCTACTCTGTCTGGATGGGTTTGACTTCTCAGCCTTAGCGTTTTATTTTGTTGGCTGTTCTGTTCATGCTATAAAGTACTCTGCTCAGAGAGCTCCAAGATAGCTTTGCAATCTATTGCAGCATCTTCAGAAGAGTGCACCACTTTGTATCTGATGTTAATTCTAAGGCTTTATTTAAAAAAACAAGCCCCAGGCATAGAAAGGGCCAGCACAGTCTGTGCTGGGGAATCAGCATGTCTCATGCTGTCCAGCAGCCAAGGGAGATTCTCAACCAACACCTAACGAACAAGATTGCTTGGACCCATGAGAAACAAGTGGTAGATTGACCTCAGCAGAAACAACTTCCTGCTGCCGCCTCTCAAATAGTGGCTGCTAACGTAAAACAGTAAAAACCAAGTTAGCCAGCCCAACCAACCAATGCCAATGTGTTGTGTTGGCTGCAACTGTTGCTGTTCCATATTCTTAGACCCTGGGACAAATTCCACATGCCAAAGATGAGGAAAATCCAAGTCACCAGCTAAGAGGAGAAGGAAGAGCCCAGCAGCTCCCTCTGGCCACCACAAGCTGACCTGTTTGTCCACATGCCACAGAGCGTGGTGCTCAGATGATCACACGGTGCAGCATGCTGCTTGCTTGTCTTCTCCTTGTCCTGTAGCCCCACCCTCAGAGGAAGAGCTATGAAGCAGCAACAATTCTAGAGTTGGCAATCAAGAAGAACAGCCCTCATGAAAACTCTTTTTCTATAAATCTCAAGACTTGCCTAAACTCCAGCTGCTTTTCTGCAAGGGACAAGAGCTTGTTCAGAATATGGGCCTGAAGGGTGGGAGAGGGGGAGGAACCGGGACGTGGCAACCATGTGTGTGCACTAAGTATACTACTATTTCTTCCCAAGGAATCCAGTAAACGGTGAATCTGCAAACCAATTTAGCTATTTGTGTTTGTCTTATTTGGTCATCTTCACAGCAGCTAGTCCCCCACAGGACAATAGGTTGTTACCGTGTTGGGATCTGTGGGAACGTTAAAATAAAGGAGGGTTGGGAGAGAGAGGCTACTATTTGAGGAATCTCACATAAGCACATCAGAAAAAAAAAGGGTGGATCAAAATTTGCCTTCAGTTGCACCTATCCTACTCTATTTTCACTTCACTGAAGTTGCATGGGCATAACTGAGAGAGACTGTGAAAAGTTATTTCTCTCTCAATAGCTGTTTGCCTGTAGAGTATCTTGTTTAGTCTATTTGAATCTGTATTAGCTGCCAGGTCTAGATAACGTACTACTGTAGATCAGTGTTTCTGAAAGTGTTCCGCCGAATCACTCTCAGAAACACATTAACTGGCTTGTTTGTTTACTGTGGTCGCAACCATGGAGCCTTGCGGCTTCCATTGGCTCCATTTTGTCTTTTGCAGCCAAGGGGAGCTGCGGGAAGCGATATGGGCTGGGCCACTGCTTCCTGCGGCTCCCCTTGGCTGCAAAGGACAAAACGGAGCCAATGGGAGCTGCAAGACCAGTAAATAAACAAACCAGGGAGGCCAGTTAATGTGTTTCTGAGAGTGATTCCGCGGAACACTTTCAGAAACACTGCTGTGGATCATTCCAGGAACGACCCTACACTTTGGGCACAATTCTCAGAAAATCCACTGTCCATTTGCTCATGTGTAGAGGTGTCTGTGCACATCTATTTGGTATAGTGGCACCAGTACCTGCAGATAGAATTTTTGTGCCCAAAACACATTTGAACAAAGGGAGGTATAACAGGGTTGACTCACCTCTTGCAACTTCCCCACCCTAGCCAAGTGCATGTGCTTGCACTCTCAGCCAGCCAGTCACCCAGTCTGCGCACCTTGAGCTCCAAAGGGGAACTATCCGGCTTTGGCTCAGCAGTTTTCTTTACACTGGATTGACTGCTTCTCCTATAGCACTCTCACCTGCTTAGAGGACCATTCTACTGTCTTTTCTGGGGGGTAGTGTAGCAGGACTGCAAGGCCTCCAGCAGGGGCCTTCAGGGCCTAGTCCAGCCCATCACAAGAGGCCAACTTGAAGACACACTTGAAACTTTAGCTCTTTATTTGCTTGGCATCTTTATGTCAAAGTGTTCCATTTCTGTTCTAAACATGCAAACAGATCTGTTAAAAACAAAGCAAGATAAAAACTAATAAAGAGATGCAAATATGCCATTGTTCTGTTCCATGAGCAGTTGGTGGGTGCATAATGCCCCTTTTGAAAGCACCTGAATCCATGGTGGGTTCTAAAGTCATGGGACACAGCTTGAGTCTGCAGGGAAAGGTATTAACTGCCCCAGTTTTTTCCCCTGTTCCAAAGATGAATTTTGCCCATTTACCAGTTGCCAAATAAGGCACTGACCCTGCTGTTAAGTCCATGTAAATTGCTCTTTTTTGTGCTTTCATGGTGCTCCCTCAGAATCATGGTGTGTGAAGTCAATAATGCTCCGTGCAAGAGAAAAGGGATGTCATGTCAAGCCACCTACTCTATCTGGCTTAGCTAATAGTTATCCAGGAATTGTGTGGGGCGTTGACACTTAACTAGTTGTCACCACAGGCTACTTGGGGTGTGTCTACACAGCCAAGTTATTTCGCAATAACAGTCATTATTCCAAAATAACTGTGCAAGCATCTACACAGCAGTTCTGTTATTTTGAAATAATGGATGGCTTATTCCAACTTCTGTAAACCTCATTCTATGAAGAATAACGCTTCTTCCGAAATAGCTATTTTGAAATAAGGCATGTGTAGACGTTCCACTGCTGCTATTTCAAAGAAACCTCTCATCAAGGCCATTCTAAGTTATTCCTCCTGGGGCTCTAAACTGAGGCAGGGAAACCTGCCTCGGACTAATTTTGAGGCTTCCCTGCAGTGTAGATGTGCTATTTCGAAATAATCTATTTTGGAATAACTATTCCAGAATAGTTTATTCTGAAATAACTGTGCAGTATAGAAATAGCCTTAAGGAGAAGACTTTGCTATATTCTCTTTCAGTTGAGCTATTAAATCTAAGGTCCTTTCTGCTGCTCAGGAGCAGACGTTCAACAAGAAATTTAGTTCCTTTGGCACAATTTGGCTGTCTGCACTGTGGAGCAATTTCGGGATACCAGAAGTATCCCAAAATAGCTATTCAATGTCTGAGTGCACCCTCTTCCGAAATATAATGTGCACACTATTCCAACGTCTCTGTAAATGTCATTCCAGAGGGATCAGGGACATTTTGGAATAGCGCTTTATTTCAAAATTACCTTGAAATAAACTACTCAGCTCAAATTGTGTAGCTTATTTTGAGGTAAGGGTGCAGTGTAGACTCATCCTTTGTGTAAAGCCTTTGTTATTTCTCTTTAGATTCAATGCACAAACTGAGGGAATCAATTCATTACTCGAGCTATCTGAGGGCAAAATATTATGGAACATATTCTACTCTTACTTGCAGCCTGCTAGCAAGAGTAGAAGTTGGCTTTGTACATCCATCAGACAACACATGGCATAATGTTATAATCAGCCAGTGTTAATACATGAAAGACCATACATCATACACCATAACTGAACAAGAACCCTTTACACTACCATGGCACGTTCCATCTGGGGATCTCAAAGCATTTTGCAAACTTGGCTGAATTTAGCCTCACAAATCCATTGAAGGGCCACAAAATAACTGTTCTTCTCTCCTATTTTACAAATGAGGCACAGAGACGTTAAGTCCACATTCCAAGATTCTGATCCCCTTAGTGGCCTAAAGCCCTTACTACCCAAGAAGCCACTGGGGCTTACAAACAGTGAGATACAACTTGTAATGAGCCAGATTGGCAGGATTTAGGAGTACATGTCCCCTGTCCTTGGGTGCTTTTACTGCTGGGCTCCCAACACCTAGGGTTTGCTTATCAGAAGGGCTGAGCATCTGTCCTTTTCAAATAAACCAAGTCAATGGGACCTATGGTTGCTCAGTGTGTCTCATCACCAGACCCTCAGAGTCTCAAGCTGGGCACCTAAACATGATTGATACTTCTGAAGAGTTTAGAATAAGTGACTTGCTCAGCAGAGCTGACACTGGATCCCTGCAATCTCTTCAAACCTGCTATTTTACTTAAGCCACTAGATCATGCTGTGTCTCTTCATTTGCTTCTAGATCAGTTGTGGGCAACCTATGGCCCAACGGCCACGTATGGCCCTTTTGGGTTCTATGTGTGGCCCATGCACAGGGTTGCCAGATTCCTGCTGGTATTACTGAAGTGACACACATGTAAAGCAAAGGCACCTGCAGTGAGGTGCATGCCAACTGCACACGGCATTGTGAGGTCCGTGCGCTCCCTCTGCATCCAATCACAGTGCTGCTACAGTTCTACAGCACACCCCGCCCATTCCAGATACACAAACACAGTTAGCAAAAATTACCCTATCCCAGGATACCATCTTGGTCAGGGGTGGGCAATAATTTTTGATAGGGGAGCACTCCAAAATTTTGGAAAGTGGTCGTGGGCCACATTCGTTCATGATATTAATGGAAGAGGTGCGGGGTCTGGGATGGAGGTTAGCTGCAGAAGGGAACTTGGGGTAAGGGATTGGGGTGCAGGAGGGAGACTGGAGTCTGGGAGGGAGTTTGAGTGAAGGAGGCAGTGAACCTAGGGCAGGGACTAGAGTTCAGGGGTGTGAGATGTCACCTAGGGTAGGAGGAGATTGTGATCTGGAGCAGAAGATTGGGGTGCCACATCTGGGAGGGGTACAAGAGGGGGCAGAGGATTTGGTTATGTTGATTGGGGGGCACAGGGTTGGGGAACGAAGGGGCCTGGGTGCCAGAGGCAGGCTCTGGCCAGGAGACTTAACAGTCAGCAACCAAACCAGCTTGCAGAGCTTAAAACATTAATACCAAGGTTGCAGGGCTTAAAACGCTTCCCAGCCAGCCTGCCAGGCCATGTGCTTGTGTGAATAACTGAGTCAAGGAGAGGGGGCATGGTTCTTCTTGGCTGCCTATTATTCAAACAGGCAGCTCCCATTGACCAGTGCGATAGTGCTGGGGGTGTGGGTAGCTCCCGAAGCTTTCCCCCTCCCCTCCAGTTATGAAACAGAAATGGAGCCCGGCAGCTGGGTTTCTGAGTGGCGTGCGGAGCAAGCAGGGGAGCCCACCTGGGGCTTCCTACTGCCTCCCCAGGCCAGATCCATTGGCTTGGCGGGACAGATCTGGCTTGTGGGCCGTATTTTGCCCAGGCCTGATCTTGGTTATGACAGTCTTGTGGCCCACTGAGATGAAGGAGGGCCACTCATGCAGCCCACTCACTAGTCTAGGTTGCCCCCTCACTGCTCTAGACGCAACAAAAGCTACAATCACTTACCTAATGAATCGTTGTTTCTAATATGTTGCTTTGCAGTCATTTCCCTACACATCTCTGAAGGGCATATTAAGGTATGGCAGAAACAACTATTGAGAAATAAGCAGCCCCCCAAACAACCCCAGTGGCACTTAGTGGGTGTGTCTAGACTACATGCCTCCGTCGACACAGAGGGAAATGAAGCCGCGATTTAAATAATCGCGGCTTCATTTCAATTTAAATGGCTGCCCCGCTCTGCCGATCAGCTGTTTGTCGGCAGATCAGGGCAGTCTGGACACGCCGCTGTCGACAAGGAAGCCTTTGTCAATTGGCGCAGGTATGCCTCGTGAAACCAGGTTTACCTGCACCAATCGACAAAGGCTTCCTTGTTGAAAGCGGCGCGTCCAGACTGCCCCGATCAGCCGACAAACAGCTGATTGGCAGAGCGGGGCAGCCATTTAAATTGAAATGAAGCTGTGATTATTTAAATCGCGGCTTCATTTCCCTCTGCCGATCTGTCTAATCTACATGCCTCCGTCGACGGAGGCATGTAGTCTAGACACACACAGTGAGACAACAACAGGGAATCACTCCAATCTCCTACTCAGCATCACTTCTCTCTAGCACCATCTAATTCTAAAAGCTGGGTGAGCTACATCTAGGAGCCTGAATTGCATTTACAGTTACTCAGGGCCAGTTTGCACTAGCCAAGGGGACTAGCTGTGACCTAGCCCAGGCCCCCAGACTTCAACCGAAGTTGCAGTGGAGATTATTCTTTAAAGAAGTTATAGCTGAGGTCCTGACCCTGCCAAGATTTATGCTTCTGGTTAACATGACTAGTTCCATTGAATTCAATGGGAGATCTCCCATGTGAAAAGTTAAAACACTTTTGAAAGTCTTTGCAGAATCAAGGCCCAGCTCACAAGAGATCTCTATAACTTTCCAGATCTGAGTATGAAAAGTGCTATTTGCACACTGAGTGAACACTAGGCTCTGTTCAATGGTGAAACTCAGCAGGGCCAAATTCTCTTAATTCATCTTTTTTAATATGCCTACACCCAAGCCTTTTTTGGTTTGCTCTCTCTGTCCTAGGAGGTGCAGTGCCAAAGGGCGGGGAACAAGATGACTAAATAGAAGGAGAATAGAAGCTTTGGCATCTGAGGTCTGCACCAAGAGCCACATCCTGGTCTCACACTGCTTTAAAGTTGGGTTTACTCTACTGTGGAAAGTGAAGTTATTCCACATTATAATCCGGCTTCCTCTTTGTTAGCAGAGTACGATCTGAGGGTGCTGTTGCTAAAATTGTATTTAATTCCTCCTCCATTTTTTATTCTGTTGGTTACTTGTCCTTTAGGGTATGTCTACACTAGCCCCCTAGTTCGAACTAGGGAGGCTAATGTAGGCATTCGAGGTTGAAAATGAAGCCAGGGATTTAAATATCCCGGGCTTCATTTGCATCTTCCCGGGCGCCGCCATTTTTAAATGTCCCTTAGTCTGAACTCTGTGCCCGTGGCTACACGCGGCACAGAGTGGGTAGTTCAAATTAGGATCTCTACATGAATTAGGATCTCTAATTCGAACTACCTACTCCATGCCGCGTGTAGCCGCAGGCATGGAGTTCGGACTAAGGGACATTTAAAAATGGCGGCGCCTTGGAAAATGCAAATGAAGCCCGGGATATTTAAATCCTGGGCTTCATTTGCAACTTCGAATGCCTACATTAGTCTCCCTAGTTCGAACTAGGGGGCTAGTGTAGACGTACCCTTATTTTCATAGTGTAGGGGTCTGCCTCTATTTTTAACAGATCCGATGTCTTCCCCCAGTCTCTCGCTCTCTCTTCTGTTAAAACAGAAGGAAAACAAAGTGAAAAACTCAGTGATTAAAAACACTCATCAGGCCATTTATTTTTGAAGGCTTGGGTTTTGCTTGTGTGGCTATGATGGGAGCAAATGGGTTTTCCATTGGTAAAGTAATAGCAAAATAGCATATGGCTAGAAAATAGACTGATAACTGAAATATACTCATTGATTTTTTTTCTTGATGCATTCCTCATTTCTTGAGGTTTTTCTTATATTCCTTTCATCAGATAAAATGTCACCATATTCATAGCCTCGTATTTTTCTGTGGTAAATGGACAATGATGGAAATGGAAAGCCATACATATGATGGGCCAAATTCTTCTCTGGTGTAAACAACTGTATTCAGTAGAATTGCATTAGGGTCTGATTTTGACCCAGTGATAGTAAAACCAGATGTTAAGACACTAAAACAAGAACTGATCTGCTGGCAGCTTTGATCTTGCTTACTTTAATCCCGTTCCAGTGGACTTTTTTTCATGAAAAGAGGAAGTTTGAAGCTAGGTTTAATCCACTCCCCAGAAAACACTGAGGCCATGGTATAAGTCAGAAGCTTGCTGGTCAAGACAAGAACAAATGGCTGGATCTTCAGTAAGCCTTCCTTTGCCTGGAGCAGCTGAGAAACTGATGCAATATATGATGAACACTCATCTTTGTTTCTGTAATTTTTCCCCAATATAAAATTTCTTTTCTCATTTATGTTCCATGCCACATGAGTGGAAGTCACCCCTTAGCAGAGCACAAGGCCTGTACACCTCAAAATGGGATTTAGTGCTGCAAAGATCTCGTGCTGGCCCTTGGCAGAAGGGTGAATTTTAACTCCCGTCCATAGCAATTATACAGCCTATGGGTTCCAGAACCATTTTTAGCCCTCGCTATAAATGAGTCATTCTTTAATTACCAGGATCAGAAGTTCACCAGGGTAGGAACTGTGGCGGGTTCAGGTGCACCCATGGTGTGGTAAAAATAAAAATAAAGTCAAGCATCTCATTATCAGAGCCATGATTAGAACTCAAAAGCTGCTGACTTCCGATCCTTTGTCCCATATCAGGAGTAGCCTGGACATTATAACTGACTTTGAAACGCAGTGCTCAGTGAAGGTTTTGAAGCCACAGGAATAGTTTATTACAGTTCACCATTACTTCATTTCACACAATGGCTTAAAAAGATCTCAGGCCAATCTATTAACGAGTAAGATCAAAAAGCCACTGACATGCTTCAGCCCAAAACCTTCAGCCCAGCATCAGATCTTCAGCTGTCACAATTGTGTTGCTTTCTATAGTGTTAGGCTGATTTACACTGGCTGACGATTGGCCTGCAATGCAAAGTTTGGCCATTTCAGAGTGTGTGGCTTCAGCCCTCGCTTTGATCACTGGGACTTTGGATTAAGTTCTGTGCATGTCTCTACATGATTAAGAGGTTGAACAATTTTGAAAGTAATTCTTGAAACTGCTAAGTATGAAATGAAAAGGTTATTTTTGTACCCACTGTATGTTACTTCCATTTGCTTTAACTGCTTTGAAAGTGTAATGATAAATGTTCATGCCAGCTAATACATTTTATGACATTCTCCTCTCAGGAACAGTTTTGAGGTTTTCCAGGAAGGTTCACATTGGGACAGTCGCTGGCAACACCCTGGATTCCTCTTGTCATTAGATCTGTTTCTGCAGATTTTAAGTTTCTATTTATTTAATGATGTTTTTAGTTGTTATGGTTGCAAAGATGAGTTTTAAAATCTGGAACTGATGCACGTTTTTTTCTGGAGATAAACTGACAAACAATAGACCCAACAGGTGTCATATCTCCTCAGTCGCCTGAGGGAATAAGCCTAAAACCTAATGACACCAATTTAAATGTCAATGTTAAATATTTCACTCTCAATAATTTTGACCAAAAAAATCTAGTTCTTCTAGGATAGTGGCAAAAATGTGGGATTGGGGCTGGAGAACAGAATAGTGATGGTTCTTAAGTAGAGTCTCCTTTTTTAATGGTATACTCTGATTCATGTTGTCTAGGACAGAAATACTATTTGAAAACTAAGCTAACATAACCTAATATAATGCTTAAGTACCATAATGATAATCACCTTAGGTGGATATGGGGAAATATATTTTGTTTTTATTTTCCACAAAAAATGTTAAAGATAAAAGTTTTCATATTTTATCACTCTTTCCCTGGTGTTCTTTGTAAAACCAACCCCCTCAAAATTTCTTTTTGGGAAACCTGAAACATTTTGGGAATGAGAGGTTATGAAATCCTGAATTTTCTCAACATAAACAACATTTTTCTCATAGAAAATCAGTTTATTTAAAATGTCATTTTAATCCGCATTTTTTTAGTGAAAAAATGTTTGAGAGTCTCTAGTGAACAACTGACTGTGCTTTGTGGGTCCACACCTGTATCAATGCCTACATTACATAGAATGTGGTAAAACATCCATGGGCACTCAACCTGTGGAACTCTCTGTCAGAGGATGCTGTGAAAATGAAAATTATAACGGGGTTAAAAAAAGAATTGGCTAAGTTCATAGAGGGAAAATCCGTAAATAGCTATAAGGGAAAATGATCAGAGATGTAACCCCAAACTTTGGGCATGGCTAAACCTTTCATTGCCAGAAGCTAGGGCTGGATGATCGGATGAATCACTCAATAATTATTCTATTAATTCCCTCTGAATTATCTGGAACAGACCACCATTGGAACACCTGATACTGGGGTAGATGATTAATTGGTGTGACCCAGGATGGTTGCTCTTGTGTTCTTATGCCATTGTATATGTTCATATTCTCAGCTTCTCCTGAGTTCTAGATGAGTTCAAAGGCCATGGTTAACTCTGAAATTGGAAATCATCTGAGAGCAAAGAGGTAGATGATATTGACAGTAAAACCTCATTATATTATGTAGGGAGTTGTGTGAAAAAAGTAATGTTTGAGCTACATGATGTTATATTTCCACATTTTAAAGCAAACAGGCTGAAGGTTTCATTGCTTTCTCTGACTGTATTTGACAGCGTGTGGCTGGTAAAGGTGCAGCTGGGCTCCCTCCCACTGCATACCACATTACAGATGCCAAGCGATGCCTGACATGGGGTAGCAGAGAAAAGAAAACAGTGAGTCTGTATCCACCACGTGACATCACAATCAGAGATACATTCTAGAGTTTTCCCATTGACTGCAATAGGAGCAGGCTTTTTCAAGAGTCAAACTGACTATTCTAAATTACTACAGGGCATAAAGGGCTTCCTGAAAAGAAGCCTCTACCCTTTGTGCAGAATTGGTGTAAGAACTCCTTGCATTTCCTGCTCTCAGCATCTAGTGCAGGGGTGTACTGACTGCTCTTCACCATGGTTATTCTAGAAGGTCTTGGGAAATGGTGTGAAAGATGGTTCTGGGCTGTTCTAACTTCAGCAAGGACAAACAAGCACCAGCTTCACTTCAGAATACAGGGAAGCCAAAGGTGATTTAAAGCTACCTTTGCTCCCATGCTCAGGAACAGAATAACTGAGACTCAAGGCAATAATGGTTTATACAGAGATACAGTTCCATCCATCACAGATATTGGAATTAGCTTTTCATCTCCCATTGTCCAATTGGCCAGGATCACAGGGTATGTCTACACTACCATCCTAGTTCGAACTAGGGTGGTAATGTAGTCAACCGGAGTTGCAAATGAAGCCCAGGATTTGAATTTCCTGGGCTTCATTTGCATGTTGCCAGGCGCCGCCATTTTTAAATGTCCGCTAGTGTGGACTCCGTCCTGCGCGGCTACACGCGGTACGAACTAGGTAGTTCGGACTAGGAACTACCACGAGGAGTAATGGTAGTTCAGAATAGGAAGCCTAGTCCGAACTACCTAGTTCGTGCCGCGTGTAGCTGCGGGGCACAGAGTCCGAACTAGCGGACATTTAAAAATGGCGGCACCCAGCAACATGCAAATGAAGCCCGGGAAATTCAAATCCCGGGCTTCATTTGCAACTCTGGTTGACTACATTACCACCCTAGTTCGAACTAGGGTGGTAGTGTAGACATACCCTTAGAGCTTTTCCTTCTTGGCATATACTACAGTAAGGAACCCAGTATAATGATGCCCAAAGCTTTGACAGTGGCACATTAATTGTTTCAGTGTTTCATGGTTATTTTTGTTTTGTGGCTCTTTAAAGTAATTCTAATCCAACAACAAGAGGAAGAAGAAAAGTTTCCACTTCCTGTTTGTCTTATCTTTCCAGAACACCAGATCCAAATCCCTTCCAATGTTGGGGATCTAAATTTCAATTTATGGGCCCACAAGACCATGTCTAGAAGATGGATGTAACTCAGAATGTAGACTCCCAGCACTTATTGAGGACTGGGCAAGTTTTGGTTTTAATTTAGACATACACTTTTCTTTGCTGGCCCATCTCTGTAAATGGCATCTAAAAACAGAATATAGGCTCCAACTCCCTTTAAACTTTAGGAGGAGATCTAGATCTGGATTTCTGAAGTCAGCCCTATAGACCAGTTTCTCTTACAGTCATAGACCACAGTCTGGCCTGGTCAGAGTGAGATCCAATCTATAATGGGTCAAATCTGAGACTGACTTTTACTACATGTATTCCATAAAACACAAATGTTGCCCCACAGACCTACTGGTTCTTCACTCACAGATACTGGTGATTACTGGGAGAAGTAAGGTAAGCATAAGACAATGTCACCATCTTTCTAACTCCTTGTTTGCTGGGTGTCCAGTGGGAAGTTAATCTGCTTCCCAGCACTAAATCAAGTGGCTTGTGTCTGACTACCATTGGCAGAATTAGTATGAAGAGTCTGAATGCAGCAAGTAACCATCTGTGGGGCTTGTGGAAAGATAATCACACCTTCAGTGGTTGATTTTGGATGGGATGCGGCATCCTTCAAAGACTAAACAGGAAAACAATGTTCAGTACTTCACAGTGGTACTTAAATATATTAACACTTGTGGATGGCTATGCATGTCTAAGGATAGGTACTGGATCATTAATAGGGGAGCTGTAATGCCGAGAGAAAGTCTGGTGTTGCTGGGACAGTGACTGTGCTAATGCTTGTATTAAATATTTGAGAATTCTAAGGGCAACTTCCAGGGTCCTGAGCAAACTCAGTCTGAGTTGCATGCTGTAGTATTTGTTAAAAGCTCCATGCCTTCTCCTGACCAACCTGACTCTTGATTACTTACTAAACATTATAAGGTGGGTGGGCCGTGAGTCAGTCAAAACTCCTACAAATCTAATACACAATCTATGTACATCTAAACTTACCACTAAATCACTGGGGAAGAAATTGCTTGGAGCGATCTCCTGCTTGAGATTCAGGATTTTACTGGATTTCACTGGAACAGGATTTTGTACCATGTCCAGCTCAGCACATAGCACAAAAGTATAAACCCAGGAAGTAACATTAAGCAGCCTCATGGAATGAGGACCATTCCCCTTCCAGTTCCAATGGATCAAACCATCAAGTATTCCATTGCACAAGCTGATATGTCTCCTAAAAATAGACCTCTGCGCATTCAGTCAATGGACTAATCCAGTTGACAGAACATTCTTGGGTGCTTTATCATTTAAATTGCAATAAATCATGGTACGCCACATGCTGTATGGAGTTGCATCAAGTTACACTGCAGCAAATAACATGTGGTAGCCAGATGCAATCTGTGTGACATGATGTCATTGGACTGAAAATTCAATGCATGTACTGTTTTGTCTAAAAGTTGAAATAAAATGGTCCTTTTAAAAAAATAGAGAGGTTTTATTAAAATCCCTGCTGGTGTCACATTTTGACTTAATTGATATTTGTCCTTTCTTATGCTTCAATTAGTGATCCCACAGGACCTGTTTCACAGCCCACTGATGTCCCTTTGACTTTGGTGGACTTTGGATCAGACCCCTAAAGAGATTTGCAGTAAGATACAAAAGTATATCTACAGAGCTGTTTTTAGGACAGCTGGACTCTCTTAGGACAGACAATCGGGCTCTCACCACTTCCTTGGGGAGACTGTTCTGCAATTTAACAACTTTCTCGCCCTTAGGAAAATTCTCCTAAAATTTAGCTTAAATTTCCCTTTTCTTAACTAAGAGTAATGGAATGATATTATCATATGCCTCTTAGGTGCCTCCTATTACTCATAATTACATCCCTTTGGATTACCCTAAATATTTTTCTTCCTCCCTAGTTTTGCATAAACATAAGATATTTGTACATAATGGAGGAGCATAATCATACTGATTCCAACACTGTTTCTTCTTAAACAGGAGAAAAACTCTAAACATAATTGGATCTGATCCTTAGTAGATATAAGTCATTGTAGCCCTCCTGAAGCCAATGCTGAAATCTACCTTTTCCCTTAGCTGAAGACTGGTTTCTCTGGAAAGAGGCTCAGAGAAGAGAGCCTCTTATGAAGATGTACAACCTTTGATCTCAATGGAATTGTGCTGATTTACACCAGGCTGTGAATCTGGCTTGGTGCATAAGTTTACTGGTGTAAACCCAATGTTGCTCCTTTGAGATCAGTGTGGTGGCAAGTTTCAGAGGTAGCTATATGAGTCTGTTTCAGCAAAAACAACAAGGAGTCTGGTGGCTTAGTCTTTAAGGGCATGCCTACACAAGGAAATCATTTCAAAAATAACTTATTTCAAAGTAATAACTTGTGAAATAACTATTTTGAAATAGCGTGTCCCCATTACAGGGAAACCTTGAAATTAGTCCAAGGCAGGCTCCCTGAATGTGGACACTCTACTTTGACTTAGAGCCCCAAGAAGCACCGAGAGTAATTACTTTCAGTGACTCTGGGGAGTAGTTATTTCAAAATAGCAGCAGCGGAGCATCCATACCGCCACTATTTCGAAATAATGATTTCAAAATAAGCGTTATGCCTCATGGAAAGCAGGAGTTATTATTTTGAAGTAATGAGCCCTTTACTTTGAAATAACAGGTTTGATAGTGTGGACGCTCTGCTTGTTATTTTGAAATAAGGGGAGTTATTTCAAAATAACTCCCTAGTGCAGTCCAAGGCTTCGGTGCATCAGACTCCAGGTTGCTTTTTTCAGTGTGCTGGTTAGAATGACAGTTGTCTGATTCAAACTAGCAAGTGCATCCTTCGTGGAACTGTAAGTTGACCTACTATAGGGGGTCAAGAAACCATGAGAAGGAGGGGAATGACATCTTGGCTCCTTGCTCATTATAAGATCTTTTAAAGGAGGCACTTTAGATGGGGGGAATCAGGAAATAAAAGATGAAAGAAAACAAAGAAGTCCCCCCCCCCCCTCAATCTCTTCTACTAAAAACTGAAATCAGCAGCGAAAGGGAAGACGTTGGCCAGAAATCATTGTATATAACTCACCTTAAAAACAGCTGCATCTGTGAAGAGGTGTTTTTTATGACCCCCTCCTAGGGGAAAAGATGACTAACTTGCACAAATGCAGTGCAGGGCAGGATTTGGCTACACAAAGGACTATGGCTGTCAAGAATGTCAACAATAAAAGAGTTGCTCAAAATAAGCCCGTTCACCCTTCTACGGCCTCTTTCTCCAAGTGCTGGAGAAATGTTAATCAACAAAGTCTGGGATCTTAAAGGGGTTTAAGAGTGGAAGTCACCCAATTCCTATTGAATTTCAAGTGGGAGCTGGTAACTGAGACAGCTTTAGAAAGCTCAGACTAAATCACATAGCATCCCTGGCAGGTAAATAACTAGTATTAGCTCCATTTTACAATGTTCCCTGTAATTTTTTCCATCCTTGGATGGAATACATTTTGTTATGTGCACCAAGGCATGTTCAGATGAGCACCACCAATAAAAACACATGTTGCTGATTGTGGGTGCTCTGGCCACTCTGCTAGGTGGCATTTGAATCTCTCCTGAGTGGTCGCCCACATGCTCACCTTACAGGGAGAACTGCTGGAGACACTGCTTGGCAGTTAAATTGCATTACTTTGATGGCCTTCAGGGCAAGGGATAGGACATGGCAAAACTCCTATTGACTTGAGGTCAGTGCAGAGTTTGTTCCAGATCTCCAGCTTTCCCCTTTTGTGCTCAAACCACTGTTCTCATAATGAAAACACTGGAATAATCCTAAAATGAACCACAGCACAGTGCATCCCGCTTTGCCATGGCTATGCTGAGCACAGAGATGCCCTTGCATTGTTGAAGACGTGTTCCCTCATCTTTACAGCTTGCAAAATCCCAGACAGTTGTAATGGTCCACGCCACAGAGGCAAACTCTTTTAAAATTGAGAGACAGAAAAAAAAAGCATCTAATTTTATTGGGGCAGAAGGCTTTCCGATGAGTGGCACTTTAAATGCCTCCAAACAGAAGGAAACTCTGTAGGACTTACTGTGTCTTGCGCTTTTCATATTTTTAGGGCTAATATGCCAAGAGACAAATGTTAAAACTGTAGCTTCTCTTAGCTGATTAGCATAGTAGCCCAGCATGCTAAACTGATTCTGCTATTGCACAGAAGGGACAGCTCCTTATCTTTCACTTTGTTTTCAGTGGTGACATTCTAAGCCATGACAGAGGCCTCGACACCCAACATGCTGAATTCTCAACCTCTGGCTTCAAGGTTGAAAACGATCAGGTGCCTTCGGTGCTTAATATCCTGGTACAAACTTGATTTTTAAAACTTTACAATGTTCTCCACGGCAACAAAAAAATGCTGCACTGGGGCTTTGTCTACATGTAAAAGTTTAAAGTGCAGTGTGGTCACAGCATGAGTGCTGGGCGGAATGTGTCTTTTTTCTCACCTGTTGTAAAGTGCCAGTGTAGACTTAACCGACATCTCAGAGCCCAGAACAATTGATTCGCACTTACAGGTCTCAGGATGCAGGGCTAAAATCTGCCATGTCAACTTTCAGGCTCAAGCTGGAGTCTGGGTTCCAAGACATGCACCCCTCAGAGGGTGTCAGAGCCCAGGCTCCACTCCGAACCCCAACATCTGTATCACAATTGTTAGCCCCACAGGTTGAGTCAAAGTCGGCTCACCCGAGCAAGCTGTGGCCGTGCTATGTGTCTTGCACTGCCGTGTACAGGTACCCTTCCTGCCCTACTTATCAAAGTGTGATAATGATCTTTCAAAACACCAACTCAGATGCAGGAGCATCGCCTGCTGGCATGACGGCTCATCATGCTAACTCAGCAGACTGTTCCTTACACTCTTATTCCAAAGTCCATGTTTTCCACGATTAATAGGCATCCTCAGTTCTCTTCAATATCCCACCCTCCTCCATGGTATCTTAAGTGCCTCCCATGTACGTGTGTCTTTCATTTCAACTTAGGCTGGCCAGATATTCTTGGGACAGTCCCAAAATCTCAGGATTTGTCTTGTATAAGTGCCTATTACCCCATCATAGAACCATAGAGCTGGAAGAGACCTCAGGAGGTCATCAAGTCCAGCCCCCTACCCAAGGAAGGACCAATCCCAACGAAATCAACACAGCCAGGGCTTTGTCAAGAAGAGACTTAAAAACCTCTAGGGATGGAGATTCTACCACCTCCCTAGGTAACCCATCCCAGTGCTTCACCACCCTCCTAAAGAAATAGTTTTTCCTAATTTCCAACCTAGACCTTGCCCACTGTAACTTGAGATGATTGCTCCTTGTTTTGCCATCCACCATTACTATGAACAGCCTTTCTCCATCCTCTTTGGAACCTCCCTTCAGGAAGTTGAAGGCTAATATCAAATCCCCCCTCACTCTTCACTTCAGCAGACTAAACAAACCCAAATCCCTCAGTCTCTCCTCATAGGTCATATGCTCCAGCCCCTAATCATTTTGGTCACCCTCCACTGGACCCTCTCCAATGCATCCACATCCTTTCTATAGTGGGGGGCCCAGAACTGGACACAATACTCCAGATGTGGCCTCACCAGAGCCGAATAAAGGGGAATAATCACTTCTCTAGACCTGCTGGCAATGCTCTTCCTAAAGCAACCTAATATGCCATTAGCCTTCCTGGCTACAAGGGCGCCCTGTTGACTCATCTCCAGCTTCTCATCCATTGTAATCCCCAGGTCCTTTTCTGCAGAACTGCTGCTTAGCCACTCGGTCCCCAGCCTGTAACAATGCACCACCACCACCCTTCATTCAGATTTTTCACCTTTGGTATCTGGTCAGCCTATTTCAACTCTTTGCCCCTCTCTTTGGGAGGGAGGTACTATCATTGAGGGATGGAGTAACAATTACTGTGCGCTAACATACGTATGGATTAAGATGAGATATTTGCTATGGGGAAAAAAATGGGAAACGTCACATGAACTAAATACCAAAAGTCACATTATTCACTGCACTGAAGTGTGGAAATGATTTACAACCCATTTCTTTTTGTATAAAAGCAGGGCATCTCCCACTGCGCCCCACTGGACAGTTAGAGCACAGCCTTGCATGGGCAGGCGGCTCACGCCACACAATGGTAGCGCTCTGAAAGATCTAATATCTTTAGATAGCGTTTCTCTAGCCCAAAGCCTTTTGATTTGTAAACCTGACAATTTGCCTGATGGCTAGTAAAGCCAGGCCACTGGATCCAGCCCGCAGACAGTGGGGAACCCCAGGTAAACTCCCTGCTTGCCTCACCCCACCCACACACTGCCCAGAAAAGCAGCTGCCAGGCCATTTGCCTTTCTCAAATGTGAACCCGGAGGGAAGGGGGAAAGGCTTCGAGGAGCTGCCCCCACCCTCAACACAATCCCATTGGTGGTTTCTGGCCAATAGGAGCTGCCTGTTGGAAGAACAGGCAGCACACAAAGCGCCACGCCCCCTCCCCTCAGACTTGTCATTATTCACACATGCACATGGCCCCCAGCACGCTATGCAGGCATGGGGAAGGGAGGGAGGCTGCCTCAGAAAGGTGCTGGGCTGCTGGCTGGGAGTCATGCAGGTAAGTATCCCAGCCAGAGCCTGTCTCTGGCACTCTAGTCCCTCCCTCCCCTGACTCCTTCCCCATGATCCCCATAACTCAAACCCTCTTCCCCCCCTCCAGCACCCACACACCCTCCCAGAACCTGCAGCCCAATTCCCTGCCCCAGATCACAACCCAAACCCCCTTGTACTCTCTCCTGCACCCCATTCTCTTGCTCCAGGTTACACACACACACCCTGTTCTAGGTCACTACCCAAACCCCTGCACCCTAGTCTAGTGCCCCAAGTCACAACTGCCTCCTTCACCCAAACTCCCTTCCAGACTACACACTCCCTCCTACACTCTAATCCAGGTGTGGCCAGCCAGTTAGGGTATGTCTAAACTACAGCGCTAATTCGAACTAACTTAGTTTGAATTAGCTTAGTTCGAATTAGCTTAGTTCGAATTAACGGATCCAGACTAAAAAACTAGTTAGAATTAGCGTTTTGCTAATTCAAACTAGCATGTCCACATTAAGTGGACCCTGAACCGGGGTTAAGGATGGCCGGAAGCAGTGCTGGCAGGGCATCAGAGGAGGACTAAGAGCGTGGAGATGCTGTCTCAGGCTAGCCGAGGGCTGTGCTTAAAGGGACCCGACCCCACCCCGGACAGACAGTTCTCAGGGGTGCCCCACTTGCAAAGCAGTCCTGTCTTGGAGTGCCCTGAGTGCCCACACTGGGCACATCACAGCACTCGGCCATCAGCCCGGCTGCACTTGCCGCAGGCTGCCATCTGGGGAGAAGGGGCAATTGGGGGGCTGCAGGAGAGCTTCCACCCCCAGAAGCCCGCAGAGCCAGCCCAGTCCTCCCCATTGGGGGCTCGTACCCCATTCCTCCCTCACCTCCTTCCACTTACCCTTCCCTAGCCCCCCTTCCTGATGTACAAAATAAAGAAAACGTGTGGTCAAAAATAGAATCTCTCTGTATTGAACAAAACTCGGGAAGACTGGGAAAAGGAGGTGGGAGAGGGGAAGAGAGAGGGTGGGAGAGGGGAGGGCAACTAAAATGATCAGAGGTTTGGAACAGGTCCCATATGAAGAGAAGCTAAAGAGACTGGGACTTTTCAGTTTAGAAAAGAGGAGACTGAGGGGGGATAGGATAGAGGTCTCTAAAAGCATGAGTGGGGTGGAGAGGGTGCATCAAGAAAAGTTCTTCATTAGTTCCCATAATAGAAGGACTAGAGGACACCAAAGGAAAGGAATGGGTAGCAGGCTTCAAACTAGTAACAGAAAGTTGTTCTTCCCAAAGCAAAGAGTCAACCTGTGGAACTCCTTGCTGCAGGAGGTTGTGAAGGCTAGAACTAGAACAGAGTTTAAAGAGAAGTGAGATAAAGTGATGGAGGTTGGGTCCATGGAGTGGTATTAGCCAGGGGGTAGGAGTGGTGTCCCTGCCCAAAGTTTGTGGAAGGCTGGAGAGGGATGGGACGAGACAAATGGCTTGGTCACTGTCTTCGGTCCATCCCCTCCAGGGTCCCTAGGGTTGGCCACTGTCGGCAGACAGGCTACTGGGCTAGATGGACCTTTGGTCTGACCCAGGCCGGCCATTGTAAGCTCAGGGCTCAGGGTCGGGGGTTTCAGTGGACCCCCTTGATTCTCTTGCACACCTGCTCCTGGGTGGCCAGGCTGGCAGCTCTCCTGCCCTAGCCGGCCACTTTCCTGTGCCTAGTGCGGAGATCGTGGACGAGGTCCACGATGTCCGCACTAGACCAGGCGTGTGCCCGCCTCTTGCGGTCCCGGGCAAGTTGGTCCCGGGAAGAGGGGGAGGGCTGAGGGGCATCGGGTGGCTGGCTCGAGCCGTGCCAGGTGCAGGGTCTGCTAGCTGGGTGCTGGCAGGCTTGCACCTGGCACGGGCACCGTAGCCAGACCATGCCCCTTTAAGGGGTCCGGGGGCTGGGAGGGGGGCAATAGAGTTTCCCTGGTGGTGCCCACAGTGGCCACCAGGGAAAGCTGGGGAGGGCTAGCCTCCCACTAGTTCGAATTAAGGGGCTACACAGCCCTTAATTAGAACGTATAAGTTTGAACTAGGCTTAGTCCTCGTGGAATGAGGTTTACCTAGTTCGAACTAAGCGCTCCGCTAGTTCGAATTAAGTTCGAACTAGCAGAGCGCTAGTGTAGCGCCTATCAAAGTTAATTCGAACTAACATCCGTTAGTTCGAATTAACTTGGTAGTGTAGACATACGCTTAGAGACTAAGAGCCAAAATAGCTGTGGATAGAGTGCAAAGAGCCATCTATCTATCTATCTAGATGGATAGTTATAGTACACAAAATATAGTGATACAAATAATATTACAGGACATTTTGGACAAAAAAAATAATAAAGTCTCTAGTCACTTAAAAAATTCACAGCCAGTCCATAGATCTTCAGAGAACTTGGCAAGGAACAAACATCAAATTTAAAAAAAAAACCCTTTGAAAATACAGTAATATTCTCACACTAAAAATAAGCATCCCCACCATGTATTTTAAATTAAACACTACTGCCCTATTATGTCCTGTGAGTTTTTTAAAATTAAACTGAATTGAGAAATAAATTAGCACAAGCTGAAGTGCCTGTTTCACTCCAGCTTGTTGATCTCTGGTTTGGTTTCCTCATTTTTTTTACTTATGAAGATTATGGCTTTTTTATAGTTCTAAACATTCAGGTTGGTCCCAGACTACAAATATGACAGGGTCGAAAACAATAAGGGAGAGACTCAGATCTCAGAATTATTGCTTCAGCCTGGCAAACAATGGCCTTTGAATTTTCTTTAAAAAACACAGTGTAAACCAGGTACATGCTGATTCTTTTTTTGCCTTGGAATTTAATTATGACATCTGTGGTGGCTGCCTTATTCTGTATCCATGAAGACTTTGAGTTTAAGGTGCTTCAGCACCTCCCCCGCCCAACCCAGCGCCCCATTCCTCTTCCAGAGCCAGGCACTCTCCCCCCCACCCCACACTCTAACCCAATGCCTGGGTCTCACTGAAGCCACCGCCGCTGCAGCCACACACTTCTCCCTCCAGGCGCTGGGGCGTGTGCACAGAGCAACCGTGAGCAGTCCAGGCATGCGGCTCTGAACTAGCAAGAGCCACATTTCTTTGAGCAAAGAGCTGCAGGTTGGCCACCCGTGCCCTAATCCTTTACCCCAAGCTCCCTTCTGCACCCAACCTCCATTGCAGAGCCCGCGTCTCCTCTATTAACATCATGGAAGAATGCAACCTTTGACCACCTTCCAAAATCTAGGTGTGGCACCCATCTGAATTGGGTTGGGTGGTGATATAATTTGCTGCTTGTATAGACTACCTCTGACCCTCCCTTTCCCTCTCCCAAAAGAAGGTGGAAGAAGAGAAGGCATTGAGAGTCAGAGGGACATGAAAGTTAAAGCGTCTTTTCAGGGTTGCACCATTGCTCAGTACTGTGCCTGAATCTATAAGCTAACCCTTAAAACCCACATTTAACTAACACACTGGAACAAGCAGACTGATGCATTAAATGCTATGGCTTTGTGATGTTTCTGTGCTATCCTTCAATGAAAAGGGTTCCTGTAGGTACGAGAGGTGATGGTGAATGAAAACTAGCAGGAAAGGAAACCATATATAGATGGAGCATAAGGAAAGAATGGTTGTTTCCATTCTACTGATCTGCAAGTTGAGACAGAATGCTGGGAACCAACAGCTGAGCTGCAAACACAAATTAATTCTGCCCAGGGTTGACCTGACAATGCCTAATTAGTGGATTAAAATGGGGGTAGGGATGAACTAATGAGTAAATTACCTCATTAACACAGGAAGTTTAAAAGGCACAGGAAGTGCAGGGGGGAAGGAAGCCTAGAAAAGCCAAAAGCAGGAATAATCTGTGACACATTCCTTCCCTCTTTTGGAAGAGCACTGAGGAGAAACAGTAAATAATATGCCATATATATCAGAAAGGTGGTATGAGGTAAGTAGACTGCTTAATGACTGAAGGCCTCAGATTCTGTGTATAGGGCCCTGCGTAGACACGAAATCTGCATCTGCAAAAGTGATCTGCAGATGTGGATACCCACAGATATAAAGTGGGTTTCTGCAAATTTGCAGGGTTCTAAATACAAAATTTGTAATCACATCCATATCTGTAAAAAATGAGCTGTGGATACCCATGGGTATAAATTGAATGTCCATGGATTTGCAGGGTTCTGTCTGTGTAGACAGGGCAGAAGTCAGGAGCAAGTAGTCACAGAAGCCAATGGTCAAATGATTTCAGTAGAAAAGAGCACGACTGGGCCCTTAATCAGCCATGTTTGAATTGTTTGTTACATTTCCCCAGATATCTCAGCACTTTGTTGAATTTTCAAAATGTGAGTGCATGGCATCAGGGCAGCGAAAGGAGCTGTTATCTCTACCACTTTCTAGAGAAACTAACCATTAGCCACAAGTGCACGTGGATTTTGACACTGGGGGCAGCAATATTTTCTTTGTATGATTTCTAAGTTATACAGAGAGATGGGCAAAAACCACAAAATTCAACTTTCAAGTGTGGATCATCTAAATTTGAGGTGTTGAGAGCTGGGCTTTTGAAGCTATTGCCTGATAAAGGCTTGCAATGTTATGGTTATTATCCGACTGTAAGGGACTTCATATGCACTAAGTGTATATGGGAAAAGGAACGTGTTTTCTGGATGTTTTTAGCTAACATGAAGTGCTACTATGCTATTTTGTGCCATTGCTGTTGGGACTACCATACCATCTCATGAAGCAGCCTTTGGGTAGAATAATAATAGTAAATACTTTGTATTTCTGTAGCATTCTTCAGCTGAGAGTCACAAAACTCTTTACAATCGGTTCTCAGTTACATCTCCCAAAATCTCCTCTATGGCAAGAAGTAGAAAATGACCCTTCTTTTGCACACCAGACAAGTGATATATACAAGGGTTAAGTGATTTGCCAGAGATGACACAGCAGATTGGTGGCAAATGACGCTTTTAGGTTGCCTGACATTTTATCAAATGCTTTAACTCATGGGAAGAGAAAATGCCTGTATGGTTATGTCATAAAACAAAAAATTAACTATTTGTGCCAAAACAATTAGACAAAAAGGTGGATTTGGTGGAGTTCATTTTGCCTGAATCTATTGGTCCATTGTTGAACAGGTAGATTTTTTTTTTCCTCTGCAGCTTGTATCACTGGCAAACCATTAAAAGTTATCTCCTAATTTATCATGACCTCCAATGGTTAGTGAATGATCACATGGTAGTGAACTCTCTTTTATGGTATTCCCATAATGATAATGTGGTTCTTTTAAGAATCCTATGGCTTGCCAAAACTCTATTACATAAGTCTGCAGCCCTTTCCAAAATAATTTATAGGACAACTATGTTAAGAGTGACTAAAAATCACTAGAAAGACTCTCATTTAATACCAGCTGCCAAATCCACTGTAACCATCTATGCATTTTTAATATCCCCATCACCATAGTATCCAGATGCCATATATGGAAGAACAGCATTTATTTTCTTCTAAAGAATCCTGTTCTCCACCCCTCCTATTTTCAATACTACTTTCTTCCATGGGCTGGTTCTTATGTGCTTGTCTCCAGCACACATTCTCCAGAGCAGCCTGCAGCTGCCAGCTTGTACAAGGCAGATTTGTCTAACCTTGCTCTTTGACAATGGTGAGCATCATGCATCTGTTATACTCAGCCTGAACCCTGGTGGAGAGGAACGCCACACCCAAGAACCTGGTACCAAGAATGACTCGTTCCCTTAACTTTGTGTGTGACACTTTGGACTCTCTCAGTCCTCAGGTGATGAGCTGTGTTAGGCCTTGTCTGCATGTGAATTTCACCAGACATTATCTATATGACTACAATGCATCTCTCCCAGTAAACACTCTCATTACTTGAGAAGGAATTTAGGCTAAACCAAAAAAAGCCTCATTGTTTTCATTATTAATATAGATGAACTTCCTATACAAGTATTAACAAACCTTATTTGTTACTTTTGACAGGTCTGTTTACATTTGGTTTACCTCTTCTCATTGTCAGCCTATCCATTTTTATTCCATTTCCCCAATGGATGTAGATTATAAAAATCTACATTCTCCCATTCCCATCCTTTATTTTTACATCTCACTAATGTTGGAGGAATCTGTCCTTTTCCAAAACAAAATTATTACAAATCTGGCTATTAATAGTGTTATTAATGAGCTCTTCCAGACCTTCCTCAGATCTATCACCTTCTTTGGATTGTAAACTAATAGAACTCTTACAGGTCGCACGTGTAGCCTAAGTTTAAGTAACCCGAAATTTCTATCCGTTCCCCACCAAATTATTATCTTCTACCAGTGGTTTTCAAACTTTTTTCTTATGACCCAGCTGAAGAAAATTATTGATGCCCATGACCCAACGTAATTTAACTAACATGTGTGCTCCATGGTGGGGCTGAGGAGAAGAGCTTCAGCTTTGCGGATGGGTCAGGGCAGGAGGGACTTACTTTGTTTGGTTCCCAATCGGAGGTGCAGCAGGGATGCTAAGGCAACTTCCTGACTCTCTGGGCACTACAAACTATGCAAAAGCAGCCAGCAGCAGGTTCCCAGCCAATGAGAGTGCAGAGCTAGTGCTTGGGGCAAGGGCAGCCCATGAGTATAGGCCAACTCGGTGGTTGTCTAGGGCGCTGCCTTCAACGGGGCGCCCGATGATCACGTCACGGGGCACCCAGGGCACCCGATGATTATGTCACTCCATTGATGGCTGTGCTGGCGAGGGTGCCAATCGTGCGTTCCATCTGGGGCGCCAGCTGCCACAGCCAGCCTCAAGCTGCTCCTGGGCAGGGGTCCCACCCTCACCTAAGAGCTGGGCCATCTGCTGGCCACTTCTGGGGCACAGCACAGTCTGCAGTGCTAGGAAAGGCAGGCAGCCTGCCTTAGCATCCCCACTGGCCACCCTGCAGCAACAAGACCCAGTGCCTGACAGTCCACAGCCCAGTGCTGAGTCACAACCTGTAGTTTGAAAATAACTGTCTTAAGGCATCCTCACCTTATAGGTAGAAACAGCCCTATTCCTCCACATCCTCTGCCTTTTTGTATGTTTTTCTTAGCTTGAATGGAACAAAGTAAGAGTGATACAGTATTGTACTTTTATACCAGAGCAAGTGTGTCTACATGGGGATTTTCCAGTATAACTACTTTTATCAGCAAGGCTTTAGTAGATTAGATTAACAATCCTTAATACAAGAGACAATGGTGCCTAGTGGTTAGAGTGGGTGGCCAGTGTAGTAAAGTAGTCGTGACAGAGTTAGCTGGGTTACTCAAAGTATTCTGAGATGAAAATATGCTCCACCCTTCCCTACCTCCTGTTTAATCATGGGAGATTTCCCTCCCACATGGTTGTGATCCAGATAAAGCAGCTTTTTCCCCGAGATTTGTTATTTTTGTTGCACTGAACTACCTGCAGCTTGCCTCTCAGGGATGCTGGATACACACATCCTCCTGTATCTTTAATTTGTTTCGAAGAGCAGGTCCACAGATTCCTATATGGGACACCCAATAATGGAGGGTCTCAACATTTGAGGTCATTTTTAAAATATTTCCCTATTCTTAATTTTGAAAAGATGTTAACACTTAAACCACACAATGGTGTTTGTAACACTTAAACATCACAGTGGTGTTTGTCAAGGCTGAAATATTTACTGCCAGCCAGTTGTAAGGGGCAGCATGTAAAACTGACCACGGAATGAATTGTGACTCCAAAGCTCCACTTCGGTCTGCGATTCCTCCTTAGCTTCAGGGGAAGAGTGAGCTGCATCCCTGTACAGTACTTCTTGGTACCCACTCAGCTGTTCTGACCAGTATGTAGGAAGAGGGAGTCCACTGTCCATCTACCAGCATGGCAGAGGGTGACCAAGGCTGGTCTTCCCCAGCCATATCTCCCCACCCCCACTATGCTGGGCATCAAGGTGTGTATTATACCCCATCTACTTTGCTGTGAGCGCAAAATCTTGCCCTGAGTAATTCTACAACTCTTTGAGGGTATGTCTACACTACCACCCTAGTTCGAACTAGGGTGGTAATGTAGGCAACCGGAGTTGCAAATGAAGCCCGGGATTTGAATTTCCCGGGCTTCATTTGCATCTTGCCGGGCGCCGCCATTTTTAAATGTCCGCTAGTGCGGACTCCGTGCTGCGCAGCTACACGTGGCATGGACTAGGTAGTTCGGAAACGAGGAGTAATGGTAGTTCAGACTGGGCTTCCTAGTCCGAACTACCTAGTCTGTGCCGCGTGTAGCCGCGGGCACGGAGTCCGCACTAGCGGACATTTAAAAATGGCAGCGCCCGGTAAGATGCGAATGAAGCCCGGGAAATTCAAATCCCAGGCTTCATTTGCAACTCCGGTTGCCTACATTACCACCCTAGTTCGAACTAGGGTGGTAGTGTAGACATACCCTGAGATCCTTGCATGGAAGGCTCTCTACCAATGGTGAATACAGGTTGAATCTCTCAAGTCTGGCAGTCTCTGGTCTGGCAACATCAGCATGATCACTTATCATGGGTGTGGCCAAGTTTCCCACAGTCCCATAAAGTTTGTTTACAGTCACCAGTCCTGGCTCTCAGCTTTCTTTGCTGTTATTTAGTGATACATTACCCTAAAATGTTTTCTAAGAGCCCAGTGAGCAGTGGATGTGTTGGTGATGCTGCTAGACTATCTTAACCTCTCATGGTTCAGTAAATTCTCTGTTTTGACACCAGTCAGGTCCTGAGAGTGCCCGACTAGAGACATTCAACCTGTTTCAGATCTCATACCGCATGCTAATTGTTCCCTACTCTGAACTCTGCTTCAAGCTTAATGCCTTAAAGCAGGGGTTCTCAAACTTTGCGATACTGCGACCCCCCTCTAAGTTGCTCATGACCCCCCAGGGGGTCAGGACCCACAGTTTGAGAAACACGGCCTTAAAGCATATGCGTATTGGATCGTTGAGTAGTGATTTGACTAGTCGCTTCCCCCCTCGCTTGCTGCCTATATCAGAGGCAACAAGGGTGGGAGCAGAAGCCAGTGCTGGGGGGAGCTGGCTTCAAAGCTGGTCTCTGTAGGGGGCAGGAGAGGCAGAGGCATAGTGGGGAAACGGGAATCAGCTAATTCCTGGCTTGCGCCCAGTTCCAGACACTGCGCTTCTGCTATTTAAACGTAGTAAGAGCTGCTAGGCCAGCTGATTCCCGGCAAGGGGCTGGGAGCTGCAGCTCTGCAGTTTCCCTCTTTATTGACTAATCAATGGAAATTAGTTGATTACATGCCATTTAGCATCCCCATCAGGAACTAATTTTTTTGAAGTGGTCTGTATTCTACCTCTTTACATCAGAGTTTCCCATCTGCGAAAGACAGCTTCAAGTCACAAAGTTTGGGTCCTCTTGGCATTGTATCCAAATACGGTCTCCCCCATCTTCAAAGGTGGAGTGTCAGGGCCTATGTGCTGTTAGCAGCTCTTCCTGTGGCCCGTCCTGGGAAATTGCTCTGCCCAACATTGTGCTCCCTCTACTCAGGGATTGGCTGCAGACTATTTCCCTGCTTTAGGAAAAGCACCATTAGCCTCTGGTCTGTAGCCAGCCTCCTGGGTTTATAAGCCCCTCTTCCTGCACAAATAAGCCTGCATGCAATCACTGAATTCCCTGGCTCCTCCTTTTGGTGTACTCTGGGGAATTAATTGGCCCACCTGGCCATCACCCCTTCCAATCCTGTATAGGGTGGACACAGCATCCCAGATGGTCACATGAAGGGCCAAATTCTCTGCAGGAATGAGCAATCAAAACTCTGAAGTGAATGGGTTCTGTGTTCATTTACACCAGCAAAGAGCTTGGCTTGCTGTATTCCGGACTGGGATGACCCCTTCTGGGGAAGCAAGAACACATCTGAATATCTGCATGCAGACCAAACCTGAATTTCATACGAGTTCAGATACGCTGTTTGGATTTCAACCAATTTCTGATAGCAAACCAAGTATATATTTCCATGTCTTTTTCTCTCCCCCCCCCCCCCCCCGACCTGGATCAACACCACTGATTTGAACAAAGGACCAATTATGAATATTTCCACTTTCATAACAGAACAGATCCAATATTTGCTAAAAATTAAAAACCCACCTACCAGAATCACTTTCTCTCTTTAGCTCCTTACAGTAAGCCCGAGTAGTCTAAATAAACATTGCATGAGTTTTGCAGCTCATCAAGCCTGGAGGTGGCATTCTTTGTTTTGGTTTCTGGGAGCCCAGTGTCAAATCTGTCGTCTTTGTTGGAAGATTAATAGAAGCTTGGGTTTGGCAAGGAATCATGATATGAGAAAGGACATCACTTAGCAGATACTTAAAGTGCGGTCAGGCTCTGAAAAGTGACTCTTAGAAATGACATTGTGGTTTTCCATATTTATTTTCTCTCCACGACTTCCAGAAACAATCTGCTGAGTTAACAAATCTAAAAGTGATCTGTCAAACAGCCACCCCTAGAAACTTGATCTGGGGTCTGAATCCCCAACTTTCTTTTTTGTTATGCCCCTTCTATTATCACCATCTGAACTGAGTTGATAATTTTGTTGATAGATTCATGAGGCAGAGTAAATTCGAGTGCACTCTCCCATAGCTGCATTTTGACTCTTCAGGGCTACCAAGAGTAATAACTGGTTTGGGCCATTAACAGAGGTAACAAAGACACAGGGAGAAAACTGTAATGTAGAATAAGGATAGAACACCAGTTAAAAGAGAGGCCTGCTACATGGGTCAAGTCTCTCCTCTCTCAGGATTTCAATATGACCTTCCGAAGCCATTACATCTCTCTGCTTGCATTCCATAACCCTAAAATGGAATAATACTTCCATTTGTTTTACCTTACTTTGAAGTAGGAATAAGAGATCCTCCGGAAAAGGGCTTTATTCTGGAGGATCGCGCCAGTCTAGATGCTTTTTTTCCAGCTTTTCCCCAAGCCGGAAAAAAAGCGGCGGACATGTTTATTTAAATCCGTGGGGGATATTTAAATCCCCCGCGGATTTCCCTATGCTGACTTACCTGATTTGCATCCCTTTTCCGGAATTTATGGCCAGTCTAGACGTAGCCTAAATGTATGTAGAGCACGTAGCACAACTGGGGCTTCAATCCCAGCAGATATTATAATTACCTCCCTACCAAATTCAGAGCTTTTTTGTCAATTTCACAGCAGTAGAGTTTTAAAAATCATCTGTTTCATGGTTGCAGCTACTTTAAATCTGAAATTTCGTAGTGTAACAATTGTAGGGGTCCAAAACCAAAAGGAGCTGGTGCAGGACAGGAGAGTGTCACAAGGTTATTGTAGGGGTGTGGGATTCTGACCCTTACTTCTGTGCTGCAGCTGGTGATGACGCTACCTTCAGAGCTGGGTATCTGGAGTGTGCTGGCTGCTGGCCTGGAACTCAGCTCTGAATGCAAAGCCATGGCCAGCAGCAGCGCAGCAGTAAGGTTGACATGGTACAGTGTTGCCACCCTTACTTCGGTATTGCTGTCTTCAGAGATGGGTCCTCAGTTAGGATCTACCACTACCTAGCTGCCCTGTCCTGAAGGCAGTGCAGAAGTAAGGGAGGCAATATTGTGACTGACTTAAAATAACCATATGACCCCTCTGCAACTCTCTTTTGGGTCAAGACCCCCAGTTTGAGAAATACTGGTCTCCCCCATGAAATCTGTCTAGTAAAGGGTAAAAGCACACAACACCAGCTTTCATAGGGGAAGAGCTGTGATGTTTCCCATGGCCTTGAATTTGGTAGGGCCCTAATTATAATACAAATAATAGTAATGATAATTCTTCTGTAATAAGAAGCTCACTTAGGGTATGTCTACACTACCCCGCTAGTTCGAACTAGCGGGGTATTGTAGGCATACCGCACTTGCAAACGAAGCCCGGGATTTGAATTTCCTGGGCTTCATTTGCATAAGCGGGGAGCCGCCATTTTTAAAACCCCGCTGGTTCGAACCCCGTGCATTTCATGAGGAGTAACAGTAGTTCGAACTAGGAAGCCTAGTGTAGCCGCGCTGCACGGGGTTCGAACCAGCGGGGTTTTAAAAATAACGCTAGTTATTTTGAAATAATGTTGCTGTTTAGATGTACCCTTAGCAAGTTTCTGTAAAGGATCTTTTAATGTGACCTTGTTTCAGCTGACATACGATATCTAACAGTACTGAGAAAGTAGATTGGGCACTTAGTTAGTCCTTTTTCATAGTGCAAGTACAAGAGGGATGTGGAAGGAAATTAAAAGGCAGAAAATTTAAAACCAATACAATACTTTTTACACAGCACAAAATTGGTCTGTGAAACTACTGTCTACAAGATATAATTGTTGATGCCGAGAACTTCACACATCTATTACAATGATTAGCAATTCATTATATAGATAATGAAAACACTCACAAAGAAATATGCAAAGAATAAGGACATAAAAAATACCACCCCTGACAAAGGCAAAAACTAGGCTTAGGGCCAAGTTATTCCAAAATTTTCATATTCAAGGCTTCTGGTGCCTTCCTCTGACCCATCTGCCACTGGACACAAAACTGGAGGGCACTTGAATAGTGAACTAGACTGACTACTGCCCTGATTTGCAATTAAATAGCAATTGCCATGTTCCTAACGTGTCTAGTCCATAGTTATCATAGGGTGACTGGCCCCTTTAAGAGGAAGTGGAATCCAGTGTACCTCTGACTGTTACCAGCTGCCTAGTTGCATTATAAAAAGGATTGACCCCGCCAAACCCAAAGAGGTAGAGTTGCTGCAAGAGGAAGTTTTGGCAGAGGATGAAAGAAATCCTGATTAACCAAGGGAGCAGCAAAAAAAGGGGGGTGCCTATTGACTTCTGTGAACTAAAAAGAGGCGGAAAATGCAGACATGCACTAGGAAGGGCTGAGAACGGCTGCTTGGTGAAGAGCTGACTCCAGGACTGGCTGAAAACGCCAGAGTTAAGTGTGAACTTTTGTGGGATGAACTTCAGTTTGGAACTTTGAGGATTGCTTAGAACTGTTTATATTAAACCCACCCTGGCCAGGTGGTGAAAAGAGAGCATGATACTCACAAGAGAGTGCAGGGGACATTTGTTAAGGAACCTGAGGAATAGGGGGAATCAAAATAAGGTTCTGCAGAGCTGCCCCAGACACAAAGGGACTCTCAGAAATCAGTGCAGGCGTCATGCTCAGGCAGAGAATTTGTCTTGGTGTGTAGTACACCTCCAAGAAGAACAGGCATGACTTTGTTGTATGCAAAAAGTCACACAACTGACTATATTCAGCAAAATAAAGTCATTCTCTCATACTAAGCTCAACATACAGGGCATGTCTCCAATATAGAGAAGATTGACACTCCAGAGGTCAATCTTCTAGCTTTCAATTTAGTGGGTCTAGTGTAGATCCCTAAATCAAACGTCGAGGGCAGCCCCTGTTGGCATCTGGTATTCCTCATCCTGTGAGGAGTAAGGGAAGCTGGCAGGAGCATGTGCTTCCATCAACCTCCCGCAGTGTGGACTCCCGGGCGACTTGGTTTAAGGTATGCCAAACCTAGCTATGCATTTTGCATAGCTGGATAGCGTACCTTAGGCTGACCTGCTGGATCTAGGACAGACCAGGCCCTAGAGAGCAACATAAGGACTATGACTGTCTCCAGAACCTTGAAAAATCAGTCCACACTAGCAAATGGAAAGTGGGTCAGGAGTTCTACTTTCAGGAGGTCACCTCTGCCAGTGATTCAGTTAAGAGTCCGATTCTCCCATGCTAAGGTGGATTGACTTGGCTGAGCAACAGTTATTACACTAGTTCAATTTGCAATGCCCTTATTATCTGTGTACAAGGAAGCTCACAGGAAGGATGGCCTTGGTGTTAAGGCACAAAGTTGAGAGTGGTTCTGCTGTGGACTTCCTTTGTAAACCATGGCAAACCATTTAAGGCCCGATCCAAAACCCTCTGAAGTCACTTGAAAGTTTCTCACTGATCCACTGGGCTTTCAATCAGACTGTTAATTTCTCTGTGCTTCATTTTCCCCATCTGTGGTGGAACAATGATGTGTATAGTCCTTGTGACCTACTGATTCTTGTAAAATGGCTAAAGTATTTAATAGAACTCAAGTAAAATTCAAAGCATAATGTAACTTTGAATTGAAAATTTGAAGCATTTAAATTTGAATATTTCAGAACATCAGGATCAGAGAATTTTTGGGAGTGTCTTTTTATCATAAACAATGTGGGTGATTTTTGACACAAACATGCAAAATGCTGCACTTGGCCCAAAGAAATGTGAAGATGGAGGACATGGATGTCCATGAGGTTCTAAGCCCTATTGCTATGGTACTAATATTTTTAGTCAGAGAAAGTTTTGTTCAGAATTTTGCCTCTCTAGTCAGACTTTATATGCCAAGAGTTTAGCAAGTCAAGAAGTTTGCAAAATCCTAGATAGACAGACATATAGAGAAGGTAAAGTTGAAATGGTGATATCTGCGGTTTCTGCTTGGGCACAGAGATACTTGATGCATGCTGCACCACTGAGTCTTCTGGCATAGGTCTCCACCTCTGTTGCTGGTACAGATTTTCAGAAGAGCATTGGAGAGGCATGTTAGAAGTTTTGAACTGGAAATGGAGACATGGATGTCCATGAGGTTCTAAGCCCAGTTGGCATGGTACCAATATTTACAGCAATTGGAGTTTTGCAAGGCCTTGTAAGTCAGGGTTTAACTTTGCAAAATTGAAGAGTCTTTTTTTGGATGTAGATCAGATAGGGGCAACCTAGTGAGTGGGCCATTTGAGTGACCCTCCCTCTTAGTAGGCCACAAAACTGTCCTAACCAAGACAGTCTCTCGAGATAGGGTAGTCTTGCTAACTGCACTTGCAGACCTACGACTTGTAGCATGAGCAGATTAAAGCGTTGTATTGATTTGATTGGATGCAGAGGGAAGGCATGGCTCTTTTGGTCAACATTGTGTGCAATGAACACACACCTCACTTCACGTGCCCTTGCTTTATGTGCATGTCACTTTAATGACACTGGTGGGGAGGGGGAAACTACATGGAGAGAAACCAACCGAGTCTGGCAACCCTGAGGGGTCTGAATCTTGCAGATGGCTTTTCTCTATATAATGTGTAGAAACAAAAAAATCTGTCTGCTGAATGCTTGTTAACTTTTGGTATTTAAACCCCAAAGCAACACCACAGCTTGATCCCAATGCTAGTGTGACCCAAATTCTCTTCCTAGCACTAATCTTGAGGAGCCAGAGCAGACACAGGTAACTTCCATGGAGGCTAAACTGAAGGAAACTCCAGCCCCAGGCACTGGCATAGGAGGAATGTGACACCAGCAGTTGCCTCCTTTGCTTCTTTGGCTGTGACTAGTGGATCTGTGCAGCAGTGGCTCCCACAACCTCTTCCTTCCCCCAGATTATGCTTTGCCAATCAACCTTGTCCAAGTGCAATTCACAACACAAGGCTGTTCCACATGGATTCCACAAAATCCACAGATCCATACGGGTTCTCCAGCTCTCCAGAGTCTATAGATATAGGCAGAGAGGGAAAGAGGAGGGAAGAATTTCACCACCCATTTTATATCTTGGTAGATTCTTCAGTTATGTATATTACATGTATTTCTGAAACAAAGAGCGGAGCAGCGAAACAAGGATAAACCTCTCAGCAAATGGTATCTGGAATTGCCAGACAGACAGACACATACAACAAACACTACTGTAATTTTAATTGCCTGTAATCTACCCCCCTTTCCCTCTGTTTCCCTCCCTTACACACACACACACACACACACACACACACACACACACACACACACACACACACACACACACACACACACACACACACCACTTCTCTCTCCCCACCCCACCCCCCCCCGCCCGCGAGTTAATCTGTTGGCTACATTCTCAGCTTTTCTTTTGCTTCTGGTTTCATTTTCAGATGACAAAATTCAAGGCACACAGCTCTGCTGTCTGGTTGCCATGGAAACAGCAGCCTATTATCGTACCTTGTCATTCATCAAGAAAGAATTGCACTTGACAGAGATAGACCAAAATGCTTGCAGTCTGCAGCATTAAAAAAAAGAGAGAAAGGAAAAAAAACTGTTTTCTTTTCTTCCAAGTATGTAAAAGGCCTTTAATGCCTGTTTAGTTACATGTTATATTTAACAGTGCTTATTGCACACAGTGGCAATTGTCAATACTTCTAGAAATAGATCTTTCCTCGTCAAAAATATATTTAAGTAAATTTCATAGATCTGGTTTACTTCATTCTTTCAAATCTCCCCCACAGCCCTGATGCAGGATATAATGGGCAATGATTAAATGATACCTGTTTTGCATGTTCAATTCTCTGAATGACCACACAAATGCTGCTTTTCTGCTTAATTATGCCTTGTGTTGGTTAGACTTCTTTCTCTCCTTAGAGTACTTCAAAAATAATTAGCAGGATATATAATACATAATTGAATTTTATCTTTAATTGCTTTAATTCTTCAAGTGTGTGATGCCTGTGGAATACAGCTTAGAAAGAAAAAGGGCGTGTGTATGTGTTTAGATATAATATATGTAAAGGTGGAGATTGCTCTGAGCATAAAATCTGTAATCACCCTTTCTAAAGTTGGACCAGTCCCAAATTCATTGTTCTTCAAAGGCAGGAAAAGGTAATTACGTGTTGTTTTGCCTACCTCATCTTTGCCATTTAAATTAACCCAAATTAATTCCTGAAATATGTAGCCTAATACCTTTTTTGTTACAGAATGCATTTATATGTCAAACCCCATAAAATTATTATTTTTAAGTCTGACTATTTTCCTGGTAATTGTATGGTGACTTAAATATCTGTAATGGGTTTTGCTATTTTTTAAAAAGGATTTTGAACCAGAGTGTTCCCTTGCATTGATCCATTTGCTTGTTAAAGGTGGGAGATGTTGTAAAATACTTTTATTGGCCATGTGGTATTTTAAGTACATATCCTCTTTGCTTGAGTTTTGAATCTGATTGTTTAATCTTTTGTCCCAGAGATTAGAAGAGAGGAGAGAGACAGATAGTGAAAGAGGAAGCTAGACTGCACTCTTTAAAATATATATCTTTGCACAGATTCTACTGTGAGCTCTATTTATTTTCATTAAGTGTTACAATCAGCTATCAGTCTTGAGGTATCATGAGCTTGTGAAGATCACTTTCTGCTCCCCATTAAACAAGAAATCTGCACGCTGCTCTCTTTTGATATTAAAGCCTTTTCCCTCTGCCAGCTCCCACATGGGCAAGGGATACAAAGGAAAAGTATATGGTTGCGATTGCACAAAATCAAATGCAGATTTTTTCATTAGAGAGGTGCTCAATGCATTCTAGCTGGGAAATTCTCCAGAGGTCACATACTTACCATTTCAAATTTACAAACCTAGGACACTTCTTGACATGGATCTCAAATTTATTTGCAGCCCCAAAACAAAAAACAAACCAAAGAGGAAAAAAATTAAAAGCAGAGAAAAAGATTCACTTAAATGGTTAGTAAGATGTTAGCTCCTAGAGCCACTTCTGAACTTTTTACTTTAATATTGCCACAACACCAGTCTTCATTTCCTGTTCAACTTCAGCCCTACCTTTTGATTTTTAAATCTCCCTTAGGCTAGTGGTTTCAGCAGACAAAGAAATGAACAGGCAGAAACAATTAAGCTAGCAGATACAGTGAAAACCAACACCACAGCACTTTCACAGAAATTGCAGCATATGAACAAATTCTGTCATGGATTTGATGTTCTAGCAGTCAGTCTTATCCTTACAGTTTTTTCCAGCCTTCCTTTTGGCTAGAGGAATTCTGTTTTCCCTTAGGACCTCATAAATACATACAGGCATGGAAAATATTTTCTCTGTGTATTAATATTACATGATGAACTGAGGGGGGGGGAAGGGGGAGAAGAGAAAAATCCTAAATCTAGATCTCCTTAATTGCAAAATGGCTCCTTAACCCCCTTTCCAATGTCCACATATGTCATTAAGAAAAATTGGAATTTGGAATGTTTATACAAGCCCTGCATGGCGCAAGTTAGTTATCCTTAAATTAGTGATTGAGGCTGGTTTACAGCCTGAAAATTCTGTAACAAGACATAAATGTTATCTGTTAGGAGAGAAATAGGTTGTTTTTTATTGTCCATCTGCACTGTTAAACAGACTGGCAGCCAAAATGCCATCTATGAAACCACTTTCAGGAAGCGGGGGGAAGCTATTGGACCTTAACAAAGAAATAATTAACTCACTCAAAAATTAGCATTTATCCATCACTGCTTTAGACAATTTATTTTGGCCAGCTATGTATCTGATCACCTCTAACAACACTTGGAGGAAAATTCAACTTAAGTCAATATCTATTTCTTATCTCCAAGCACTCTGCAAAGAAGGTCTGTGCCATTATCCCCATTTTGCAGATGGAGAAACTGAGGCTTGGCCAAGATTACACAGTGGATTGGTGATAGAACTGGTAACGAAACCCCATTTTTCTCTTTCCTGTGGTCTTATCTATGTTGGTTGGTATTTTTAACACTACATTTTGATATGTCTACAGAAAAGTTGTGCAAACTGTGCAGCTGGTAATCTTCATAGGTTCGCAGATGTTTTTAAGGACAGACGGGACAACTATGATTATCCAGTCTGATCTCCTCCATGACCTAGGCTAGGGAACCTCACCTAACATCCAAAGCTGTGGCAGCCACTTAGTTTTGTTTGAACTCTGGTATACTGGAGATAAGTTGATTCTCCGAAGCCGAGCTTTGAGAGTACATTTGGCACTTTGTCTGGCTTTGAAGTCATCTTCACCTATGAAAATGGTTCCAGTTGGAGCTATGCTTCATTAGTCCTGCTCTGGCAGTAAGGTGGTCCCGGGCAAGCCCTCGCAAGCCTCCAAAAATTGTCTTTGGATGTGAGCAAAGCCAGACTGAGGACTGAGCTGAGGTTGTACTGCAACAATGGGCGATCTAGACTAGTGAATGGGCATCATGTGTGACCCTTCATCTCAATGGGCTGTAAAAGTGTTGTGTTGCTAACTGCATGCTGATTGAACTGTAGCAGCACTTTGACTGGATGCAGAGGGAGTACATAGCTCTCTCAGCCACTGTTGTGTTCAGCCAGCATGCACCTCACTTCCTGTGACCTTGCTTTATGTGCATGGTCACCTAAGTAATACGGATAGGGGAAAAACGACGTGGATGGAAATCAATGGAATCTGGCAACCCTGCACATGAGCAATGGAAAACAATGTCATGTGGACCACACACAGAACCCTGATGAGCTGTATGTGGACCATCAGCCACAGGTTGCCCACCACTATTGTACTGGGTGAAAGCCAGATGGGGTTTTACTAAATCCAGCTGCCGGTGTTGGCACAACAAAACTCTTGTAAACAGACAACTGTTCTTGTTGTTTCTACAGAATAGTTCAGATTGGTTTATTTCCTCCTTTTCTCCTTGCTGTAGTGAAAATTTGAAGATCACTGTTAGTAAACAACACTATCTAAAACCACAGTAGGATGTGAGCTTATCTGAAGTTCAAAGGAGATGGAGGTGATGGTAATAACCTGGAACGTATCTGAAATTAAACTGTCATAGCCCAGATTCTGACCTTTACTCATGATGAGTAGTATCTTACCCCTTGAGTAATCTCTTTGAAATTCACAAGGCTATTCTGAGTAAGGTGCTACTACTATAGGATTATTCACAGAGGAATCCTACCATGCTGATCCCCTTACTCATTTTATACAGAACATTTTTCTGCACATAGGCCCATTAGTTTCAGAGGTACCACTTGTAAACTACTGTACAGTGGGAGGTAGGCATGTCAGAATTTGGATGGGAGTATTGCTTGATTCATCTCAATTACGTGTTCCACAATCAAGGCTTTAAGAATTGATCCATTGACATTTAGGGGCAATTTGGCCCAATAATCATATTTTCACATTTATGTGGCACTTCAAATCTGACAGGACGTCCAAGCCCTTGAATAAAACGAAATACTTGTTGAAATGAGCACAAGCTAGGTGGGGGAAAGGCAGAGGTGAGGCTGGCAGACTGCGTAGGGCATCCACGGAAAGGGCAAATCCGCACTTCATTTGCAAGTGAGCTCAGCTGCATTTGCATTCCCCTCTCGAAAGAGGAATTCCAGGCAGACATACCCTCAGTGACTACAAGTTGCAGCTCCTTGGTCTGGCCCCCTTGGCACCTGGCCAGTCCCAGAGGAGGGATTTTTTGCCAGACCAGGAGAGGTCATTTCTGGACTCCATTGGGCAGCCATCGCTGTCGTGGCTCTGGGTCCTGCAGGGCAGCCACACATGCTACGCTGGGGCTCTGAGACCCACCAGGCTCCATCGAGCTGCCACCAGGCAGCCTCTTGCTGGGTCTTCCAACCCCGCTGGGCAACCCCACTGCCATACGCTGGGCAGCTCCGCCATCAGCTCACTGCGAGCAGCCCACTTTCCTGCTAGCCCTGCAGGGATCTGTGCCGCTGGCTGTCCACCGGGACTCTCTGGGCCTGCAACATCCATGCCGGGTCATGGGCGTTGCTGGTCTGGAGAACCCCGGTTAAGAGTTTCAATCTGTAGAATGATCTTTCCGTTGTACGGGGAAATGTGACCATGTCCGATGTGTTCACCCTGCCTTGGTGACCTGAATGCTTGATTGCAGCAATGATTCTACCTGCCGTTAACCTTGAAGACCACTGAGAAGTTACAGCTCATGCCAAATGTGGCTGCCACTTACTTGTTGGTGGTTGAGCCTGAGGGAAAATCTCATTCCAGTTCCTTAAAGACTGTAGAGGCTCCCTAGCTACTGCAAATCAAAGTATAGTCCCCTCTTCTACAGATACCTACTTAGCTGGATCCTGGGTGCTTGAGGAAGCCTATACCCTCCATGGGGGCTGAGGTCAGCTGGGATACTTTTGCTGACAGTTCCTGGATTAGAATGTCTGGGGGACTGTAGACAAGGCAATTGTGTCAAATCTGGTCCTCCAGAGCTTGCGTTCATTGAACTTCAGGCTTGAAATATTGCCCTTTTTTTAGGGGTGGGACTCATACTTCTGCTTGAGGAGAATGTGTGGGATTACTGTATATTTTGCTGGTCCATGGACTCAGTTAAAATCTAGGAGAGGCTTTTTCACACCGTTCATAATTAGACTGTGGAACTCATTGCCCCAAGACTTCTCTGGAGACATAAGATCAACAGTGTTCCAGAAGGGTTATGCCTTACATGAATAATAAGAATACCCACAGCTACATAATAGTTTAAAGCTTTGGTTTTGACCAACACAATCTAAATGACATAGGACCAGCCTACATGAGAGACCAGCTCGCCCCCTTCCTCTCCCCCCCCACATGCAATGCTGCACAACTGAGGTCCGCACAGGTCCTTTGTTCCACGAAGAGGAAACAGCTAGTGGTGCATTCTTTGCAAAGTCCTTTGAGTTGGGAGCTGTTTGGTCCGAAGTGGGGCTAATTCCTGGGCATTTACGGATGCGAAACTCGATCCTCCTGCCTCAAGACAAGGAGAAAATAGGAGAGAGCTGAGATAGCAAGGAGTGGCTGTGCTGCTTTTTTTTTTCCTATTTAGTCACTGTTGGTTGGGTTTGAGATGAGGTTAAATTGATGGATTTGTGTTATATAATTTTTGGCAAGGGAAGGTGGCTAGGGCCTGGAATGAATGTTCTTAGTGTGTGTTTCTGTACTAAAGAAAATGGGCTAGATATTTATTTTATAATCCCTCAAAGATGAGTCACTAATTCAAGGGTGGGGAGCCTGAGGCCCAGGGGCCAGGTGCAGCCCCCAGCTTGCCTGGATCCAGCCCCTGAGGCTCAGGGCCCCCCACCATTGGGGAGTCCATGCTGGTGCTCCAGCCTCCTTCCTGCCCCACTTTGGGGCTTGGAGTACACAAAATCTACTAGCCTGCCTCCCCCACCCCCACCCCAGGCTCTGGTGTGGGATGGAAATGTGAGGAGTGTCTTTCTTAGTCAGGGGCCATGTCAGTGAATTTTTTTTGTTTTTGCTTCTCACTTGTGTTGTGTGGAGCCCCCAACTGACTGTTTTTTATGTGGGTCAGCGGCCCCTAACCCAAAAAAGATTCCTCATCCTTGCATTAAATCAATCCCTGCAAGCTTGGGGTTCGGAAAACACATCCCCTAAAGGAAGGATATTTCATTATTGTTCATTATGGTAGTCTCTTCTATCCCCCTCTGACGTAAATGGTGCTGACTAGCACCAAAGACAGACTTGGTTTCTTTGGGTATGGCAAGTCTTATGGGTTAATTTCATTGTTGAGCATCAGAAAAGGGCCCTTGTTTAAAAGAATTGTTCGCATGTGTAACCTTGGGTGAACTAGACTTCACTGACCTTCTCCAAGGTCTAACCCCTCCCCCCCCCCCTCCTCATAGAAAGTAGCTGGAGACCCACAATTCAGTCTCTAAAGGTACATGTACACAGCAGGGCTAAAGTTGGAATAAGCTACACAACTTTAGCTATATCAATTGCATAGCTTAAGTTAAAATAGCTTAACTCCACTTTTGGCGCTGTCTCAACATCAGGAAGTTGAAGGAAGAACACTACTCCTTTGCCTTCCCTTACTCCTCATGAAATGAGGGTTACTATGAGCTGACGTAAGAAGTTCTCCAGCTTGACATTATTTCGAAATAAAGGCTTGCAATGTAGATGCGCACGGTGTTATTTTGGAATAACATCAGTTATTCCAAAATAACGTTGCTGTGTAGATGTACCCTAAGGATTTCCGCAAGGATTGTATAGTGTCAACCTCCCTACAGTCAAGTTGCTAAAGAAATTAATTTAACTTTATAAAATCTTAGGATGAAAAAAACAACCTCATTTTACAACATAACTATTTTATAACCCACAGGCGTTGTCTTCACAATTACAACAAACCAAAAGTAAAATCCAAAGAGTTCAGTCCATGCAAAACACAGTAAGAAGAAACAGAGCCCAAAAGCTTAGATTTAGTTCACCAAAGTCTCAGTTTTGTCTCCAATCATCAAATCTGCACCATATGCTGAGTCTGAATCATCTCTCCACTTGCTTGTAGGGAGCCTCAGTTGGAGTCCAGGCAGCCACTTCCCCTGCTGTGGATCACGGCTAGGCAGCCAGCTCACTGATTAACCAGGCAGTTAAGTCACAAGTGAACTGACTTAAAACCTTATTACAAGAAAATACAAAAACCAGAGAACATCAAAACAGAAATGACTCTTTCCACATGGCCACCTTTAAAGAGGAGCTGAAGGATCCCACTGACTGAGAGAACTGAAACAGCTTGGCCAAAATCAAAACACATTCAATATATACAGTTAACACAGCCGACGTTGTTTCCCCCTCCCAGGTTCCCCTTGCTATAACTAGCACTACCCATGTGCCCTGGCAGAGGGTTAACACCATCACTACCTGCTGCAGAGTGAGGGCCAGCAGCCTGATCTCTGTCCTGGCTCAGCCTCTCCCAGCTCACCCAGGGCACAAGACCTTAGCAAAGCAGCTCCCCTGCCTGCTGGCTCATGGAGTGTGACCCCAGCAACAGACAGAACCTATTGGAGCAGACCCCAAACTCACACCCAGTTCCAGAAGCTTCTGGGTGTGAGGTGCTAAATCTGCCTTGCAACTGTGATCCAGACATTACTCACTCCAACTTCCCCCCAGGGCTCTCTTAAAGAGATATCTCCCTATTGGGTACATGGGTTACACATGTATTTATCACTTCATCAAACACTGAGAAATACAATGGGATACATGTTCTAGTTTGTCAGTAACTCATTGTGTGACCTTGGTGTCACATCCCTTAGGTCAGCTTTAAATTTAAAAAATATGTCTCATAGTGACCAAGTCTGGTACTCACATTGTGAAATTTTTGACCTGAGCATAAAATGGGTCTTTTCCTCCTTTACCATTTGTCACAAGGCTCAGTTGAATTCATGCTCTTAAGCATTTACAATTAACAGGATTCTTATTTTACGTTGGGTCAGACCGACTCACCACATTCAAACACCCTCAGACTTCTTGAAAGTTTGCAGCGCTGTTTAAAGCCAGATCCAAATGTCATGGATAACAAATCAGTTGAACAAGTAGATGCAAAATGATATCCAGACAAATATCTGCAAAGTTTAAATGATGCACCAGAGTGAAGTGTTGTTGGGTTTCAGTGAAACCTGTTAAAGAGTAAGTATCTTTTTGTTTCATCCTCATTATCGTCAAAGCATGTTGACAGCTATTCCAACCGGATTTCAGAGCTTTTCCATCTTTTCCTCATTCCTGTTCTCACTTTATTGTTGTTGTGTTTAAAACCCTGTATCTGATCCTTCCTAGAGGGACTCCATTAGCTCCCAAGGAGAAGATGTCTTATCAGAAGAGGCAGGTGTTTAGAACTGCTAGTGGCTACTGGATTACCACTCTCTATGCACTCACTTTAAAAAGATCCTACTTAAAAAGTGACACAGGAGACAGAACTTGAAGGCTTCACAAGTGAGCAGCCAAGAGACTGAAAAGATCTTGGTGTCCTCTGTACTTTTAAAATTATATTCTTGACTAGGAGTGACATTCTTCAGAATAGCCTTTGGGAATTAGGTGCCAGTGAGCAGGCCCAGTGCTGGAAGGGTGGGGGTGGAGGAGGCAAAGGTGGAAATTTCCCCAGGACCTGGTGATTCAAAGGAGCCCAGGACTCCTACCTGCCTCTGCTGCTACTTTAAATTGCCGCCAGAGCCCCATGCTGCACACTCCGCAGAGCTCTGAGGGCTGGGGGGCAGCACCATGCTCTAGGCAGCACTGACAGATGACTGCCCGGCCCCTCTCCTTCTACCCAAGGCCCTGTCCCTTTGAGGGACACAGCGCCCCCCCCCCTCCTCCGCCACACACACGCACACACACACATATCTTGACGGGGCCCCGCAGAACCTGTCAGCCCCCTTGCTAATGGGAGTTGAGTGTCTAATTCTTTAGGGATAGAAATGTAGCCGTGTTAGTCTGGTGTAGCTGAAACAAAATACAGGACTATGTAGCATGGGTCTGGCCCACGAAAGCTCATCATCTAATAAACCATCTTGTTAGTCTTTAAAGTGCTGCATTGTCCTGTCCTTCGTAATTCTTTAGGGTTCTTTTAAAATCCCAGACTTGAACTGCCATACATTTTCTGAGTTTTTTGATTTTTGTTTCAATTTTGAATTTGAATGAAAAATGGGGGAGGGGGAAAGTCAACTAACATGCTGTGTGGCTTTTAACCAGTTCTCTTAGTGATAAAAGTTTCTCTATGCAACTCAAAGAAAGAGTAGGCGTAACTGCTGGATAAATGCCCTTGTTTGATCCCGTCTGAAGTTTTAATTTTGAGGACATAGTGGCTACGTCTACACTGGCCCCTTTTCCGGAAGGGGCATGTAAATTTCACTAGTCGTCGTAGGGAAATCCGCGGGGGATTTAAATATCCCCCGCGGCATTTAAATAAAAATGTCCGCCGCTTTTTTCCGGCTTTTAAAGCCGGAAAAGAGCGTCTAGACTGGCCCCGATCCTCCGGAAAAAGTGCCCTTTTCCGGAGGCTCTTATTCTTACTTTGAAGTAAGAATAAGAGCCTCCGGAAAAGGGCACTTTTTCCGGAGGATCGGGGCCAGTCTAGACGCTCTTTTCCGGCTTTTTTAAAAGCCGGAAAAAAGCGGCGGACATTTTTATTTAAATGCCGCGGGGGATATTTAAATCCCCCGCGGATTTCCCTACGACGACTAGTGAAATTTACATGCCCCTTCCGGAAAAGGGGCCAGTGTAGACGTAGCCAGTGAGATGCTGATCTTGCTGCTATATTTTTTTTCCCTCACAGATACCTGCAGCTGCACATCATACAACATATATGTATATGCATTATTGCCAACTTCAGGCCTTCAGAAATCATGCGATTGTCTTAGAACTCATGAGATTTTTTTTTTAAATGTATGTTTTAGATTTCCTTCTATTTGCCTTATGGTTTTCTAATATTTAGATTATATGAGGATCACATTTTCAATCTTTTCTCTGCAACCATAAGGGCTAAGCACTTTTATTTTAAAAAAGTTTGATTGTGATACAATTCCATGATTCCAGGAACTGAATTTCAAGAAACACCAAACATTGCCAGACTCATGATAAAATGATGAGAGTTGGCAACACTGTCTACGGTATCAGATAATTGGATATCTAGGGATATAAAATGTATCTACAGACTTGCATCCCAGGAATCGAGTCCATAATTCTTTGTGCTTGCTCTGATGGTGATGCTAAATTGAAGGCCAACTTGAGACTCGTCTGATGATCAGGGTATTGGATATTCTTGCTATGCAGACATATGTTTTTGTAACACCAGAAGTCAATTATTTGGCAAGTTGTTTGGTACTATTGTTGAAACAGAAAACAATAAAACTATATTTTGTTTACTTTCACAAATCTTGCTCTTTTGGGGGGGGGTTGGCCATTTAAATTCTTTTATTTATAGCAAGGTAGCATCTACAGATTAGAGCCCCCTTACAATATGCATAATATAGATGTATAGTAAAAGACAGTTCCTGCCTTAAAGCACTTACAGTCTGATTCTATGATCTGCAAGGAAGGGGGATGGGATGCATGAGGACTACATAAGCCTCATTGATCTCAAGTACATGGCTCCATGTGGAGTGTACTCCAGGCTCAAGGGTGTAAAAAGATAGGGTGAAATACCAAAATCTTTATCTACAATTTACTTAAGCAAATGCCCATTGATTTCAGTGGGAATTTAGCCTGAGTACGGACATCAGTTCAACATGGGCTTAATAATTTTTGCCTTTAAAAAATACCTGTTAATAAAGTGTCCTATTAAAAGCACTTGTGATTTATTCAGAATTTATCCTGAAGGGCTGAACAATCCTGATTGTTCATTACAAGTCAAATCCCAAGGAGTTCTGCACACCCACAGTTCAGTGTTCACTTAGTGAACAAGGTTCTTGCAAGAAATTGGCTTTATTCTCTGGTCTTGACTATACAGTCACAGGCCGTCGACGTAACATACACAACTTCAGCTACATGAACAATAGAATGGGGCTGTCAAACGATAAAAAACATTAATCATGCAATTAAAAAATTGAATCGCACAATTAATCACCCGTGCTGCCCCTTTGAAATGCTGCTGCAGCATTTCAAAGGGGCAGCGCTGCGGGAGCCTGGGATCAACTGGAGTCCCCAGCTGATCTCAGGCTCCGTGTTGGGCTGCCCCTTTGAAACGCCAGCATAGTGCTTCAAAGGGGCAGCAGTGTACAGCTGACCCAAGGCGCTGCCCCCTTTGAAATGCAGCCGTGTTTCAAAGGGGCACCGCTGCCCAGAGTCTGGTCTCAACTGAGGACTCCAGCTGATCCCAGGCTCCTACTGTGCAGCCCCTTTGAAATGCCGCTGCGTTTCAAAGGGGCAGCACCTGGGGTCAGCTGTGCGCAGGCGTTAGTGCATGTTAATTGGCAGCCCTACAATGTAACTGAAGTCGACATATTTAGGTTTGCTTACCACAGAATCTTCACAGGGTTAAGTTGACAGCTGATACTCTCCCATTGACTCCACCTACTCTTCTCATTTTGGTGGGGTACCAGAGTCAATGGGAGAGTGCTCAGTGGTCAATTTATTGTGTCTATACTAGACATGATAAATCTATCCCCTTTGGATTGATCACTGTCTCTCCATCTAGTTGGTAGTGAAGTTATGCCCTCCTCCTGGTTCCAGCTGGCTAAGCATAATAAAAACAGGTTTACAGTACCCAACCCCAGACTATGCATAGAAGCTGAGCTCCTAAAGACACTATTTCTATTGGCACTGGCTCCACACACAGTGTCATCAGAAATCTCACGACTTATTTGCATAAATATGGTCTACTCACATGACTAACAAGGTTAGACAGGTACCCAGTTTGTTAGGCAGGTAAAATATCCAATGAAATCAGTTAACATTTTATCTAAGGGAGAAGTAAGGACCCATTGTCAATCTCTAATTGGTCTGATGTCGGAGGGTATGTCTACACTACCAGCCTAGTTCAAACTAGGGTGGTAATGTAGGCAACCGGAGATGCAAATGAAGCCCAGGATTTGAATTTCCCGGGCTTCATTTGCATATAGCCGGGCGCCGCCACTTTTAAATGTCCGCTAGTGCGGACTCCGTGCCCCGCAGCTACACGCGGCACGGACTTGGTAGTTCGGAATAGGAAGCCTAATCCAAACTATCTAGTCAATGCCGCGTGTAGCCGCGGGGCACGGAGTCCGCACTAGTGGACTTTTAAAAATGGCGGCGCCCAGCTATATGCAAATGAAGCCTGGGAAATTCAAATCCTGGGCTTCATTTGCATCTCCGGTTGCCTACATTACCACCCTAGTTTGAACTAGGCTGGTAGTGTAGACATACCCTAGTTTGAGCTAGGGTGGTAGTGTAGACATACCCACAGTGTTTCATCTAAGATCAGTGTTACTAAGCTGTTCTGAAAATCAACCCCTACAACTGTATTGGTGGCAGGGAGAATTAGCCACTTGCTACAAAACTAAAAAGGGGGCTGGTCCTGATCTTAGTCAGCCCATTGTCAAGCCTTTGCCTATATTAATGTTACACTGGTTTAATAAACATCAAGAAGGTTACGTGAAATCTTCATCTGCCCACTATTGGTTAATCTAGTGAATAGTGCCCGAAGTGTCCTAATTAGTGCAATTAATTTTTGGTAGTTTCACAAGACTGTTTGAACTTTCCCTGCCTTAGCAGTCTTGTAGGTCATCATTTCTGCTAAGGCTACTGTGCTTATTGTGCTATTAAACCCACAGCTCTGCTGCCGCATTGAATGAAAGCCATTTTTCTCCTATGTACATCCCAACTTTTTTCTTCTTACCATTTTTAACCCAAAATAGCCATTTTCCCCCTATATAGGCTATGTAAATCATCGAAGGAGGGGCAGTAGTAAGGAAATGCTCTTAATCAGCATATGAGATAATGAAACCGGCTACTAGGTTAAGCATATTTATTGGGGTTATGTATCAAATATAACAAGTAAAGTGTCTGAACAACTCCATGTGTGGCTCTTTCACACTCTTTGATCACACAATTCCTCCTTTAATTCACGTGCAGTAGAGCTTAAGTGGCTTCATTGATGTGTTAAGTGTGGAAAGATTTTTGTATAAAATTTTTAAAAAGCTCTCCCCATTATATGGGCAGAAAAGCCTTGTGTGCATTTGTTTATTGAGACAGGAAGTCGGTTTCCCACACGGAACAACAGTGCTGAGATGCTGAAAGATTGTGTAGGGAAGAAAAGTAAAGGAAACTTAATTTTCTACCTGGCAGAAATCAGCCTCTGGAGGAAGAAGTAAACAATGAGATTGGGCTTAAACCAAATAATAGAGCCTGATTGATTTTTAAGAAAATGCTCCACACCATTTATATGGAGGTTTCATGTGCTCCTTTTGTTAGTGAAATACAGGGCTTTGGAATAAATGGCTTTGTAGTCTGCCTGGCCTTTAAGAGCACCTTACACCCCACCAAAGAGAAAGCACCAGGAAGAAAGGCTGTCAGGTGAAAAACACACTCTCTCTCTATCTGTGTGTGTGTGTGTGTGTGTGTGTATATATGATACCAGACACCTTTTAGCTTGTTTTTAACCCAATTTTAGTTCATCATAGCGGAAATCAGTGGGAGGCGCTTTCAAACAAAGCCCTAGATTCTTAGCGGGTGCAAATCAGTATAGCTCCATTTATTAAAATCAAAGGAGCTATGCTGCTTTGTACCACCCATGGCTTTGCCCCACTGAATACAAGCAGTAACAAATGTATCAACTTTATTTTTATGGGCCTGAGGCTCCTATGTAAAAGGATATAAAGGATTGGGAATAAAATACAGATTTTTCAGCATGCTACTTTAGGATTAGTGGTAACAGTTATATATTGTCAACATTATGACTGTATTATATTTATTTATTAGCATGAAAATATAGTGAAGTATAAATTGATCTCCAGTATTGGTTTTATCTCCAAAAGTATAAAGATGACAATAATTATCACTATTTATTTCAGTTGCACCTAGGAGAGCCATTGTACTAGGCACTGTACACACACACAGTAAGGGATAATTGCTGACCCAAAGTGCTTACAGTCTAAACAGAGAATACAGACAAAGGGTGAAAGGGGAAACAGAGCACAGAAAATGATGTGACTCACTCAGGTTCATACAACATATTGGTAGCAGAGCCAGGAATAAGCCTTAAATATGAGGGTTCCACGTTTTGTACCTGTTTCCAGTGTTTGCCCAGCAGTTATGGCTTCCCCCTAAAAGAATTCTGCCATTGTGTGAAAACTAGAAAATTTCATGTGGGTTAATTTCACTTGGTTTTTCACAAGAAGGCAGATGAAGATGCGCAATTTCCAAACCTCCCTTTCAAAACCTGCCATTCCTCAAACAAAGCCTCCAAAATACAAATTGGGCAGATGCCTAATTAGCCCCCAAAGGAAATTTGTGATTAAAACTTATGGAACAAAATGTTCTTGGTCTCTCAGCCATCAAGGGGTTAACTGATATACCCAGAGTATTATAGGTTGAAATCAAGCTCCAATCCTTCCTTATTTCCTGTTCAGTGAATGAGTATTTTTTCTCCACTTTCTGTTGCACAGCACACAGCATGTTCCCAGCCTGCAGAACTGTAAGTATTGTGTGTGTGTGTCTTGTGTTCTGAATGTTCCCTTTACAAAACCTACAGTGATGACAAAAGGCTCATACATATCACCATTGCATGATCCCTTTCTGGGACATCAGGCATAATTGTGAGGAAATAACTTTCACAAACTTTTTTTTGTTTATTTTGCCCAAATATCATGTTCCTTATAAGTTTTAAGAGGTAGGGGGTGAGTATATGTAGATAGAAACTGGCGGGAGCCCTTTGGTCCTTTTTGTTATGTTTGTGGTATACACGACAAAATTAGAGACAAACATAAAATACACCCGATGGAAGATTGCAGTGTACACTATTTCTGAGAACTCACAATGCTAACACAACCCTTCCCCCCAAAAACAGACAGAAAAGGTGGCTGCTTCCTAAAAGAGAGCTGCAACACACCCCACGTTGTTGATAGCTTTGTGCAGACTGATCTCTGCTCAGGCTTCTCTGTAGAGTCCCTAGCCTGCAAGTAAGACCAGGAAATCCCTTAGGATTTAAGGGAAGTTTGCAATTTTAATATAATACACCACATTTTTTTGGCCAACATGATACTAGACAGGATGAAAAGGAGGCTATAAAGCAAAATTGTACATCTTCCTAATTCACATTCCCTCCTCCAGCCCCCTGCTTTTTACCTGCTCTTGGCCTCTCCGACACACAGCCTTTCCTTCCATTGCCCAGTTCTTCCCTCAGCATTTTCCAAGCCCTATTACACTCAAGTCTCTTTCAGCACCATCTCCACATACATTGCACTTATTCCTTTGGTGTGCATTGCACAACAGCCAATTGCATGCCCTCTTGTTATGAAATAGATGGCATGTTGCTTGCTGCATGGGAAAAGCTGCAGCCAGGCAGAAGTCACATGGGACTGTTGTTATTCTAGGGCCCATTTAATCTTTCTGGGTAAGGGACAGTTTTCTCCTAGGCTAGGGGTGGGAACATAAGACCCGAGGGCTGGATATGGTCCCCCAGCTTGCCTGGATGCGGCCCCGAAATTCGGGGCTCCTCCCCAGCACTGGGGAACCTGTGCTGATATTCTAGCCTCCCTCCCATTCCCCCATGGGGCTGGAGCACACACTCTACTAGCTTGGGCCCCCTAGGCTCCGGTGTGCGAGGGGAATCTTTCTCCTTCTCAGTCAGGGGCCACCTCAGTGAAGGTTTGGGTTGGTTTGGTTTCTTTTTGCTTCTCACTTGTGTGCAGTCCCCAACTGATTTTTCCGTCAGTCAGTGGCCCCTGACCCAAAAAAGGTTCCCCACCCCGTCCTACTTCCACGTGAGCAGGAACTGGGGTTCTTTCCTCTACACATTGGCCTATTTTGTCTTCCTTGGGCTGGGGGGCGGGGCAGAGGAGAAGGAGGGTTCAAATTGCCAGTAAAAGCACAAGCTGTCACCTACTACTCTCCTCACACACCCATAGTAAGGACAATGCTATGTAAACAGGAATAGAAGGACTAATTGCCCTCCGCTCCCACTGTCTGCAATGGAATCTAAAGCAACTCAATAGGAGTGGAAGGCAATAAGCACTTTAAAGGGTCAGGTCCCTGAATGGGGAAGAGGGGGTTTGCCCTGAGCTTAGCGTTCCAGCACTGTATATGTATCAAGTCTGAAATGTCACTCTCGTCATCTTTCCCTACCCAGAGACAGCACCATTGGCAGGCTTACGTGGAAAACAAGGTGTCGGTGTTCTGCGTCCTGAGTCAGTCAGGCCTTACTTTCAGCCTCTGCTCTTCGCTTTCAGGTCTGTAAAACAGGGACAATAATATTTAGCTCCCTCTCAGTAACTGGAATGAACAGGAGGTGCAAGCACCCAGCACCTGGCAGGATCAGGTCCTTAAAGTGCAAGTGTCAGACATTTTGCGGGGAGCGGCATTTTCAAAAGAACTGAGCAGTGCTTTAAGATCCACTGAAATCGGCTTGGGTGGGAGCAAAGGTAACCTAATACAAGAATGCTTTTGAAACTAGCACCCCTTAAATGCAGTTCCCCAGAGAGTTTATTCTAGATTTTGGAGAAACGGCCTGAAAAATTATTTAAAAGAGCGAGTTATTTTAGCCTAGGCTTTAGCTCGGAAATGTACCAACCCCCATCAGTATTTGTTTCCTTCCTTTGTTGTTTCCTTTTCCTCTCCCACCCTCTGCCACTCCTTAGCTAAAGAAAATTTGGCTTTTTCTGATTGAAATCAAGAGTCAGCCTGATGTAATTTGAAATGGCTGAGTGCTAAACTGCATGAATGATGGGATTTTATCTACTAGAAATGCCAAGACAGTTTCTCCCACATTTAAAGATTAAATGTGTGTCTCTTTCTCAAAGCAGCAGCATCCTGCAGTCATCACCTGGCCTTTTGAAGGTGAGGTGAGAAAAAATATATTTGCAAAAATTATTAAACATGGATTGCCAGAGCATAATAACATAGTATATAATGGCATATCTATTTCAGACACTCCGGGTGCATCTAGACTGGCAACTGCTTTTGCGCAAAACCTTGCCAGCTGTCTACACTATCCACTTGAATTTGCGCAAGAGCACTGACTTTGTACTGTACAAAATCAGTGCTTCTTGTGCAAATACTTTCACGCTCACACTCGGGAAAAAGCCCTCTTGCGCAAGAATACTTGTGCAAGAGGACCAGTGTAGACAGGGAAGAAGTGCTTTGCGCAAAAAAGCCCTGATGGATAAAATGGCGATCGGGGCTTTCTTGCGCAAAATCGCGTCTAGACTGGCCATGGATGCTTTTGCGCAAAAGCATTTTTTTTCATCTAATCTTTTCCACTCGTGCAGATATTTTTCATGCATGTGTGGAATAAATTTGTATGTGCACCAAAGCATGTGTAAATGTGCACCAACAGTACAAGGAGCAATGGTCTCAAGTTGTGGTGGGAGAGGTCCAGGTTGGATATTAGGAAAAACTATTTCACTAGGAGGGTGGTGAAGCACTGGAATGAGTTACCTAGGGAAGTAGTGGAGTCTCCGTCCCTAGAGGTGTTTAAGTCTCAGCTTGACAAAGCCCTGGCCGGGTTGATTTAGTTGGGGTTGGTCCTGCCTAGCGCAGGGGGCTGGACTTGACCTTCTGAGGTCTCTTCCAGCTCTATGGTTCTATGACCAGTAGAAACATAAAACCTAGCTGTGGGTGCCCTGCTAATCAGCGGGGCAGCATCTGAATCTTTCCTGAGTGTCCACACAAGCACCCAGAGAACAATGGTGGTGACTGGCCCTAATGCAATTTTAGTGAGGAGGAAAGATTCCTCTTTCCACCTTTGCCTTTGTCAAGGTTGCCTCAGTGCAACAGAAGACCTCTTTCTCCAATAAGCAAGTGGGCAGGCAGGACTGCAAGTATGCAGAACTATGGCTCCACCCGGGTGGTACTAGAAAACAAGTATGCCAAAGCGCTGCTAACATGGCTTACAAAAGGTTTGCTAGTAATAGAGAGGTAGCCATGTTAGTCTGATTTTGCTAAAATAAAAGGAAAAACTATGTAGCACTTTAAAGACTAACAAGATGGTTTAATATGTGATGAGCTTTCGTGGGCCAGACCCACTTCCTCAGATCATATTCTGGAAGAGAATTGGCATGACCATATATACCAAAGGAATCAGAGGGATGCCTGCGAGGCAGAATCCCTTTTGAGACTCCGTCCTGTGGTGATGGTGCTGCAAATGCTCCATGTCTTGCCCAGGGCTCTGCCTGAAAGCAAAATCTCAACCTAAGAATCTTGCTTCCCCTCTCTCCTTATTTTTAAAGGGCACAGTGGTATTTACATTGCAGTTGTCTAAGAAATGAAGGCTTCCCACAGTAAAGCATGTTTGTTTCAAACAGAGAAGGCAGGTGCAGGTTAATAACAGCTTTTAATGGAATTGTTGTGTCTTATACTGAACAGTATCAGTTATCAACTACGAACAAGGTCAAGAAGACTATAAAATAAGAAGAATTCCTCTGAAGAAATTCCGAAAAGGGTTTCCCAGTTTGTTGCTCTGACCCCTTCTGGATCTTCAGCCTCATTGCTGATGATTATACAACAGTGAATTACCAGAGATTTATCACTACAAACAGGGGTTGGATTCTCCTCTCACATATATCACCTTCACACTAGTGTAACTCCATAGACAACAGAGATTTACCTGCTGTGAGAGGAGAACCAGGGTGACTGAGACATACAATGGTCATTGTAACTTGGTAAAACATAGATATAGAAAGCAGGATGGACAGTGATCTGCCAATCTTTCCAGCAGCTGCAAGGAAACTGTTTGAGAGGAATGCATCCACCAGGAGATGATGGCAGGCAGAGGTGGGTAAAAGTTTCTTCCTTTTGCATTTGATCAAGAATGTCAGTGAGTACAGCATTTTTGTGTTGTTTATACAATATGGCTGCATCTACACTGGCATGATTTTGCGCAAATACGTTTAACAGAAGAGTTTTTCCGTTAAAAGTATTTGCGCAAGAAAGCGTCTATTGTGGCATGTGCCTTTGCGCAAAAGATTTGCTTTTGCGCAAAAGCATCCGTGCCAGTGTAGACGCTCTTTTGCACAAGAAAGCTCCGATGACCATTTTAGCCATCGGGCTTTCTTGCACAAGAAATTGATGTTTCCTGTCTACACTGGCTTCTTGCACAAGAACACTTGCGCAAGAGGACTTATCCCTGAGTGGGAGCATCAGAGTATTTGTGCAAGAAGCACTGATTTTGTACATTACAACGTCAGTGTTCTTGCGCAAATACTTGCGGCCAGTGTAGACACAGCCTATGATACCGTTAATCTAAATAACTGCTCTTTATTTTGCTTCTTGAATTCTAATTAAAGTTGGTTTTACAGAATGAATTTGGGGTATTCTTTATTCACATGTCTTGCCGTTTAAGTCTCTTGTATACCCTGGTGATAACTCCTGCCCCATCCCTATGGAGTCATAAAAGGCCATAGAAGGAGAGTTGGTTCTAATTTTCGAAATTTCAAATTCTCTGTGACATTTTTTCATTGAATTTTCAAAAACTGGTGAAGGAGAGGATGCATTTTTCATAATTTTCTTTTACAAACAATTTTTGTGTTCAGCTTCCTTCAAAACCAGTTGATATTATCCAAATTTTGATTTTCCATGGATACCACCACTACCACAAATGCTGTTTGTGAAAACGTTCATGTTGTGTAAATGGGAATAGTTCTACTGAATTCAGTGAAACGATGGCATCTTAGGATCTGGACCATGAGTTGTATGAAGAAGTCTGTGAATTTTTGACAAATGTCCCAGTAACAAACACCCCTTGTTATAGAAACAGCATGCGTCAGCTAAATATCCTTTTGTGCCAGCAGAAAGTACAATGTCTTCTGGGTAGAATCTTGACTCCTGGGACTTTGGGCATTCACTAAAGTGGGAGTCAGGATTTCACCCACTGTTGGATGCCAACACTGCTGTATTGATCTGAACTTCATCTGCCTTATGTGGTATTGTGCTTGACTCTGAGCTCACTTGGATTGTAAGTCAGGAATAGATGCAGTGAAGCCAGTAAAGTTACCATGGAGTAAGGGAAATTAGTGGCAGGCCCTTGATTTGCATTAAAAATGGCAAGTTAGCTCTGTAGCTAGCGTGGTTTTCCCTGGCATTTCAGAAGGGTGCGACTTTCTTTCACAGCCGGGGGAAGTGCAGATTAGAAACAAAGTAGCATCAGCAAAATGAGACAGCTTTGTTGAATAGGGCAAACACAGCTCTGCAAAGCCAAGCACTGATCTCAGAGCTCAGGTGGAGGCCATCAGCTGCAATGGCACCATTTAGTTCTCTCATGGGCATCTTAAAAAGTACCCAGTGTTGTTATTGCATCTTAGAAGTTCTCCTAAAACGTTTGTAAATGTGGCCAGATTGGTAAATCAGGCTTTTGTGCCCCTGTCTCACTCTGGCAAAAAAAATGGGAGTGAACTAGAGGTAGGTTCAGCAGAACTAGTCAATGTGCTTTAAAGTAGTTTGAGGTTATGACTTCAAGTTAAAAGAAAACTTCCAAACAATCCGATGGAATTGGAGCAAGTGAAATTTGGTTGAGTGCAAAGTGTTTTCAGTTTACTTTAAGACCATGAAAAATCCCAAACTGTTTCTGGTATTGGCAAGTTGTGCATCCACTACTAATGCAGTATTGAAAGCAGCAAGTGTTGCCCTAAAGCAGTGTTTCCCAATTTTATTTGGCTGAGGAACCCTTTTCAGCTTTTCAGAATTTCAAGGAACACCTAGGTTTGTCAAACAAAAAAAAGGGGGGGGGGGGAGAGACCCAGCAATTCATGAAAATCCCCACCAATGCATGAAAATCACATTCCTTCCCCAAAACCCCCCACTCCTCTTCCTTGAGGCCTCATCCACTCTGTTCCCCTCCTCTCCATCACTTGCCATCCCCAGCCCTTATACACTCTCACTAGGTTGAGACAGGAGGTGTGGGGTGGGAATGAGGGATTGGGGTGTGGGAAGGGGTGAGAAATACAAGCTCTGGGAGAGTATTTGGATGCAGGAGAAGGGGATGTTGGCTCGGGTAGAGGGCTCCAGGCTCGGGAGTGTTGGGCTCAGGTGGAGGGTTGGGGTGCTGAGCAAGCCATGGGCTTGTGGCTGTGAGGGTGCAGGAGTTTGGGCTGCATATGTGAGGGATTCAGGGCAAGAAGGTTGTGAGTATGATGGGCTCAGGACACAGATCTGTGATGTGTGGATGGTGCAGGAGTGTTGTGGCAGAAGACTGAGGATGTGGGGGTGCAGGAGTTTGGGGATGTAAGAGGCTCAGGACAGGGGGTTCCAGTGCATGATAGGAGGAAAGGTCTGTGTGGTAAGTAAGGTGCAGGAGCAGGCTGGATGTAGGGTGTCTGGCCAGGGGGAGGGAGCAGGAGCAGATTGGGGGAAGGGTGTCTGGCTACGAGGGAGGGTGCAAGGAGGGGACTTGGGTAGGAGTTGGACCTCCCTGATCTGGCACCCGTTGGACCTGACAGGTCCCAGATGAGGGATTTTTAGACCAGGGAAGGTCATTTCAGGGCTCCTGGTCCCCCCCCCCCCTACACACACACACTAGGCTTCTTTGCACCTCTATCCCCTGCAACTCAACTGAGCTGCCCACCCCTGCTGGTTCCCTGCACCTCCCCCAAAACCATCCCCCACAATCCAAGGGAGTGCAGCACCAGTTCCCTGCAGCCCCTCACAGCCCAGTTGAGCTGCCCATCTGTTCTGTATGCCCTCCCCCATCCACCTCAGCCCAGCTGAGCCCTGCACTGGTCCCCCGCATGCCTCCCCCACAGCACAGCTGAGCCCCGTTTCCCTGCACCTCCCCCAAGCCCCGCAAAACTGCTGAGCCAAGCGCCTATTCCCTGCCCCTCCCTCCCCTTGAGTCTAGCCCCGGTTCCCAGCACCTCCCTCCTCCTGCAGCCAAACTGAGCTCTGAGCTCCACACACACACACTCCGCAGCCCAGCCCAGGCCCCCAGACCTCCCCACTCTGCAACCCAGCTGAGTTCAATTTCCCTGCACCTTCCCCCAAACCATTCAGACATGCTGAGCCAGCGCTGATTCCCTGCCCCGCCTCCTTCCCTCCCTCCCCTTGGCTGTGTCTACACTGGCGCGATCTTGCGCCAAAGCGGCAGCTCTTGCACAAAAACTTGCTTCCTGTCTACACTGGCAACGCAGCGCCCAGCAGTTTTAAAATCCCGGGCCGTGACGCTATGTCACACCCGGGCGTCTCCCTGCCTACTGGCTGAGCACGCCGTGCAGGGCAGCAGCAACCAGCAAGGGGGAGTTCAGTGAAGATTGAGCATGGCAGGGACAGGACGGGGACGGGGATGGGACCGGGGGAGAGACACTCTGGGACCGGGGTGGGAGGACGCGCGGGGGGGCCAGGGCCTGCTCCAGTTCCAAATATTGGTGGAGCATGGGCACCACGAGCCCATACAACTCGCTGCCCATGCCTCTGCTGGCCAGCCAGCTCTCTCTTTCAGAGGGGGCGGGGGAGCACCCATTGGGAAACTCTGCCCTAGAGGTTCAGTCATACAAGGCTCAGAACATCTCCTGCTGCCCACCAGTTCACTGGAAGCTGAGGGTGCAGAATACCATGCAATATCAATCTCTGGCTACGGAGCATGATGCAAATCTTCTCAGTTCAACTGAATTCAATGGAGATATGGAAGTTTACACCAGCTGAGGGTTTGGCCCTGTGCATCTGAAAGCAACTGTAAGATTTGGCTGATCTTACCACAAAATCCATATCGATTATCCTATTACCAAGATTTAGACTGAAACATAGCTAATTTGCTTGGGTTAAATGGTGGGGGGGGAGGGGGAGGGGAGACAGCTCCATGCCCCCTGAGGGGCAGGGCCAGGGTCAGCCAGCCTTCAATACCTCATAGACTGGCACTGGGTCTCTCCGCCCAGCTATTTAAACGGCCCTGGGCTCTTACGACCATTGCCATAGTAGTAGCAGTTGGGAGCCCTGGGCCCCTTTGAATCACTGGGCCCCAGGGCAATTGCTCTGTTCTTTCCCCTCCCTCCGGTCAGCGGGCTGACCCTTAGTGCAGTTTGGACCAGGTTATACTCCTAGAAAGAAAAGCAGAGTGTAAATGTTTCTGGATACCTTTCAGGATGTGTCCAATTCTGGGTGTGCTCTGTGCATGGAATTTCTGCTGACTTTATTCCAAAATAGGTGCAGGGCTGGTCCAGCTAGATTATTTCCACTTCTGCAACCTTGTAAGAGAGTTGTGCTTGGGTAGCAGCTACATAGTTGGACCCTTGAAATTATTCCACAGGAAACATCTCAATTCAAGTACAGCTATCACATTGCTCTTTTGCAGCACCAGATATATATAAAGTTCAGCCATTTCAGACTAGAGGTTAATTTTGTGTGGCTCACTTTGGGATCTTTTGGGTGTTTCACTTCATGGTTCAGATTTAAGTTTGAAATAACCTGAACTTCACAGCTAAATTCACCAACTTGTGTCAGATTTGGAGTCAAATGGTGACAACCATCTCATTTCTGGTGGTTGGGGAGTTGGTAAGGAAAGAGTCACATCACTCCGCTTAGGAAGCATGAAAGCAGAGAAGTTAGACTTTCACCTAATATAAGGACTTCTCTCCTGTTACCAGGACATCAACACTGAGGAATCGATCTCCTGGGATTTAGCAGGTCTAGTAAGACTCCGGTACTCCACTGGGTTGTGAGAAGTAAGGGAATTTGATGGGAGAGTTTCTCCTGTCAACTTCCCATAGTGGGGACACCATAGAAATTTGACCTAGGATATGTTGACTCCAGCTCTTTAAATCAGTCTATACCAAGAATGATAAAAGTCCTTACTCAGACTTGATTTAGTTTGTACACTGTTGTTACTCTGGCACACTCATCTCTGGTGCAACTTGTTGTTTGTGAGGCAGTTTGGTAATACTGTCCAAGGTGTGGTTTGAATTTGGAAAGTTTGAGTCATAGAGGGTATGTCTACACTACCCCGCTAGTTCGAACTAGGGGGGTAATGTATGCATACCGAACTTGCTAATGAAGCCCGGGATTTGAATTTCCTGGGCTTCATTAGCATAAAGCCGGCACCGCCATTTTTAAAAGCCAGCTAGTGCGAACCACGAGGAGTACAGATAGTTCGGAATGGCTACGTAGTTCGAACTATCTAGCCCGTGCCGCGTGTAGCCGCGCGGCACGGGGTTCGCACTAGCCGGCTTTTAAAAATGGCGGCGCCGGCTTTATGCTAATGAAGCCCGGGAAATTCAAATCCCGGGCTTCATTAGCAAGTTCGGTATGCATACATTACCCCGCTAGTTCGAACTAGCGGGGTAGTGTAGACATACCCAGAGAGATTATCTGCAAAGTTCCCTCGAATTGTTTTCATCTATGTGCAGAATCAATTTTATGTGCATAGACTAAGATATTGGGCCTCTCCTCTGCCCAGCTATTTAAATGGCCCTGGGCTCTTGAGACTGTCCTCGCCTTAGTAGTAGCATCTTCCCTCAAATTGTTTTTGAATTGCAGAATTAATTTTCTTATGTGCATCAAGGCATGTGCAGATGTTCACTACCTATAGAAACACACACTGCCAATTGTGGGAGAATGTGGGTGCTCTGCTAATCATCTGGGCAGCGTTTGAATGTCTCCTGGGCGGCCACCCAGGTGCTTAGCTTCCAGGGAACGTGGGTTACCTCGCTTATCAAAAGCAGTCTGTGGCTAGGCCATGGACCAAATTTCATCTAGACATTGGCAGACGAGCACATTTATTTACTTTCTTGCTCTGCAATTTGAATATTTAAATCCTCATGTTCTCACATTTCTGTATCACTAGCAAAAGCTGCTATGTGGAATGGATGCCGCCCACTTAGCAAAAGTCCTGCAAAAAGCACTTTTGTTCACAAATCTTTTCAGCCACAGCAATTCTCCAGAAAGAGCAGCAGCTGAACACTTGTTGGACAGCCCAAGAGGCTATCATCTGACTTTAAACACGCACAACTTATGTTAGCAGGACTGGACCCAAGTCCTGCAGGTTTCTGAATAGAATTCTCCTTCTGTTTTACCAGACAAATAATCTGGTGCGACTCTTAGTGCTTCTTATCTTTTGCAGCTTGGATTCGTTCCCATGCACCATTTTGTTCTCAGAGATGCTGAAGCTGATTCCTCTGTGCTAGCCAAAACAAATGAGAATCTTGGCTGGCTGTTTGGTAGCAGCAGCTGGTTTGACTATGGCTCCCCACACCTAACACTGGGGCAGATTTCATTTTGACAGATGAAGATTCCACTCCCCCACCCCAATCTTTTATGAGACAAGGCAGCACTAGAAAGTGGATAAAAAATATTCTAATTAGCTTTTTTCATCTTTTTGTGGAACTTTATGTGTATTTATTAATAGAATTTGTTTATTGCTTGTAGATCTAAGTCATTCATTACCATAGTATACTGGAAAGTGCAATCTAGTGGGTAGAGCATTGGAGTGGGCCTCAGAAGACTTGGGACCTATTTTCAGCTCCGCAGTATTATTTTGGGAAAGTTACTTCATCTGTGTTCACCTTGCACCTTTTGCCTTCTCCATTTAGCGTATCAGAATTTTGCAGCAGGGGTTGTCTTGTGCTTTGTGAATATACATGCTGATACAAAGTGCTCCTGATCTCAGGTGGACCATATATATATATATATATATATATATATATATATATATATTACAGATATAATATATTATATATTGTCCAATTTATATATCCTGGGGTTTTAGATAAGTATATTGGATAGTATGGTGTCCCGAGGCATTTTTTAATTCCTAAAACTAACCCCAGCTACAGTTTGAGAGAGAGAGAGGGTATGTCTACACTACAAAGTTAGTTCGAACTAAATTTCATAGGTGCTACACTAGCGCTCTGTTAGTTCGAATTTAATTCGAACTAACGGAGCGCTTAGTTCGAACTAGGTAATCCTCATTACCTAGTTAAGGCTGTGTAGACCCTTAATTCGAACTAGTGGGAAGCTAGCCCTCCCCAGCTTTCCCTGGTAGCCACTCTGGCCAACACCAGGGAAACTCTACTGCCCCCCTCCCAGCCCCGGACCTCTTAAAGGGGCACGGGCTGGCTACGATGCCCGTGCCAGGTGCAAGCCTGCCAGCACCCAGCCAGCAGAACCTGCACCTGGCACGGATCGAGCCACCCACCCGATGCCCCCCAGCCCTCCCCCTCTTCCCGGGACCAGGCTGGCGGCTCCCGGGAGCTTGCCCGGGACCACAAGAGGCGGGCGCCCACCTGGGCTAGTGCGGACATCGTGGACCTCGTCCATAACCTCCGCACTAGGCACAGGAAAGTGGCCACCCAGGAGCAGGTTTGCATGAAAATCAAGGTGGTCCACTGAGACCTCCGACCCTGAGCCCTGAGCTTACAATGGCCGTACTGGGTCAGACCAAAGATCCATCTAGCCCAGTAGCCTGTCTGCCAACAGCGGCCAAACCTAGGGACCCTGGAGGGGATGGACCGAAGACAGTGACCAAGCCATTTGTCTCGTGCCATCCATCTCCAGCCTTCCACAAACCTTAAGCAGGGACACCACTCCTACCCCCTGGCTAATAGCACTCCATGGACCCAACCTCCATGACTTGATCTCACTTCCCTTTAAACTCTGTTCTAGTTCTAGCCTTCACAGCCTCCTGCAGCAAGGAGTTCCACAGGTTGACTCTTTGCTTTGTGAAGAACAACTTTCTGTTATTAGTTTGAAGCCTGCTACCTATTCCTTTCCTTTGGTGTCCTCTAGTCCTTCTTTATGGGAACTAATGAAGAACTTTTCTGTATGCACCCTCTCCACCCAACTCCTGCTTTTAGAGACCTCTATCCTGTCCCCCCTCCGTCTCCTCTTTTCTAAGCTGAAAAGTCCCAGTCTCTTTAGCCTCTCTTCATATGGGACCTGTTCCCAACCCCTGATCATTTTAGTTGCCCTCCCCTCTCCCAGCCTCTCTCTTCCTCTCTCCCACCTCCTTTTCCCAGTCTCCCCCAGTTTTGGTCAATAAAGACAGATTCAGTTTTTGAACACAATTGTCCTTTATTTTGTACATCAAGAAGAGGGGCTAGGGAAGGGTAAGTGGAAGGAGGTGAGGGAGGAATGGGGTATGCGCCCCTGATGGGGAGGACTGGGCTGGCTCTGCGGGCTTTTGGGGTGGAAGCTCTCCTGCAGCCCCCCAATTGCCCCCTCTCCCCAGATGGCAGCCTGCGGCAAGTGCAGCCGGTCTGATGGCCGAGTGCTGTGATGTGCCCAGTGTGGGTACTCCGGGCAATCCAAGCCAGGACTGCTTTGCAAGCGGGGCACCCCTGAGAACTGTCTGTCCTGGGTGGGGGTTGGGACCCTTTAAGCACAGCCCTCGGCTAGCCTGAGACAGCATCTCCACGCTCTAAGTCCTCCTCTGATGCCCTGCCGGCACTGCTTCCGGCCATCCTTAAGTGGTTCAGGGTCCACTTAATGTGGACATGCTAGTTCGAATTAGCAAAACGCTAATTCGAACTAGTTTTTTAGTCTGGATCCGTTAGTTCGAATTAGCTTAGTTCGAATTAACTAATTTGAACTAAGTTAGTTCGAATTAACATTGTAGTGTAGACGTACCCAAAGAGAAGAGTTGAAGCAAAACACAAGATTCAAAAATTCTAAACTTTTGAAAAGTTCAGATCCATATTCAGTCCTGACTTTGAACTTTCTAGCTCAGTCCTATCTCTATAAACAAAATGACTTTTGACTGCAGTTTTGGTGTTGTCAGGAGACCTAGGATAATGTCAGTGCTATAAAAGTGAAATAGTGTTTACATGGCGCTTAGATGGCTGTCTAAGCATGTGGGGTGAATGTCATGCAGATAGCGAGAACATGACCAAAAAAGAAACCAAAAGTTAGCAGAAAAAATATCTTGGGGTATGTCTACAATGGGGAGTTATTTCAAAATAACTCCCCTTATTTTGAAAAAAAGGTGAGCGTCCACACTGCCACGCCTGTTATTTTGAAATACTGGGCTTCTTATTTCAAAAAAACTCCTGCTTGTGAAGAGGAGTAATCTTATTTCAAAATAATTATTTTAGGAGTTATTTTGAAATAACTTATTCTGAAATAACCTAGTAGTGTAGACATAGCCTCAGAGGCAAATGGTGAAGACAATAGCATATGTGAACTCAGCTTTCACTGAGAGTTTGGAAAATGTAAAGCTCCACATAGAATTAATAAAACAGGCCCTAAAACAGACCACCCGTGTTGACATATCCTATTCATAAGCTAATTGACAGCAGTGGAGATTAACAAAAAGAGAAAAAAAAAAGTCTGAGGCAAGGCGCACCCTGGAAAGGTTCACTGGAGATAGGGCACTAGAGTGGGACTCCAGAGAATTGAGCAGTTTTCCTGTTTGTTTCATTGGCTTGCTGGACAACCTTACCTAAGTCATTTCACTGATATGTGCATCAGTTTCCACATCTGTAAAAAATGGTGAAAATGATACTGACCTTCCGTGGTAATGTGCTTTGAGATTTATAGAGTGAAAAACCTAGTTGTTATTTCAAAAAAAACCTCCTGCTTGTGAAGAGGAATAAGCTTATTTCAAAATAATTACACTATTACGACACTGGCTCCACAAGCAAAATAAGCTGTCTCAGCAAAAGCACTTTCATGTATTTATAACCATTCTAAATTAGGGCTTTAGCCTGCATAGAAATGCCAGCAATTTTTTTTTAAAAATCACACCCTTAATGACAATGTTATTTTTGCAAAAGTTTCTAATGTAGTTTGGGCCTAAATATCTATTACTGCTACAGTACTGCTTCATCAGAGGTTCTCAAAACACTTGCTAAATTTAAAGGGTCAATCCCACAACTGTCTGCATACAGATCTTGTTTCAGGGACTTCTGTGTATCCAAGGTTTGCAGGACCGGGCCCATATTGAAGGGTCCTCACACTCATTTGAGGTAAGAGTGATCCTGTGACATGGGAAAGGTCGTACAGCTAGTCAGTGGCAAAATTGTGGTTAGTGTTATGGAGTCTTTATCTATCACAAGGGCTCTCATCTTTTCTTCCAGACTGAGACTCTCTTTTTCATATGAGCATCACCTTCTCCTCTAACAGAGATGAATATGTACAAAAGGAAGAATGGCCCAGCTGCCAGGGAGTTGCAAACCAAAGAAGTCTTCTGCTGCACCACAGCCTTCTAATGTGACTTTGGGCGTCTCTGTGCCACATCTCTACAATAAACATTATTAGTACATCTGTACTTCACAGGGAGGGCTGGGAGGATAAATACAGTAAAGATTTTGAGGTGCTCAGTTACTTCAGTAACAGGGGCCACAGAATAAATGGATAGCTGGCATTCCATTCCTGTTTAGTGAGGTGAGAAAGACAAGGTGATTGAGAACCCCTTAAACACGCTTTCCTGGCCTGAGTCAAGAGAATGTTATGTCACTGTGAAATGCCACGTATTTCATTTTAAAAGGACATTATGACAAGGCTATAATCAGGTCTCTCAGTGTCTCAGACAGCGTCAGAACTTGATTCAATAAAAACATGGCTGGACTCCAGCAATATGAAGAGAAACAGGCTATCAATATAGGCTTATCTCCACAGTTATAGCCTCTTTGAGAACATAGTTTGAGTCATTTGGATCTGGGTTTCTCCTGTTTGTTCTTTATTGAACAGAGGGGATGCAAGGAGATGGAAAAATATAGCAATCTTATATTGTGTTTGGGTGGGGAAAGCTAATTGATTTGACAGTTAATCAAAAACTACTAAGAGAAAATCAATATAGAGTAAAACAATCTACTCTTCTTTCTATATCTTATTCCCAATGGCATTGTTGATTGTGTAGCATCAATGTCATCTATTTTAGATGGAAATGTTACCAACTATAATGCCGCTGTTGATGTTTCAAAATGATTCTAATCTCATTTCAATAATAGCTTCTGTCTCTCTTAGTGACACACATGCCATAACATTCTTGGCTAAATTGACAGCACTAATAACACGCTCAGTTTTTATATTATTCGGACCACTGTCTGCATTTGTGAGTGTTCACATTATTGTGCAATGTGAAGGGCTTGCGTCTTTTTGGAAAGCTTCACAGAATTAAGTGCCAGTGGCTACCACTGGCCTGAGTAGGAACTATGGACACTGAGTTAACACCTTTGAAACTCAGGCTGCTCATTTAAACATTAATTATGGGGCATAAATGTAGGTATCTAAGGGTATGTCTACACTACAGTGCTATTTTGAATTAACTTAATTCGAAATAGTTAAGTTGAATTAAGATAATTCGAAATAACGCATCTATACACAAAAATTATTTTGAAATAGCATTTTGCTATTTATACTGAGTGGACCCTGAACCGAAGTTAAGGCTGGCCAGAACCAGTGCCGGCAGGGCATCAGGTTAGGACTTAGTGTGTGGAGCTGCTGCCTGAGGCTAACTGAGCTCCGTGCTTAAAGGGACCCTACACCCACCCCGGACAGACAGTTCTCAGGGTTTCCTGCTTGCTTGTCTACCTCGATGAGGGACAGCAAAGCAGTCCTGTCTTGGAGTGCCCTGAGTGCCCGCATTCAGGACATCACAGCACTCGGCCACATGGAGCCAGAGCTGCCCCTAGACACGCCAGTGCATCTCTTGGGGTCGTTGCCATCAACCTGGCTGCACTTGCTGCAGGCTGCCATCCGGGGGCTCCATCGAGGGGCTGTCAGGATCCAGGAGGCCCTGAGGGAGAGCATCCACCCCGAGGAGCCCTCAGAACCTCCCCAGTCCTCCCCACTGGGGGCTCATGCCCCATTCCTCCCTCACGTCCTTCCACTTATCCCTCCCTAGCCCCCCTTCCTGATGTCAAATAAAAGACACGTATGTTCAAAAATAGAAACTGGGTTTATTGAACAAAACTGGGAGGAGGGATGAACCTCTGGGGAGACTGGGAAAAGGAGGTGGGACAGGGGAAGAGAGAGGATGGAAGAGGGGAGGGAACTGGAAGGGGGAAGCAAGGGGAAGAAGGGGGAGGGGAAGTTCAGGGCTCAGGGTTGGGAGTCTCGCCAGACCAACTTGACTTTCATGCTAACCTGCTCCTGGGTTCGCATGTGGCCTATCCTGCCATAGATGGCTGCATTCCTCTATCTAGTGCATAGATCATGGACATTGGGGGTATCCCTCCCAAACCTGAATAAGGTCCATGATCTCTACCCTGGACCAGGAAGGCACCCGACTTTTTCAGCCCCTGTCAGGCTCCTGGGAGCCGGCAGACTGCTCCTGGGGAGCGGTGGAGGGCTGGCTGCCAGTGGCTGGCTGGCTCATGTTTTGGGGCCACTGGGTCAGGGGCCCCAGTGGCCACTGCTGGCTCTGGACTGGCAGGCTTGAAGCTGGCACAGGCACTGCGGCCAGGGTCTACTCCTTTAACGGCTCTGGGGCTGGGGGAGAGGAGAGTATGTTTTCCTGGTTGTGGCCAGAGTGGCCACCAGGGCTCCCTGGGAAGGGCTGGAGGCCCCCTATTTTGAATTAAGTGTCTACACAGCACTTAATTTGAAATAGCAATTTCGAATTTGGTGTTACTCCTCGTAGAATGAAGTTTACCAAATTTGAAATAAGGGCTCCACTGTTTCAAATTTATTTTGAAATAGCGGTTTGCCTGTGTAGATGCTATTAATGTTAGTTCGAAATAACTGTTGTTATTTCGAATTAACTTTGTAGTGTAGACATACCCTTAGGGTGTGTCTAGATTACAGGGTTTTGTTGACAAAAGTGGCCGTTTGTCAACAAAACTATACCTGCGTCTACACTACCACCAAGTTCTGTCGACATAACGTCGACAGAACTCGGCAGTTTTGTTGACGGTGGTAAACCTCATTCTACGAGGAATAATGCCTGTTGTCGACAGAGTTCTGTTGACAGAAGGCATTATTACCTCTACACTGTCCTTTGTGTCTACATTCTCATGTCAACAAAGCGGCTTGCTTTGTCAACAGAACTGGATGTAGTCTAGACACTCTTTGTCGACGGAAGCTTTGTCGACAATATCTGTGGACAAAGCCTCTGTCGACAAAAGCCTGTAGTCTAGACGTACCCTCAGTGTGAAAATTCTGTCCACAAGAGATTGGCTCAAGGTCACAGATTACAAGTCTTTGAAAGAACATAGATTAGACTCTACTGACATTGAACTCAGATCTGTTCCTTAATTTCTAGAGCTTGCTGCTTCTGTTTTCTGACTTTTTCTAAATGATTTGAGTCTCCCAAATTTGGCTAAAAATCTCACCAGGACAGATTTTCAGGATAGATTTCTGACCATTCTACTTCTGCTCAGCGCCTGAAATACCATGTCACTTGAATCTCTGATAGTTTAACAATGTATCTTATTCCAAAGCTGGAACTTGAAATACATCCATGAGAGTCTAGAAACAATGATGGGCAAATTAGAAATGGCTAGATGGACACACAGGTGACTGCGTAGCTATGAAGTTCAGATCAGCTTCTGAACCAGAACTCCACAAAAGTGGGTGTGTTCACTTTCTGAATGTTTTACTCAGATCTAACTCAATATACAACTTATAATTCTTGTTCATATTTACTCTATAAAGGCCTTGGTCAATATTTTAGGGGGATTACTAGTTTGTTCAAGATAAGATAAGATTTTTGTAACAGGGATTATCTGAGAGTCTCCTTCAGAGCTGTACTGTGGATGCTGGGCTTTTAAATGAAGGTCTGCTGATAGAAGCATCAACTAAGCAAAGCCCTTGAGCACTTGGCTTAATTTTAAGCACATGCATAAATACATCCTGTCCAGCAGAGCATTTTAGCCCATGCTTAACTTTAAGCATGGATTTAAATTCCTTTGACTTCTATTGAAGTTCAGCCTGAGTTTAAATGCTTTGCCAGAACATTGCCTAGAGACATTCTGGCTATGTCTACACTACAAGGTTTTTGTGCAAAACCAGCCATTTTTGTGCAAAAACCTGTGGAGCATCCAAACCTCAAGCACATTTTTGCGCAATAAAATCTACAGTCAATCGACAGAACAGGGGGCTTTTTGCGGTGTAGGTATACCTCCTTCTATGAGGCATAACTCCTTTTTGGATGCTCAACAGGGGTTTCTTGCACAAAAAGAGCCTATCACAAAAAGCACAATCAGAATGGGAACAAGAATCAGAACTTTCTCGCTCAAGAACATCCATGCAGCACATGCTTTTGCGATGTGCTTTTGAGATGTGAACGGGCTTTTGTGCAACAATTTTTTGTGGCATATCTCTTCCACGAAAAGCTTCTTGGGCAAAAAACTTACAGTGTAGACAAAGACTGTCCCTAGATTGTACCATATGCAGTAGAGGGCACAAAACCCAAATATCTTCTCGGCACCCTTCATTTAAAACAGCTTTTGTTTTCATTTAGCAGCTGTGGAGTCAATCAAGATGAAAGTCAATTCATTTCTCTCTTGATTTTATCTTTGCTGGAGGTTTTAAAGATATTTTCCCTTTATTAATTTTTCAAGAAAAAAAATGTGGAATACAAGTGAACAAATAGAACCTGGAGCAATAAGCAAGATATTTAAACCAATTTGCTGACATCATGACAAAGAAATGCAAGAATAGAAATCTATTGCTTTAGGCTGAGATTTTTGAAGGAGCCTATGGGAGTTAAGTGCCCTAATCCCATTAAATCCCATTTATACTTTTAGCTTCACTTTCTTTCTTATGTATTTATTTTGGACATGGGCAAGGGCCAGTGCAGGTTGTTGTTTGTGTATATTATTATACGTATGTGCATTACAGTGGCGCCTCAGGACAGCCCAATGTTGAGGCCCTGTTGAACTAGCTTACATTCCACATAGGCAAGACAGACAACAGGCAGGCTATAGAGATAGGACACACAAGTGAACAGAGCAGACTGATAGTTCTGGTTACTGTCCCATTTTTGTCTTTATATTTTGTCAGAGATTGAACGTTCGATGGGCTAAGCAGAAACATAGGGAAGGGTGTAAGGCTAAGGAGTGGTGGGCTCTGAGAAAAATATCTGAAGAGAAGAAGCAAAGCAAGGAGGAGGGCAGGCAAAGCAAGTGGAGTGAATCCACGTTCCATTTGAAAAACCTACCTGGAGTCTAAAAATTGTGTTCTAATAAAGATGCCCTGTTATCTCATGGCTACTTTAATGCACCTGCATGATATTACACTTTAGTGTACTTTGTCCTGCATTCCTGCTGCAGTTATTTCTTCCATCAGTGCTCATTGCCAGTTCGTTCAACCATTCTAAACAATCTGAAGATTAATCAGATTTCCGTTTATTGAATAGTACACAGTTGGTTCCCTGTAGATGCATTTGTGCCGATGTCTTGGTGTAAAGTGGAAGATTTATCTCGTTTAATTGTAAACGCTTCAAGGCAGAGGTTATATTTGTTCTGTTGTACAGTGCCTAGCACAGTGGGACCCTACACCATGACTGGGATCACTAGGAATTGTCATAACACAAATAAATCAATGAATACGTTTAATTGCTCCACACAAGAAAAATTTATAGTGGGACAGATTAATTATCATTGTCGCCAGCATTTATTATGGTTTGTTTACCTGGCTTTTGCTCTTCTGATTTTATTGAGTGAGGAACAGTCACAACTGTATTCAGCTAATTGTTACTAATGATGCAATCATGTTGAGTTTGCTCTGTTTCTTTTCTCATTTTATTATCTGGGAATTGCATCTTAAGTCTAAATCTGAGATAACAGAATCCCTTTCCCTTTTAGATATCATCATCATCATCATCCCTATCCTTCCCAAATAATTTCAGGAGCCTAACCTTCCTCTGATTTTTTTTTTATTCTTGTACAGTCTTACTCCCAAACTGGCAAACTTGCTCCAGTTGTTAGTCTCATTACAATTTCTCTTATGATTGAGATGCTAGAATGCAATGCTTGATATAACTTGTGAAATATGATTGTATGCTATACTGCTCTGACCTTTTCATTATTCTGTGTCTTGACTGACTGGCTGCTATCCCAACCCTTTCCCACAGATTAGGGAGGCTACAATCACTGGAAAAATTGATAGATAATAGAGCATACAGAATATTGAAAAAGGTCAGAATAATCCAGTATATGTAACAGATAGGTATATAGATATGCACCATAAATGCAGAATTGGAAACTGAATATGTGTTTTGTAAACCACCATGACATTTTTATTCCTCCTCCAACTCTGTTTCCCTCCCCCACAAGAAAACAAAAAAATTATTTACACAAATCTTTGGGGGTCTTTAAAAAAAAATTTCACTTCACTTCACCTTCTCTCATCTTTTTACCCCCCCCCCTTCAAATAAAAATGTGAAAAATGTTAAATATACATTTTCAATGAAAAGTCATAAAAAGGTCATATTTTTCTGTTTTTAATCCCATTAGAAAAAAGGGGGAAAGTTGTAAAAGTGAAATTTTGCTTTGCATTTTTTCATTGGAAAACAGAAAAAGATGAAATTATGAACAAAATGAAAACAGTTAATTTTCTTTTGAAATGTTCATGAAGAGATGTGACCAATTTTGACCAGATCTACAGTCTCTTCTTGCTGAATACACCTCTGTTCTAGCCCAGTACAAATTGCACAGGTTTGAGGAGATACTGAGATACATTATCACACCACTGAGCAGTCAGGATATGAACTCATCAGAAGACTTTAGCTCAGTGTGTGAACTCTAATTTGCTTGCCTAATGGCAATAGGGAAATTGAAGATCCAAATAATATAGAAAAGCAGAATCTGTGTGATTTCCAACCAGCTTCCTTATTTACGTAATCAGTCTGGGAATCTCTGTTGGGTTCTGACTCCTTGCAAGTTTCAGAGAGACCCAAAGGGTAGCAAATAATTACATGCAACTAAAGAATATAGAGACTGGCCAAGGTCAAGCTCAAGTTTTAGGGATCTTTCATTAACCTCTTTAAAGCAAGTTCATAGTTGCTTAATAAAAATCCTGACCTGAGTAATATATTATAAAGGGGCCGCCGGATAGTATGCAATACATGGGCAAATTTTGCTCATCCTTAATCCCACAAGTAGTTCCATTGGGCTGCAATGAAACCTGATATGTAACTCCAGGAGACTAAATCCACTGCGTTTCACTCGGCTGTAACACATCAATAAGCAGCGCTGTATAAATGCCCAGACAAGATGGGTTGATTAATGTATACGGACTCATTCGTTGTTTGTCTGGTCAATGGTCACCTCTATCCCATTTCTGCTGCTGGAAATTACCTTGGATTCCCTTGAATCAGAGTACAGTACACCTGAACCTCTTTGGCCTGGGACTCTCTGGTATAGCAACATCCGTGGTTCTACCGGACCCTGGATGTTGCTGGACCAGAGAGCCCTGGCAGCTGGGATTGGGGGCCAGCTGGGAGTCTCGCAGCTCGGGGGGGGAGGGGGTGTTGGTGGCTGGGAGCCCGATCAGGGTTGGGAGCAGAGCTGAGCCAGCAGCTGAGGGGTTCAGTGGCCAGGAGTGAGGCCAGGACTGCCACTGATCTGGGAGCACAGCCAGACTGGGAGCAGAGCTGTATTGGTGGCAGGGGAGCCAGTGGCCCAGAGCCCTGCCAAGGCCAAGAGCAGAGCCTGGTGGCTGGGGCTGACAGCAGGGTCGGAGGCTGGGAGGGCAACTGGGGCCAGTGGTCAGGAGGGGAGCCTGGCCAGGAGGCTGCCCTCCTCCCCTAGAAGAGCCTGGAGGTTGGCTGTAGAGGGGCCAGCATATACTTCCACTGGTCCGGCAAACTCCCTAGTTTGGGACCGATCAGGTCTTAAGGTGCCAAATCAGGGAAGTTCAATAGTATCAGATTTCCTTTTTATTGTCTGTTTCTCTCCTAGAGATGCAAGGTGGGTTGGTAATATATTGTATTGGACCAACTTCTGTGTATGAGAGAGACAAGCTTTCCAGCTGACACAGAGATCTTCAGGTCTCTCTCTCCTACTCCTGCCAACATCATTTGGCTTGTTCAGGCCTTCGTTATGTCTCCTTATTGATTGCTCCAGTTGGCTTTATGAGTTTGTCTTTCAGGATGTGCTGTGCACAGCTCTTTTGTAAGACTACTGCAAGGTCAGCCTTCACATAAAATGTACGTGTCGAGTCGAGATGTGGTATAACCAGAAGCTCTCATCTAAAAATTCCTGCCAAATTTGAGGTGGGTACAGGAAAGGATTTAGATGAAGATTTTCAAATTAGTACCTGTTGTTGTTTTTTTTCTAGCCCCAGCACACATTCAAAATCACAAGGAACTTATTTTCCCATTCTAGTTGAGATGCAGTCAAAAACTCCTGAGAGAAAGAATTAGGTGAGAAAAAGTAGCAGAGGTGTGTCATAGAATCATAGAACGCTAGAACTGGAAGGGACCTCAACAGCAGGACCCAGAACCATCTAGACCATCCCTGCTAGATGTCTATCTAACCTGCTCTTAAATATCTCCAGAGATGGAGATTCCACAACCTCCCTGGGCAATTTATTCCAGTGTTTAATCACCCTGACAGTTAGGAAGTTTTTCCTAATCTCCAGCCTAAAGCTCCCTTGCTGCAGTTTAAGACCATGACTTCTTGTCCTATCCTCGGAGGCCAAAGAGAGCAATTTCTCTCCCTCCTCCTTGTGACACCCTTTTAGATACCTGAAAACTGCTATCCCAGATCCTGCACCCCCATTGCCCTCATACAAACACCCTCCCATTGAGACTCCCACACACGCACCCTCCCTTCCGACCAGACACCCACCCTCAGCCCACTCCCGTGCCAACCTCCCACACAGACCCCTCTCAGCCAAAGCCTGCTCCTGCAGCCATTTTGTCATCATGGATGGTTGGCTGGTGCCCATGGAAAGATTTATGTTGAGTAGGGTGGGCCACGGGCCAAAAAGTTTGAGAATCTCTGCAGGAGGAAAGGCCATTAAATGGTAAAAATCTCGCTTACATGCCTTTGAAAATCCCAGAATCTTAGAGCTTCTTTGTGCTTTAGTCCCCAGTCACTTTTCTCTCTCTGTCTCTCTCTGTGTCGGGGGTGCCCTAGCATACAGGGATCCTGACCTCAGTGGGAACAAATAACAATCTCGTGCAATTTCTGCCATTTGAAGGTGAAATCTTGTGGGAAGAGTCACAAGATACCCAAACCCTACCTGTGATTGCCTCATGCCTGAGCCCACTAACCTGAATTTGTAGCTAAACTCTATTTTTCCTATTTTTCTCACTCAGGTCTTGGATAAGAATGGATACTATTATGAGATTTTGTGGGTACAACCCATTTCTTCAGGTGACAAGTATGGAGTCAGGTCTTGGGTGCTACACTGCCAAAGGATCAGACATTTGATTCTTAACCTACAGAGCTCTCCATGGCCTTAGCTCTGCTTTCCT